>NC_050445.1:15376341-15684581 GCF_903995425.1 Onychomys torridus
CTCAGCCAGTCTGGTGTGGTGCCCTGAAGCTGAGGCAGGGGAGCGGAACTTTTGTATCATAGCTACCTACTCCCAAGTACAGTAGAGTGGATCAGTGGCCTAAGGAAGCTTCTCCTAGATGCAGTAGTGGTACATGTCTCTGTTCCAAGGGAGAACTACCGCAAGTTTTGCGTGTCTTCAGTTCATGAAGTCCAATGTGGAGACCACCCTGGGGAAAGAGGGGGTGAAAATTGGTGTCTATCATCTCTCTTGTTATTTCTCTAGAATTCTTCTCCTGCTGTTGACTTCAGGACTGTGAATCAAGCATGTTATACCAAGTTGATAAATGAGGAAACCATAGCCATTTGGAGACAAAAACTCTCAGAACACAACAACGCAAACACAGTCAAGTATGTATTTAATTTCACTTCTTCCAAAACGTGCTGGAATTTTCCTAGCTTAGTAGCTGATATTCTCTGCAACTACAGAGGTTGTGAATATAAACGGAGTTTCCGCATTTATGGAATCATTCTTGTAAATTTATTTGGAGTCTCATCTCATTAGCCCCCGTTAACCCAGTGATTTCCTCGCCTATCCTACTCATCTTGGCTTCCTCATTGCAAGATCTTTGAAATCCCATGGAGGAAGGCCCAGGTTGGTCTCCCAGCTGAGAGCTCTCTGTATTTTATTACCTGTAGGAGGGTTCTCTTCACACTGATATGTCAAAGAATTTTGAATCTTTTTTGTTTGTTTGTTTTTTGTTTTTGTTTTTCAGACAGGGTTTCTCTGTGTAGCCCTGGCTGTCCTCAAACTCACTCTGGCTGGTCTCAAACTCACAGAGATCCACCTGCCTCTTCCTCCAGAGTGCTGGGATTAAAGGCGTGTGCCACCGCCACCCAGTAAGAATCTTGAGTCTTAACAACCTTTTATTTTTAGCTAATTTGTATAGCTTCTACACTTTTTTTATTTAATGTGATTAGTTGAAATGATAATTCAGAGTCTTCTGGGGAAAAGGCACAATAGTTGAGTTTATTTTAGTTTATAAAGGAAAATAGTTTCTGTACTTTTTTTTTTTTAATAGATTTTTGTTGACTTTGAGCAGCATTTCCATGTTTTTCCTGTAGTCTCATTCATGGGAACAAAGAAATCAATCTGTGTAACAAAGGCAGCTGTCCTAAGAAATGCATGATGGGTAGTGCTTTATGATCAAGACTGTTGGAGCAAACATCCAGGCCCTGCCCTGCAGCAGCTGGAAGAATCTTTCTTCTGTTGCAGGCATTGTTCAGGAACTGAGGCTAGTCAGTAGTGAGTAGGGTAGTGAGGAGAGACAAGAGAGGTCAGACTGCTTAGCAGCAGGCGACCTGTAAGCATGGACTTTACCAGTACTTCTGTTTTCTTACTTATGAAACGAAGCTAGAGGAGACCACCTCTAAAGATCTTACCTGATCCAAATTCTACAGCCAACAGAAGTTGTCTCTGTCTTAGGATTTTATTGCCGTGAAGAGACACCATGACCTCGGCAACTCTTATAAAGGAAAACATTTATTTGAGTGGTTTACATTTTCTGAGGTTTACTCTGTTATCTATTATGGCGGGACAAGGCAGCATGTAGGCAGACATGGTGCTGGAGAAGGAGCTGAGAGCTCTACATCTTGATCCAAGGGCAGCAGAAGGAGTCTGTGTACCAGACTAGGCGTAGTTTGAGCATATAAGACCTCAAAGCCCACCCCCACAGTGACACACTTGCTCCAACAAGGCCACACCTCCTAATAGTGCCACTCCCGATGTGCAAAGCATTCACACACGTGAGTCTGGGGACCATTTCTCCTCGAGCTGCCATGGTTTCCTTCTAGTCATTTGCTTGTTTTATCCCTTGACTGGCATGGCAATCCTGGGTCCTCAGAAAGCAGCCACTTCTATAGATTCTGCAAAATTTAGGCAATAGGAGTAAGTCTTTACTCATCTTTCTCAGAGGGTCAGTAGAATAGGGAGATGTGATCGGGCATTTATTAACTTCTGTACATGGGAATTAACAGCTCACTTTTTGTTTTGTTTGTTTATTTTTTGTTGTTGTTTGTTAGAAATGGTGGTAAGAAAATGTCCAAGCTTTTTGTTAGAAGCAATTTTTCTTTTATGGGTTTTTACACTTTAAAAAAATAAACATAACTTGTGGGACACTTGTTCTTGTCCATTTGCAGAATACTGTTCTCTAAACCGGGTGTGCACCTGCTGGAGGACCGTAGCTGCCCTGATGACCTAAGGGCCTGGCTAGTCGGAAGACTGGCCTGGTGCTGCTGGAGCTTGTAGAAGTACTGATTCTAATTCTTTTCTCTCCCTTTCTGTCTTGAATAGCGGTGTTGTTCAGATACTGTCTTCTGCAGCTTGTTGGAATGGAAGCTTTCTGGAAAAAAAGTAAGTGACCTAGAAGCTTACAAACTGGTGTGTAATATAAATACTTACCAAAGGCCGTGAAAGACTTCTTTTGGGTAGTAGTTGGTTTTGATTGAAGGGGAAAAGCTGACATTTGCATACAATTGAATATCTAGTAATGGTGAATTAGATGACCCCAGGGTGGCAGTGTTTACTCACTCCTCACTGGTAGATTTGCAGAGAGAAACTGCCCCTCAGGAGGTTTAGTGTGACAGAGGCAGAGACAGGAAGTTCTCTGAGTTCAAGGCCAGCCTGATCTACAAAGCAGAGTTCCAGAACAGCCGGGGCTGTTAAACTCTGTCTCCAAAAACCAAAAAGAGAGGGGGAAAAAAAGATATTTCTTTTTCAGAAATGATCTCTTTCAAGTTTCCTGGCTTCTACAGGTATTCCAAGACTAAACACACAAATCTAAAGATTTCAAAGCTGTGATCCGTATATAAGAGAAAACATACTAGAGTTTCCTTTCTAAGTCTGGATATCTTAGGGTTGTTTAGATCTAATTTTTACTTTAAGTACTTTTATGAGGAAGGCTTGGAATAAGAGAGTCTATGTACCATTTGTTCATAAGTGGGCCCCTTTGCCTAAGGGAAGAGTGTGTGTGTGTGTGTGTGTGTGTGTGTGTGTGTGTGTGTGTGTGTGTGTTTGCTTGGAACCAGCTGCAACATCCACATCTAGCAAAAAGATAATGAAGTGGATCATCAGGCAAGGGACCTGCTTTTATGCTTTGTAAAAGGCTTAGCTTGAAATGGTGGTCTTCGTATTTTGACTTGTGGGGGGGCAGATTTGAAAATTTTAAGCCATGTTTAAAAGTGGAATTGCTCTCAGTCCTCAGGAGGCAGAGAGAGGCAGGTGGACCTCTGTGTTCAAGGCCAACCTGGTCTACATAGAGAGTTCTAGGCTGGCAAGGGCTACCTTGTAAGACCCTTTCTCAAAACCAAACCTAACCAAACTGGGGCAGGAAGAATCACTGTAAAGATTGTTCTGTTGGTTTTTCCCAAATTAGTGTTCTATAATATCTTTTCTACTGGGTCCAGTTTAAATCTGGCAAGAATGGATTAGTTAATTAATTACTTACAGTTTTAATCAGCGTTAGCTTTTTGTTTTCTCTTATTACATATGGATTTTTGTTTGTTTGTCTGTTTAGAATTGATGAACATTTTAAAACCAGTTCCAGATTCCCTGGGATTGACCTGAACTCAACTAGGGTTTTATTTGAGAAGCTAATGCACTCTCAGCACTCCATGATTCTAGAACAGGTATGTTGTTTGTATTTATTATAAAATGCTGTTTCCTTTCGGTTCAGCTTCTAAGACAAAAGGAACAGCAATACGGAATGAGAGTCTTGTACAAATCTTATTAATCTTGTAAATATTAGTGTTGGGGGTTGGCTGTCTTTTGCTTACATCTTCCTAAGGATTGGCCTCTCTGAAGTACCAGGTCTTTGTGGGTGGGAAGCCAGGAGTCTGAACCAGAGCCTGGCTCCTCCTGTTTGCTCAGTGCTCACCGAGTGAGCAAGAGTTGTGAGTTCATCTGTTGACTTATGAATTTGGAGATGAGTTGTTATAAGTCTCGGATGTGTTGCAGTTTCTCACTACTTTTGTTCTCCTCTCTTACAGATATTAAATAGCTTTGAAAGTTGCCTCATTCCTCAGTTGTCAAGTTCACCCCCAGATGTTGAAGCTATGAGAATCTATTTAATACTGCCAGAGTTCCCCCTGCTTCAGGACTCTAAGTACTACATCACGCTGACTATCCCCCTGGCGATGGCCATTCTGCGTCTGGATATAAACCCTAGCAAAGTCTTAGGTGAATTCATCAGACGGAATACCACTGGTTTTGGGCTTACTTTCTTTGTTTTGCTGGCTGGCTCTTGTAGATCTAACAATCCTATTTGTTGCCATTTAATACCTTTACCATTTAATTCTTTCTTTGCTGTTGATTTCCAGCTAACCCTGTTTTCAATTTGGGCAAATTGAACTGTTATTTAAGTTAACTTGAAATGATTCATGACATTAATCCCAATGTTGAGATATTCATAAAGTTAGATTATTCAACTTTAAGCTATTTTTTCCCCTTAACTTGCTTGCAGTTGTAATGCCTCAAATATTATTATCCATCTGTCTGTCCATCTCCAGTACTAACTTTAGGGGGTGGGAGCCAAATGAACGGATGTTGTGATACAGAGCTCTCCAAGAAAGAAGAGATAGTGACCTAGCGAGGACTTAGGAAATGTTTTTGTTTGTTTTGTTTTGTTTTTTAGGACAGTTGAGTCCACACTGATTTTTGCAGGCTCTGGACACTTTGCTGAGATAAGAACCTTCCGTTCCTCAGCGAGCTGGAGAGGGTCTCTGCTGGAGCAGCACCTGAGACATTTTTAGTAGTCCCGTGCAGAAACCTGTCACCTGGCTTTTTAGTTTTTTCTCCCCCTTTCTTGGTAATTTTTTCAGGTGTTTGTTGCGACTTGGTAGCTTGTGTGGTTCAGGTGGCCTGAGTGTCACCAGAGCACGCCTTTCCCTGGAGCGAACAGACAGAATAATAATAATGAATGAATGAATAATATGTTAGTACTTAATACTTTCCATGATCGGGAGCGTGCTTTCTTAGGTGTTTCTAACAGGTGTAAAATAGAGCAATGATAGGTTTTAAAGACATTTGTTAGACTTTTTAAGCTTTAGTATTTTAAATAGTTTTTTATTTTTCTAGGCCAGGTAACACAAAATAGAATAGGATTATTGAATTTTATAATTAATTTATTTCTAGCTTCTGACAGTTCAAATTTAAGAGAGAAACCTCACAGCAAAGTGAACACAGTAGATGTCTGTCTCACAAATCCAACAGCTGTCAGTACTTTGTCCATTTTTAAAATTCTTCCCCCATTTTAATTTTTTAAAGTTTTTATTTTGCCTGCATGTATGTCTATGTACCACGTGCGTGCCTGATGCCATGGAGGCTGGAAGAGGCATGCCATGCCATCAGGTCCCCTGGAACTGGAGTTTCAAAGGGGTGTGAGCAGCAGCGGAGATGTTAGGAATACAACCTGAGTCTGGAAGAACAGTCAGTGCTCTTAGCCACCCTGCCATCTCCTCAGCTGCCCTCCCACTTTAAGTTTTAATGAAATATTGTGAAGAAACCTTATGGATTTCAGTGGGTCTAAGTTCATTTCTGAAGAATCCAGTGATAAAATCCTGCTTGGTTATGTATGAGAAAGTACCACTTGGAGAGAATATACATAATGGATTTCTTTTTCTTTTCTTTTCTTTTTTTTATTTTATTTTATTTTATTTTTATTTTTTTGGTTTTTCGAGACAGGGTTTCTCTGTGTAGCTTTGTGCCTTTCCTGGAACTCACTTGGTAGCCCAGGCTGGCCTTGAACTCACAGAGATCTGCCTGGCTCTGCCTCCCGAGAACTGGGATTAAAAGTGTGCGCCACCACCGCCCGGCTCTTATTTTATTTTTTAAGATTTATTTATTTTATGTATGTGAGTGCTCTATCTGCATGCACACCTTTATGCCAGAAGAGGGCATCAGATCCCACTACAGATGGTTGTGAGCCACCTGGTGGTTGCTGGGAATTGAACTCAGGACCTCTGGAAGAGCAGCCAGTGCTCTTAACTACTTAGCTGTCTCTGTAGCTCGTAATGGATTTCTTAAACCTTAATTATACCTCGTAGCAGAAGGAGTGGCTTCTCTCTTCCTGTGAGCGTAAGGTGGCACAGAATGTCAGTAGTAGAGTGAGCAGGGCTGAAAGGCTTATGGCTCAGGAGTGCTACTGCAGTAGATACAGTCAGTATCCTGGTGCCCGGAGGCTGCCGCTGGTCCCCACACAGCTTTGGAACTGAACTTCTTCAGATAAGCCTTCGGCAGGAGTCTGGGAAAAAAACACTTAAGAGGAGAGGGCAGGAGAGGGAGAAGGAACAAAGGAAGGAGTTGAGTTTTAGGGTTTCTTGTGCAGCTGTTTTCTCCAGACGTGTTTCAATGGTTCCTTTTACAAATCAGTTTTGGGAAGCTGTCTTGTAGACTAATATTTATCTTCTAGCTGTAAGAGTTTTAGCTATTAAGAAGAAGACGAGAACTCTTGCCTGAAATTGTGTGTTAACACATGTCTTTTTTCTTTCTTTCTTAAGATAACTGGTGGTCTCAGTCATGCCCGAAATATTTCCTGAAGCTGATAAACCTCTATAAAGATGCGGTCCTTTATCTCCTAAAGGGAAGGAAGACGTTCCTCATCCCTGTACTGTTTAACAATTACGTAACTGCGGCTCTCAAACTTCTGAAGAAACTGTACAGGGTAACTCTTGGGGACTTGGGGATGGGGAGGGGCTGGTAGGGGGAAAGGCTGCCGGGGCTTTCTTTCTTTGGAGGACTTTTCAGTTCTTCGGTTTTAGTTGTTCTGACTTTGTGCTTTCGTCAGGTCAATCTGAGAGTGAAGCATGTGGAATATGATGCATTTTACATCCCCGAGATTTCTAGTCTTGTGGACATTCAGGAAGACTACCTCCTGTGGTTTCTGCATCAAGCAGGGATGGTAAGAATTCATGTAAAGCCTATGTTAAAGCTTTGGCCTTTTTGTGGTTTTGTTTGTAAAATGTACACTTGAGCCACATACCTTCTCTTTGACCCTAATGCTGGCGCCACACCTGTCTTTCACTCAGTTAACTTTTGCATTCTTGAAACTTGGAAGTATTTTAGGTAATCCTAAGTGTCATAAGGATTCACAAGGTATCTGGGGCTGGGAGTAACTTAATGGTGAAGTGTGTGCTTAGCATGCTCAGGCTCTAGGTGTGATCCCCAGTGCTATATTAAAAATGAAGGAAGGAAGGAAGGATGGAAGGACAGACAGATGGACAGATGGAAGGAAGGAAGGAAGACCAAAATATCTAAAGCAATGGATTGGTGGTTGGCAGAGGTGGTCTGGAGGCAGTGGGAAATTCAGGTTGTCTTTTAATGCATTTTAGGCTCCAGTTCCACAAGGTGCGACAGTTCTGGAATTCTGTTGTGTAACAGTGATATTTTAGGGGTTGTTTTTATTTTATTTTTTTAATATTTTATCTTAAGTGTTTGGATGTTTTATCTATATGTATGTCTGTGCATCATGGGCATGCCTGGTGCCCACAGAAGCCAGGCAAAGCCATTTGATCTTCTGGAACTGGAGTTACAGACTGCAGTGAACTGCCATATGAGTCCTGGGAATTGAACCTGTGTCCTCTGCAAGAGCAGCCAGTGTTCTTAACTATTGAACCATCTCTCCAGGACCTTGTTTTGTTTCTGAGATAAGATTTCATGTATCCCAGACTAGCTTTAGACTCACTATATAACCAAAGATGACCATGGCCATCCTGCCTTTCTACCTCTTCCCACTTTCTGGAATTATTGGTGTGCTTCCACACCTGATCTTCATGCATTGTTGGGTATCAAACTCAGGACTTCATTTAGCTAGACAAACCCCTGCCTAATGAACTGTCTCCCCAGTACATGCAGATATTCTTAATACTGCTGATCCATACATTTGAAAATAGTGAGGATGGTATATTTTATATTATATACTTATTTCTGAACCACAAATTAGATAACTGGACATTAATATATAAACTTTTGGCATCTCTTGGATCTTAGAAGATCTACCACACAGCTGCCTTCCAGAAGTCACCAGCTTGCTGGGTGGAAGAGCATCTTCTAGATGAGGCTTTCTGTGTGCTACCATCCCTACTGATTTACCCCTGGCATTGGGGAATCATTTGCTATTCATCGTTTTTTTGGCAGATAGCCTACCTAACTCTTCTTACATGAGCTACCCAGACCCTGCAGCCACCTCTCATTGAGGATAGCTCAATAAGGATGTCATGCATTTCTGACCCAACTCTGATGATGTTTGACATAGCACCCTAGGGACTGTGGATTCCTGTCTGCTGCTACCCTAGGCATGGCAGCAATTTGCTCAGCAATAGCAGACTGGCCTGGATATATGGGAGGCTTGTGGGATTTGTACAGATTTGAGTGCAGAGAATAGGTCATCATTTGGTACTTGTTTTTAATACAGCTGGTGTAGCAGATACATCTGACGTGAGTCCTTTACCACTGGCACAGAATTCATCACCAGCTTTGGGGTGGCATTTTCCCTGTATGGTTTGTGAGCTGCTTTGCAGCCCTCTTTGAGGGGAAATTATTTACATTAGTGTATTTAACTAAATAGCAAAGGCAGTTTCCTTTGTCAAATGGTAGATGATCAAAGTAATGGAAATATTTTTCTCATGGAAAATTTAAAAATTGAGACACTTGTATTTTTTGGTAAGATTTTGTTATTGTTTTGAAAAACAAAATGCTTTTAAACAGAAACATTTTTAAAGAGTTGATACTGGAATTTTAACATGGGAGCATCAATGGACTCTAGTTTTACTTAATTTAGAAGTTATGAAAGGCTGGTTTGTAAATTATAAAATGTTAGAGTAGAAATGAGTCTGAATGAGTTATTTCAGGTAATTACTACTTTGTCCCTAGGTGGAACACAGAGACTTGGGGATGTTGTACAGTTTTTCTGTAGCTCGGTTTGCTCTGATATTCAGTTCTTATTTCCTTCTGGCCCTAAGAAGGAAACTGTTCATAGTAGAGTTTCGATGGTCATGACCATGGTCTCTGAGTAGAGTTGCTTAAATGAACAATTTTACCAGTTTCTTTCTGTGATAAACAAAGATGATGTGGTAAACACACATCTTACCAGATCTCAATATTCATCTCCTCTTTGGTAATTAAAGCCATTACTACAAAAGGGTAGAAAATTAGCTGGAGTTAGTGTGTGACTTTTTATGCTTTCTGTGGAAGTTTTTCTATTGTATAAGGTACAGTGTAATTAGAAATTGAAGTTTAAGTTTCTTGATGTCTTGAGGCTTTGCTTTTAAGTACTAATGGTATTTCATATAGTTTTTTTAAATTACTTTAAAAAATAGTGAGTAGTTGGTTTGCTGTATTAATATTTTAACCTAGTACTAGCAATAGTATATAAGACAGAGCGCATTCTAAGAGAACTGGCACTTGTGGGGATCCCTGCAAATGCTAATGCCTGCAGAGAAATGAACCCCTGAGAGGCAACAAAGAAACTCACTCAGTTCAGCACACCTTAGCCTGGCTGGTCCAAACTTCTGCAGTCTGACGCCAGGGCAGTTTAGTTTAGATGCACTTAAGTACATGCAGTACAATTTTGGAAAAAAGATTTCCTGGTAACAATTATCTCAGTCCCATGTGCATAATAAGTGTACGGCATGACTGCATCGAAACTCCTTTGCAAAGTGCATGTGACCATGAAGATGGGTTCTATAGCTTAAGGGCCTAGGACTTGATGTGGGGTCTCTCACCTAGATAACGTACAGGTCAACCAACAGGCTATTAAGTACATGTGACATCTCCCCTAAGGATGGGTTCTGTTGCCTGAGAAACAAAGCTAAGGATAAAGATCTAGGGAGGGAGAGTCTGGGAAAAACATTCTGGGGGATTTGGGTGGGGTCTGGCTTTATAGATAGCAAAGGTGAACAGGTCATTAACACTACTCCCAGCCTTCTGGGAGGAAAACAGGTGTGTATTTCCTTGCTTGAGACAGCCCTGTGTGAGTAGCATTCCCTGTTTCTCCAGGGTTTATCTGTGAGCACGTATGGTAGAGCACACCTTTAATCCCAGCACTTTGGGAGGCAGAGGCAGACAGATATTTGTGAGTTCAAGACCTGCATGGTCCATAGAGTGAGTGGGGCTGTATCCATTTTTAAAAAAATTTATCCATTAAAAAAAAAAAAAAAGACAAAAAAAAAAGGACTGGATTAAAATTCCAGCTTTGATCGGCTGCCTTTGGCCTTAGACTAGTCAGTTAATTTCTTTAGGCCTGGCATTCTCATTTGGCAATGGGAGTTGTGACAGTATGTGAGGATTAGTGGGGCCACTGCAGTGCCTGGCACATCAGGAGCCTCCAGGGACTGTTTTTCACAAGCAGCTCTTGAACACCTACACATGTTATTACCTTGACTAGCCACTGGGCTGGAACACGGCCTTATGTTTATCTACCTTGACGGGTAAAGCACAGACAAAGATGGTTCTGAAGTGACTGACTTGGTTCATTTTAAGGAGCAGCAACGGTGTGTTATTTTATTTGCTAATAATGTGCCCTAGTCTTCATTTGAAAACTTAAAAAGCATACAGATGACTGTCCCTGTAGGTTCCCATAGAGGGCAGTGCAAGTGAGGCATTCAGTGGTTTGCAAAAGGCTTTCAGAATCAAAATCTGAGACATCTTGACATCTTGCTGTTTCATAGCTCTGAAAAATGAACTTATGCCATAGATGCAACTCTATAGCAGGCACAGACCTTGAAATACTGTTCACTGGTAGCATGGAACCTGAAGTTTGGTTTCTGGGGAATGGGTAGCCCGGGATAAACAGCATTGTAAGAGGTGATCAATTCAATTTAATTCAAAATTAGCATGAGAGTAAGTCAGACCAACCTGCGTATGTGTGCACTGACCTGCATCATATGTTCCAGACTTGGTTCCACTGGGCTGGGATTGTCTCTTGTGTTTCTCAGTGTAGAGAAATGTTCCAAGATCCCTAAAGGAGGATGGTTCTAAAGGATCAATAGGATGGTTTTTAATTATTGTTGCAGTTAAATGATTTCATTTAAATATACATAAACACAAAAGGAAGTATAGTTCTTACTCATACAATATACATAAGCCAAGTTAAATGTACACATTAAATAAGAAAACATTACAGTCAGTCAGATGCTCATGAGTTTCATAGACTCAGTGTAGTGAGCTGGCGTGTACCTCCCAGAAACGAATGTTCCAGCATTGTAGACAAGGACTACAGCCACCAGGCCCAGGCCTGGCTTGAGTTTTCTCGCAGGCCTTCAGGGATGACTCGGCTTTTTTTCCACCCTCCGCTGTTAAATCTTATTCATGCAGCAAACTAGGGAAGTATTGGCTTTTTCCTTAGTAAACAGAGCATCTACCAGGCCAAAAAAAAAATGGCTCTTTCTTTTCTCACTCTGTTTGCAACCCACCCGTGCCGTTATTAACAGATAAGTGTAGATTGGGTGATACCACACAATAAGAAGAGATCTTTCAGGATGTGTTTTTTATTTTGTTTAGAAAATCATTTAAAAACACAGGACATTCTACAAGACATTAAAGCATCAGCAGCATGTCGGATCTCTAAGCATGAATAATGTGTTCATTGTTTTCTTTGGACAAATGTTGGAGATCGAGATGATCTTTATTACTGGTTTTTGTGTTTCTGTTAATAATATTTATTCCATAACTATCATGAACATACCATGCTAGAAACATAGATGGATATGTTTGTGTCTTTCCACAGTGTCCATTTATTGATTAGCAATAGATTCCCATTTATGGTTATTTTCCACATTGCTGTAACTAAATGCCCGAAAAAAGCAACTTAAAGGAGTTCAGAGGGATGCAGTCCCTCATGGTGGCGGAGACATGCTGTGGGAGCAGCTGGGTCCACAGCATCTTTCAGGAATTCAGTCATAGATGGCTTTCTCTTTTGAGATAGGGTCTTCTGTAGCCCAGGCTGGGCTTGAACTCACTATGTATCAGAGAATGACCTTGAACTCATTATATATATACATATATATATCCTCCCAGTGCCAGGATTATAAGCATGCACCACCATGCTCTCTGTGCAGTGCTGGGAATGAAACTCAAGGCTTTATATGTGCAAGACATGTGCTCTACTGAGCTATACTTCTAGTCTGATATTCTCACTTTTTATTCTGGCCAGGATCCCACCACATAGAATGATGCCATTCACTTCTAGGGTGGCTCATTGCCCCTCTTAACACCCTCACCAATATATTCAAAGGTCTGCCTTTCTGAAGATTGTAGATTGACCAAAAGAGCTACCTATCACGTGATAGCAGACCATTATTAGCAAATTACAAGTTCTTTTATTCTCATCTAATTACTAGTATTACTTGCAAAATCCCAGATTACATTTTACACAGTATGCATGCAGGTTACATACTGGCTACAAAAGAGTTCAAGAAGTCACAGAGCTCAGAAGCTTTATGGGAAGCAGATGCAGAGAACTGTATTACAGGTGCCTCCAAGGTTGCTGAACCCAACTGGATTGTTGCTGGAGGCCAGCAGGCCTGAGCCACAGGGTTGAAAATGAGTCATAGCATGGAGCCCAGCTGCAGGGTTATCGGATCATCAAGGTGAGGCACAGGACCTGGTCCAGATAGATGGGTAAACAGACAAGTGGACAGATGGTTGGATGGACAGGTAGCAACTCAAAATAGGCCATGGCAAACAGTCAGGACTGAGCTGAGCTGACGTGGGCTGTGGCTGAGCTGCACTGAAGCCCCAGGGGTAGCTGGGAGTTCTCTGCCCGGCAGTCCCTTGAAATGCTCACAGGGTGCTCTGTGAGAGGGATCCTATCTCTTTTTTGTTAGATACCCTTCTTTTTGTGGTGTCCAGGGAAGTATGTTATACTTTGGTTGGTCTGTCGTGTTTAATACGTTCTTGGGCCTGATTTTGTGCATATAGTTTTAATTCTACCATGTGCTCATGTTCATAACCTGTGTTGATAAGTGCTGTCTACTTGTATAAATTATTTGTCAATCTACACCTCATGGACCGTGCCGAACAGGTGGAGGCAGCGTCCTTGTCATCCTGCCTTGTGTTTACACTCAGAATGAAGCCAGCTGATGCTTTGTAAAATGGAGTCCCCCCCCCCAGGCAAGACAAAACTGACCGCCACTGTTGCTTACTGTATGGAAGAATTTAGTGCAGTGTACAGCCTGATCTCCACAAATAACATTTTTTTTTCAGAAGTTTTCCTGACAGAAAAACAATAATGTACCTGTTATATACATTTCATCATCGCTGAATTTGTTTACTATATAACTCAGAATCGTAGAACCATCTCCAAGTTTTTAGAACAGCTTTTTTTTTTTTTTTTTGTTTTTTCGAGACAGGGTTTCTCTGTGTAGTTTTGGTACCTGTCCTGGATCTCACTCTGTAGACCAGGCTGGCCTCAAACTCACAGAGATCCGCCTGGCTCTGCCTCCCGAGTGAGTGATGGGATTAAAGGCGTGTGCCACCACCGCCTGGCCTTATAGAGCAGCTTTTATGGGCAAAATACTTTTATCTAGTTTGAGCATTACTGTTGGCTTCCTCTACACATGTGTGCAGGGGACATTCCGTGTATGCCAGCCAGGGTGAGCAGCTGTCACTGGAATCCAAGTGTTATCTTCACGTTTGCCATGTAGCCCAGGCTAGCCTCCAGCTGGCAGTTCTCCATCCTGAGCCTCACAGGTGCAAGGAACATAGGTACGTGCCACTCTGCCAACTGGAGTTAGATTTCTTGCAGAGAGAATTCAATCAGTCCTGTGAATTATGAAGAGCCAGTAACTCGCCTTAAAAATCTTATATCTTTAAGAAAGTTTTGCTCAGAGAAACTGTGGTCAATGTGTAAAATAAAGGGAAAAAAAGGTTAAACAATTTTTTTGAGCTGAGGATTGATTGTCAAACAATTTTAAAAGAAAAAAAAAGAGGTTTTGCTCTTGTTTAAGATTTTTGCTGTTTTTTTTTTCAGTCTGTGTCCATCAAAACATTTTTTTCTTGCCACAACATTGTTAGCTATTGAAACGGTATTAAGTTGATGACTGAAAAACCAGATAATGTGAAAAGATTATATATATATATATATATATATATATATATATATATATATATATATATATATATTGGGGGAGGGTGTTAAAATTGTACTTTTATAATTCAAGTAAGAGTCTGTCTTTTTTTGTTTTTGTTTCCACAGAAGAACAGAGCGTCTATCATACAGGTAAATGATGCCTGTTGGACATACTGATGTACCTCCAGTGTTCTCTGTAGATTTCTGTAATAATACATACCGACGTGTTTCCTTCTAGGATACCGTAACTCTTTGCGCCTACCCTTTCGTCTTCGACGCCCAAGCCAAAACCAAAATGCTGCAGACCGACGCGGAGTTACAGATGCAGGTAGCAGGAGCGTTTTCAGGGTCATTTCCTCCTTTTGCTTCTTCTCATGGCCCACGTTCAGTTGTTTCATGTATGTGCAGCTCCCTGGTCACAGTCTACCAGTGAGGAAAGTCAGGACAGGAACTGGAGCAGAGATCATGGAGGAACACTGCTTACTGGTTCTCTCTCCGAGGCCTACTCAGCTTCTTTCTTTTTTTGTGTTTTCAGTTCTAATAGTTATTTGTATATAAAAATTATCTGTGTTGAATTTTAATTAAAATGCAATTTTTTTATTCCCCCTCTTCTCTTTCCTCCCTACTTTCTTAAATGACCCAGGACCACAGTAGGCTGGGCACACCCATCAATCATTAGTCAAAATGCTGCAGACATGTCCATAGGCCAGTCTGATAGAAGGAATTGAAGTTGAGGCCCCCTCTTCCCAGGTGACTCTAGTTCACGTCAAAATAAATAAACGAAGAAACAATAAACAACAACCAAAAAACTAATACAAGATATTCCTGTGTAATGTATAGTGGAATGTATAGTGGAATGTATAGTGGACAAGGACTTTTCTCCTATTTTTTTTTCAGCTATTTTGTTTTAATTTTATGTGTACACGAGTATTTGCCTGAATGTGTGTCTGTGCACCACATGCATATTTGGTGCCCAATGGGCCCGGAAGAGGGCGTCAGATCCCCTGGGACCAGAGTCATGAGGATGCTGGGGATTAAACATGGGTCCCCTGGAAGAGCAACCTGTGTTCTGAACCACTGAGCCATATCTCTAGCCCCTTGGCTGTCTACTGGTTTTGCTGTGCAAAAGCCTTTTTCATGCAGCTCCATCAGTGAATTCTTGAGATTATTTTTTTGTGGACGCTATTGACAGTATCTCCATTTTGAAGTAGTTTTTAACACTACCTTTTCCTTTAGTGTTTTTCAAGTCTTACATTAAAGTTACTTTGATCTATTTTGAGTTGATTTTTGTACAGGGATGAAAGATTCAGATCTAGGGTCTTTTTTGTTTTGTTTTTTTCTTTTCATGTGAATATCCAGCTTTCCCAATACCATTTGAAGAGGCTATCTTTTTTTCTAATGTATGTTTTTGACATCTTTGTCAAAGATGAGGCGTCTGTAGCTATGTGGGTTTTATTTTGGTAATCTGAAATTTTTTTCTTTATTCTTCTGCACAAACTATATTAAACCATACTGCTATAGGGTTGTTTAATATGCAAATTGTATTAATATACAGAAAACAAAATGTGATTTTGAAAAATAATTTTGATGTACATTATATTGAATCTCAGTATTGCTTTGGGAGAGTGGTTGTTTTTGTTGTATCAGTTCTGTTTGTCTTCTGGGGTAGTTTTCATTTTTTTCCTCCCCACCTTAAACATTTCTTTGTCAAGGTCTTTCACCTCCTGAGTTGAGTTTCTTTCCATGCTAGTTTTGTGTTCACTATGTAATCAAGGTTACTTTGAATACTGGGCTTTCACCAGGCCCCTGTTGCTTAGATTACAGGTGTGTACCACCATGCCAGGTTCAGTAATTTTATGATCAATGCATACTTATTGTAGACTTGGAGTCATAGCTATTTTCTGTTTCTGCCAGATAGTAAACACTTGAAGCTTTGTGGACCCTGTGTCTCCATTAAGAACCATTTAACTCTTTTGTAGATGGCAGTCTCAGAAAAAGGAAAAAGGAGTTAAACCTAAGAACATCAAAACACCCCAAAGTCAAAACAAAACTTTATGTATATTTAAAAGCTTGAATTTTATATAATTTTTTGTATTGTAAATATTACCCCTCAAGCATTTAAAATGTTAGAAAACCATTATTAGCACAAGAGTTATGCAAAACCAGGCCCCAGGCTGTGGGGCTACAGTTTGCAGACCAGATGCAGAGGGAATAATCAAATGAAACTTGGTGGTCTTTAATGAATCCAAAAAGGTTTGTTTAATAGTTTGATTTTATTATAAAATATATTTTGTTTGAATGTATATAAAAATATTGGTGAATTAGCAATACAGGTCTACTAAGCACTCCTGTTAATGGATATGTCTTCATTTGTCTTTCTGTCTGTCCATTTCTTTTTATCTTTCTCCCGTTTTGTGTCTATGTATGTCTGCTTTCATATGAATACAGCTATGGCATTGTTGAGTTGCTGGTTTTCTAGTGAAATGGACATTTTTCACAGTGACTGTTGGTATCTTTTTCTGCTGTTTTGAGAATCATGTTTTCATGTACTCTGCCATGATTCTTCAAGTACGTTGTTACTTTTTTCTTAATGAGTTGAAATCACTTTTCTGAGCCTAGTTATTTTGATCATATGACTCATAAATTACTTCAGGTAATCTTGTTGTGTCCATATTAGAAAGATTTATGTGACTTGTAAATATAAGTAGTGAAAAAGTTAAGGTTTTGGAGAAAAGGCCAAATGTTCCGAGATTGTCCATCCAGGCCGTGCACTGTGTTCAAAGTGGTTTGATTATTCTGTTCCAGGTGGCAGTCAACGGAGCCAACCTGCAGAATGTCTTCATGCTTCTCACCCTGGAGCCTCTGCTGGCCAGAAGCCCCTTCCTGGTCCTTCATGTCCGCAGGAACCACCTTGTTGGAGATGCCCTGAGAGAGCTGAGCATTCATTCTGACATTGACCTGAAGAAACCTCTCAAAGTGAGCCAATTGAGTGTACTCCTCTTGTTCCTTTGTGAGCATATGGCAGCAGAGATCTTACTAAGATGCAGAGGGCAGCCATTCATCATTGGCTCCAACCTTTTTACAAGAATCTAATCACCTCCTTTTGTCAAATCACCAGGAGGAACATTTCATTGGCGCGTCAGATTAAATGCTCTGTGTTGTTGAGAGATAATTAGACTGTGCTTCTGCTGTCTGGAGTGTGCCTGCTCTAGACTACCAAAACTAGTCATATAAGATGTAACTTTGACAAAACACACAACAACTAAGATCTCACCTAGGAAGATTAGGATGTCCAGGATCGAAGAGACAGAAGGTCAAGGAGAAATGGAGAGATGGAAATGGGTAAAGTCATCTACAAAGCTGTTGACTTCCTAGTGTAGGCAAGTTTAGCAATATGTAACTAGTGATAAAGTATCTCTTCCCATGGACTGTGCATTAGTGCATAAGACTGCTTACTATGCTCTAAGCTCTGTGTGAATCTTGGTTCTGCAGCAGGTATCCTGAGAGATAAATAAGGAATTACTTGAAATTGTTGAAGATTAAATGACTTCTATTTCTGTTGCCAATCACTTCATAAATGCTGGTTTCAGAAGTTTCAGAACCACAGTTGGCAACAGATTGAACTGACTATCTCACGTTGTTACTGTCTCCAAAATGTTCTTATAAGGACACACGCACACACCTCTAACCCCAGTAATCAGGAGGCTGCAGTAGTGGAGTGGGACGTTCACAGGCATTCCTGACAGCTTGGATGGATTTGATCTCAGAGTAAAGTGTAACAAGGACTAGACGTGCAGCTCAGTGGGAACGTGCTGGATTCACTTGTGTGTGTCCCCTGTGAAAGAGGACTTGTTGAGCACTTGCTTGCCATGTGTATAGCTCTTGTTCACCTACTAAAACCACACACACACACACACACACACACACACACACACACAGACTTTTAAAAAGCCCTAATAATCCTACCATCTGTCTGGTTCTATGTTCTCCATAGGACTTCCAGGTTTTATTACACATAGCCCTGTTTTCAGTCAGTTATTCAGACAGGGCTGTTGCTTGGTAGCATAGTTGAGTCTTAGGCTGGCCATTGCTTTCCCTGAAGTATTCATTTCTGTTTTTGTGTTTCAAGGTGATCTTTGATGGGGAAGAAGCAGTCGATGCTGGTGGTGTTACAAAGGAGTTCTTTCTTCTGCTGTTAAAAGAACTTTTGAATCCCATCTATGGGATGTTTACCTACTATCAAGATTCACATCTCTTGTGGTTTTCAGATACAGTAAGTTTATAACGTCACAATTCAGGACACTGTTTGCACTAAACTTGCTGTTTGTTGTCAGACTAGCCCCTTGGTTTCTAACATTGCAAAATTAACCATTAAAATGCCTAACACATCCAGCCTTCAGACTGGACCTGCTTTCAAGACTCAGAGTGCATTTTGTTAGCCTTGAGCCGCCATGCCATTTCTAGTAGGTAAGATCCAAGCCATAGCATACATGAAGGGCAAAAGGAAAAGTGTGATAAAGAAATTAGTTTTAGGGGCTGGAGAGATAGCTCAGTGATTAAAAGTACTGGATACTCTTACATAGGATCCAGGTTTTATTCCAAACATCCACATGATGCTTCACAGCCATCTGTAACCCCAGTTCTAGGGGATGCTCTCTGGCCTCTTCAGGTATCAAGCATGCATGTGTACACAGACATGCATGTAGGCAAAACACTCATACACATAACAAACAGAAATAATTTAAAAGATTAGTTTAGCTCTTCCTGTTTTCTGTAATAGCACAGGATCAGGGTGAGAGGGGGAACCCACATGGAACTCCACATGTATGGGCAGTGGATGTACACTGACCTGGTCAGTTCAGGTATTAGAGCAGCTCACAGGCCCGACCCTAGTGTTTTCCAATGCTAGATTTATTATGGGTTCTTTGAACACTGAGATAAATGAAAAAAAAAATTTTTAAAAACAAAAAACAAAACACCTACAATATGGTCTGTGGGCCAAGGTAGAAGAAATCCTGAATTGTAGATGCCAGAGAATGAGTCAGGAAAAAGCAACTCTTGGATACTGGAAACTTTGGCCTGGGGATTGAATAAGTCAGGCTTCTCTACAGGACCATTACCAACAAGATGAATATGGATTATATAAAAGGTTTTATCAGCAGTTCTAGTTTGGTGGGAAGGCCTGGAGGAGTCCTGGAGACCACTGCTTTTTAGTCTACCGTAGAACCCAAAGAAGCTGGAGTTTGATGTCAGCAGCAGCAGCAGCAGTAGACACACTCAACAAGACAGAAAAAGGGCAGGCAATGAGGTAGCTTTGCTTTCCCCCCAGAACTCCGAAAGGTTCCACCAGCTCTGTGGGAGGGTCTTTGCTCTCAGCTAATCCTTCCTAGAAATGCCCTCATCAACCCACCCTGAGGTATGTCTCTTAGTTAATTCCAGCCAGGTTAACAATCAAGATTCATCGTCACAGAGACCCAGAAACACATTGATCTGGCTATCAAATATGACCTGAGCAAAGATGACCTGGACAACTCTATAGTGCTGGGTAGACCAGGTTTCAACAAGACAGACAAGAAGCACAGGAGGCTGGTCTGGAACCAAACTAAGAGTCAGTGAAATGGAAGTGATGGGATGATCCTAATCAGAGTATAATGGCATGATATGGGATTATCCTTTATAACTAATAAATTCTATCTGAAAGGCCAGGAAAATGCTTTAGTGAAAAGTTTAAAAAGAGACAGAGGAAAGAAATTGGTTTGATATTGTGTTGGGCATTGGTAGTACCATATATATTCATTTTTTGGTTTTTCAAGGCGAGTTTCTCTGTGTAACAGTCTTAGCTGTCTTGGACCTCGCTTTGTAGACCAGGCTGGCCTCGAACTCTCAGAAATCCACCTGCCTCTGTCTCCCAAGTGCTGGGGTTAAAGGTGTGCACTACCCCGCCTAGCCATATATATTCTTCTAATGATGGTAGTTTGTGTTTGAATATGTACACATAGACTTTTACTTTAAAAAAAAAAAATTCAATAGGAGAGCTAAGTTTTAGATGCCATTGCTAGATTTTAGTTGCCAACCTATAATTTAGGGATTTTGGACTCCTAGAGTTTTCTCCTTAGATTTATTGTCCTCAGTGATAGTAGCTAGTCACATCTGATTAAGATTCACTTCTTTTGCTTAGTCAACACATATGGCCAGTGGCTATGGTCAGGGCTGGTGCAGAATAGAAGGGTCCATCATCACAGAATGGTCTTTGAAGAGCCCTGCTGGAGACAATAGGAAGCTGCTTCTATACCATCAGAAGAGTTACGGGTGCTTCACTTTGCATTGCATCTGTTAACAGTAACGAACTTTGATCAGGGAAGTTTCCCAGCCTCAGAGCGTAAATATAAACATGGGCTTCATTCTAATATACTGAAATGTTTTGAGCAGGTGCTAGAGTATTTCAAGGTCTTCCAATACTATTCCTTTCTAATACATTTGCATGCCCCCGACAGTGTTTTGTAGAGCGTAACTGGTTTCACCTGATTGGCATAACCTGTGGACTAGCTATCTACAACTCCACTGTGGTTGATCTCCACTTCCCATTGGCTCTCTACAAGAAGTTACTGAATGTAAAACCTGGCTTAGAAGATTTAAAGGAACTGTCACCAACTGAAGGAAGGTAAAGAGCTAAAAGTTAGGCTGCTGATGTGGGGACCTGTCTCATTGCTCTCGCACAGGGATCTCAGATGGAAAAACAACATATGTGCAAGTTTGGTTGTATTGAAGCATTGTAGATCATACAACACTTGCTTGAATCATTGCCTGTGTTACTGTATGGACAAGAGAGGAAATTAAAAGAGTGGCCTGGGCCTGGAGATATGGCTCAGTGGCTAAGAGCATTGGTCGCTCTTTCAGAGGACCTGGCTTTGGTTCCCAGGACCCATGTGGCGGCTCACAACCATGTGTAACTCCAGTTTCAAGGGGTCTAATGCCTTCTTCTGGCCTCTACAGGCAACAGGCATGCACAGGCAAACAAACATGCAGGCAACACAATCATACACCTAAAAGAAAGAAAGATCGTTAGAAAATAAAAGGGGAGGGGCATAGGTCCTCAGGAATAATCTCTGCTTTCATTATCGTGTGCCCACCTACCAAAAGGGAAC
Source organism: Onychomys torridus (assembly GCF_903995425.1). Classification (NCBI taxonomy): domain Eukaryota; kingdom Metazoa; phylum Chordata; class Mammalia; order Rodentia; family Cricetidae; genus Onychomys; species Onychomys torridus. The sequence continues at coordinate 15,397,588 of NC_050445.1, forward strand.
TTTGAGCCTTGTCAGGGTCCAGAAATAACAGTGGGGGAGATTATTGACATGAGAGATTTTCAAAGTCTATTGTAGAGTGATACATAGTTCCCATACTGTACAACTGACCCATGTAAAGAATACTTAAAATATACTTGAGTGTGTTTAAAGTTGTGTAACTATCACTACAGGCAACTTTTAGAATAATTTCACCACGTAAAGAACAACCAGGCAGTTTGTTATCTTATCCCTGCTCTCCATACTATTAGTCCTAGGTGAATGCTAGTCTGCCTTCCGCTCCCATCTGTTTGCCTACTCTAGATTTTTTTTTTTTCTTTTTCTCCTGAGATAAGATGCCCTTCTGTAGCCTGGAACTAGCTGTCCTCCAACTCACAGTCTCTGCCTCCAGAGTGCTGAAACTAAGATTATGTACCACCATGCCTACCTACTCTGGATATTTTTAAAAAGTGGAATCTTACAGTGTGGTTCAGTTTGTCTATTTCACTTGGTATGTTTTCCAGATTTGTTCTGTTATAACATGAATCAGTGTTTCATTTTTCACGCTGGCAGGTAACACTCCATTGTGTAACCTTCTGTTGTCTACCATACCGTTCTATGACAGGTCACTCTATAATACTCCTTTGTACACATACATCACACTTTGTTTCTCCATTCTCCTGTTGATGGACACTTGAGCTTTTCTGTTTGGAAGTACTATGAATAGTATTGCTGAGAACATTTACATGCAAGTTTTTGTTTTGTTTTTGTTTTTGTTTTTGTTTTTTTTTTTTTTGGTTTTTCGAGACAGGGTTTCTCTGTGTAGCTTTACACCTTTCCTGGTACTCATTTTGGAGACCAGGCTGGCCTCGAACTCACAGAGATCCATCCACCTGCCTCTGCCTCCTGCCTGCGAGTGCTGGGATTAAAGGTGTGCACGACCACCGCCTGGCTACAAGTTTTTGTGTAGACATAAACTTTTGTTACTCTGATATATGCCTGGCAGCAGAATTGCTGATTCATATGCTAATTCCACGTTTAGCTTTGTGAGGAACTATCAGTGCTTTTCACAGTAGTTAAGACACATTTTTTTGTTTTGTTTTTTTTTGTTTTTCGAGATAGGGTTTCTCTGTGTAACAGCCCTAGTTGTCCTGGAACTAGCTCTGTAGACCAGGCTGGCCCTCGAACATGGTGATCTGCCTGTCGCTGCCTTCCAAGTGCTGGGATTAAAGATGTATACCATCATAGCCAGACTCAAGCCACATTTTTTTTGTTACTCTTATTTTGGAGGGAGTGAGCTCTTAAGAGTCCCCCTTTCCTTGAGTTTTTCTGTGTTGATATGGGGCAGCAAACAGTTAAACGTGGCTGGCTTGAGAGGGAGGGAGTGGCTTCTTTTTTAATGGGAAAAGGTGATGGTTTTAAGATGGGACATGGGCTGGCGGTATAGCTCAGTGGTACCACCATGCTAGTCTAGCATCCCAGAATCTCAGAGTTCAATCCTAGCTCCACAAAACAGCAAGCCCATAGTAATGAGCTCCTGTAATCCCAGTATGAAGGAGGCTGAGGCAAGAGAACCAGGAGCTTAAAAGTAGCCCTCACATTACAGCCAGTTCAAAGCAATACTCTATCTCAAAAAAATAGTGTATTTACAGAGTGTGGGGGTGTAGCCTAGGTTTAGCTCCTAGTGCCAGAAAAAAAAAAGTGCTTAAGGTGAAAGGAGAAGTTTCTAAGGTATCATCTAGAAATGGGATTGTCATCATACACACATACACACACACACACACACACACACACACACACACACACACACACACGCGTGCGCGCGCGCACACATGTATATATGATGCCAGTCCTAAGAATTCACGAGGAATGGAGGGTGGGAGCATCAAGAAATTTAGAACATGGAAAAGAGCAGAGGAGACCCAAGCAGTACTGATTCGCTTGGGTTGCTAGAGGAGGCTGCAGTGACAGCTGGGGCTGCTCCTGGCTCTGCAAACCTGTCTGAGAACTGGGTATTCTGCGGCATGGTTTCCGTTGCCTGAGTAGTAGCGGGTTGAAGTTCCGTGGTCGGGGAACTTTTCCCTCCGGTGGCTCTGTTTGTTTTTCCCCTCCGGTGGCTCTGTTGTTTGTTTTTCCTAGAGCGCTCTGTCTGCTGATATCCTCTCAATTTGACATTAGCTCACACTTTCACGAGACTTTGGCTTAATCTGTGGGAAGGGGCAGGAAGGCACAGGGCACAGCAGGCATGAAGTCCAGAGCTTGCACTGTCCATTCTCACCTTTTACCTTGGGAGGCTGAGGCTGGAGGGTAGCATTTTGACCCAGCACAAGGAAAGCCGTGAAAACTGCCTTGTGCAGTCACTCTTAGGGAGGATGAGTGCGGTTCTGTCGTCATGAAGGTTGTTAATGTCTGCCATTGTTTTTTGTTTTGTTTTGTTTTGTTTTGTTTTTTTGTTTCTTTAAATCTGTCCTGCTGTTTTTTGTTCAGGAACACTTAGAATCTGATTACTTTCTCTTAGAGATTTATCTCTCCTCTTTGACCTTATCAGAGAAACCTGCTGAACACACACACACATACCCTAAAAAATAAGTATATAAGTAAAATTAAAATTAATCTTTTTGAAAAATGGGCTGGCAAGATGGCTCAGCAGGCCAAGGTACCTGTGAGCATACCTGACAACGTGAGTTTGATCCCCGGTAGGGAAGAACCCACTCTCAGAGTTGTGCACTCACCTCCACATGCTGCTATGGCATATACATGCTAATAAATAAATAAATAAACACGCTTTTTAAACCTACTGAGCTTGACATCATTGGAAGAACCGGCAGCTATGTACATGGATTTGGACAACCTAAATCAGGTTTCACATTGAAGTCTTCAGCCAAGAAAGCTGTCCTAGTTAGAACTTCAAGGCAATCTGGTCCAGGTTAGTCCCTGCCACCAGCAAGTTGTCTCTCATCATGGTTCCCTTAATCACTTGGACTGCCCGTGTGTCACTTCTGAGAGCTTCCAGCATCAGGAGTTTGAGGATAACGTCTTTTGTCACGTCATGTACTAAAATTATGCCAATTGTACAGTGATGGCTTTCATATGCCGGCACTGCCCCCAAACATCCCATGTTTCTAGATAGTAGATCTTTTGGGGTTTCTTCTTTGTAGTCATGAACTGAGCAGCCCATACTCAGGGAGGGAGTTCCTGGGACTTGACTTTGGTATAGAAAATGGACTGGTGAAGATTTCCCAACACCTTCAGTATTGGTGCCTTCACCCCTTCTGTCTTGCCACTTCCCCCTGGATAAATCTTGATAGAATTGCAGGGCTGGATTCTCTGAAGAAAAAGGTGTGAAGCAGTCTAGTTACAATAATATGTTCTATTTGGAGCTGACATACGAGGATTGCTTATATAAACTGTCTTAGTTAGGGTTTCTATTGCTGTGAAGAGACACCATGACCATGGCAACTCTTATGAAGAAAAACATTTAATTGGGGTGGCTTACGTTTTCAGAAGTTCAGTCAGTTGTCATCATGGTGGGATGTGGAGGCATGTAGGCATATATGGTGCTGGAGAGGCAGCTGAGAATTCTACATCTTGTGCAGGCAACAGGAAGTGGTCTGTCTCACTGGACGTGGCTTGAGCATATGTGAGACCTCAAAGCCCACCTCCACAGTCACACTTCCTCCAACAAGACCAAACCTACTCCAATAAAGTCACACCTCCTAATAGTGCCACTCTCTTTGGGGGCCATTTTTTTTTTTTCAAACCACCACAAATGCATTCTGAAGAGTGTATTTCCTAAGCATGACAGATAATAAAATATTATATATCTGTATTACTAAGCAAAATAGGAATTGATGCTATATAGAATCCTAAACACCATGATGCTAAATAGCCAAATTTGATAAGATCAAAATCTCCAAAGTCTAAAATTCTGAAAATTTCAGTTTCCAGAGATTAAAGACACAAAGGGTCAGAAAGAAGGACTCTGGAGAAGGGCTGGTGTGATCATATGTGGTGTAGGTACCTTGTCATAGGTACAATGGACCCAGAGACCTGTGTCTGTGTCAGTATTTCTATAGGCTAGTGAGAGTGTGAGTGGACCTTTGCATAGCTTCCAATACTGGACGTAAATTACTTGAAGCCTTCCAAAGTTTTTTTTCGTTGGTTGGTTTGGTCTCTTTGTTTTTAATCTTGTTGAACTTTTGTAAATCTGACAGTGAGACTCTGTTATACTACCACTGGCTTTGTGCATGTGGGTAAAAATGTTAAAACTTGCTCAGTAGGAAAGATACTTCCTTTTTATGCATCTGCATTTATAAAAGATAAAATTTCTCAAGATCTTAGTTCTTTGGGTGACTGTATATCTGGTGGTGAGCCATTGTGAAGTTTAACCATCTTTTTGAAGGATTTGGGCTATCCTTACTATTTCCGACAGCCACACTTATAAAGCTGCTCCTCACAGCTACCAAGCAGTGATGTTTGTTTCTACAATTAGTTTCTTTGATGTATTCATTTGTGAATACTGTTTGTGTGGCTCTTAACTGTTGTATCTTTACAACTGTGATTTGTGTTTCTGAGTGTTTATGCTTCTGAAAATTTCTATATTATTTGCCTGTTTTTTGTTTTGAAATGGTTTCATAAGTTATATCTTGTGTTATGTTTTCCAAATAGCTTTAAGAGACTTTCCTGTTTGCTGGTTTACTTGAGGGGGGTGTTTTATTCCTTTTTTATTTATTTATTTTTTTTATTTTTAGGAATTGGTATCGAACCAGGAACTCTGCTAAGTGGGTGAGCTACACCCATCCACCCCCGAAAGAATTTTTTAAATTAGTTTTTCTGGAATTGAATTTGAGGTTTTAGACTTGGGGAATTTTAGACATTAGGGATTCTGATATTTGAGGATTTCAAGATTTGTGGTTTGAGGGATTAGGTCCTTGCCCACCCTTTAGATTCCTATCTGGTTAAGGAGACTGAATGACTTTTCTGTTACTGTAATATAAAGCCAAGAGGAATTTATTTGGGCTTACACTTTCAGAGGGCTAACAGCCCATTGTGGCAGGGAAGCATAGCAGCAGATAGCAGTCATGGCAGCCAGCAGCAACCGAACAGGGTGCTCACTTCTCAAACCTCCACTAGGGACCCAACAGAGCCAGCTGGGAATGAGAGTGGTTTGGGAACCTCAGAGCTTGTCCCCAGTGGCACTTCCTCTAGCAAGGCCACACCTTCTAACCTTCCCAAACAGTACCAAGTGTTCAAACACATGAGCCCAGTCTCACTTATACCACCCCAGTGACTTTGTGGCCCTGGGTTTTTTGTTGTTGTTGTTGTTGGTTTTGTTTTTTAATGGCAAAAGAATTATTTTACTAATATGTATGGGTAAAACTAGTCTATGGAGTCCTCACAGCACCATGTTCTCTTGTGTATACACACACACACACACACACACACACACACACACACACACACACACACACACACACACACACACACACACACACACACACTGAGCAATGCTAAGGAGGTGCAAAAACAAGCCCATCAGACGTAATTCCATCTGAATTTCATCATCAGTTTAAGAATACGTGTCAGCAGGGAAGGTAGTCCGTCCAGTCTGCTGCCATAATTCTCTAAGGTTTAGGTGCATGGCTTTCTGTTTTCTGAATTTAAATTCTCTACACTTTTCTTCTTTACTTTTCTTGGCAAAGACTCTGGACGTAATTAAGGTAGAAACACCATTGCAACATTTGATTTGCTTCTTTTCCTGTTCCTCTGTGACTAGGAGTCTTCAAGAGCTTCTGGATTACCCAGGTGAAGATGTGGAGGAGACTTTCTGCCTCAACTTCACGGTATGCATTCCTGTATTTATGATCGAGGTTGTTCTTCATGGTGATTACAATTAATAATTAACATTAGATTTCCTACAAAACAACCAAGTCAGAGACTTGAGTCAAACTACTTTAGTCATCATATCTTGAATTCAGTAAATGTATTATATAGAAGAGTCTGTGTTTATCTACGCACTTAGGAAAGTTACCAAAACATGAATCTTCTTTACTTTTGACATGTACAAGCTACTGTTTTCTACAGTTCATGTTGCTTTCTCCTGGATCCCATTTATTGGTAACTCCCTAACTTAAGATGTTTTTGAGGTCTTCTGACTCCGGTTTTTACTCTACCTTCCAGTTTCCTGTAAACGTCATTAAATTACATTTACTCCTAGTTTCTCTGTGTCATTTGGGTTCTAGAAAGGCAAATTAGTTAACACAAATGAAAACACACCTTTTTCTGTGTTAAGGTGTGCCGAGAAAGCTACGGGGTGATCAAACAGAAGAAGCTGATACCTGGGGGAGACAAAGTGGCCGTGTGCAAGGACAACAGGTTAGTCCTGAGCTTGGGCTGCTGGATGGGGATTTGGCTATTGTATCTTCCTGAAGTTAGATGTGTTAGGCCAGGGTTCAAGTGATGTTTTAATCTCTCTGCAAAGAAGGTGAGGGCAGTAGAGCAAGAACTTGAAGACTACAGAGAATTTTTCATAGCAGGGTAAGACAAGGATGTAATGAGTTCTTCTCTGTCTCACCTGCCAGCTCCCAGATAAACACATGGAGACTTTTTTATTAATTATGAAAGCTTCGCCGTGTTTCCAGCTAGCTCTTATAACTTAAATTAACCCATTGCTTTTCATCTATGTGCTGTCACGTGGCTCATGGCTTTTACCTGCATGTCCTGCTTCCTTTGTGTCCTGCCAGCAATGCCCCCTTCTTCCTCCCAGAGCTAGAGCTCTTTCCTTCTGGAAGTCCCGCCTATACCTCCTGCCTATCTATTGGACGTTTAGCTTTTTATTAAACCAGTCACAGTGACATGTCTTCACACAATGTAAAGGAATATTCCACAACGTTACCCCCTTTTTGTCTAAATTTAAAAAAGAAATGTTTAACTCTAACACAGTAAAAAAAGCTATACACAATAAGAAGTTATATTACCTAAGTAAACAGGAAATGCAGAGCAAGTAACTTCCAAAACTATGAGAAATGACAGAGACAGCTGGTTGCCTGGACAGTTGCCTAAAGTTCCTCTGTAACATTGGGGCATCCATCTTTGGCCTACAGGCCTAGAATATCTGACAGACATTTCTGTGAAGCAGGAATTTTGAAAGACTGTCCCACTTTGTCTTGACAAAGTTTTGCAATTGCCTTCCTTTGTGTCCTGCTTGTCCAGTTTGGACAGCACACTGTCAGCAGGCAAGACAAGGGTAGTAAGGGCAGTTATTTTTTTTCAGTTTGTTTTGTTTTTTGGTTTTTTTTGCCCAGTGGCTAGCTTTTGCTACAAAGAAAGCAAACTCCATATGGAGGTTCTTCGATGACCATCATCTTCTCTGAAGTAGATTGGTGGTGTCAGGAACAGACAAGTCTCATTGTCATGAAAAGTCTTATCTTATTAAAACATCTTAAATGCCATATTCTGTAAATCTCTGAAGTGTTTGAAGAAGAGTGTCTATCTAAAATACATCTCTGTTTGACCTTGAAAACATACCTAGCATGGCTATAAATAACTTTTATGCACTAGAAATTTACATTACATTTTTAAATGAGCAGCATAGATACAATACCTTAAATAAAAGTGGAAACTTATATACAGTATAATAAAAATAACCTTAATTTTGTATCAATATATGTAAATCCATGCCAATGTAAAATATTTGAGACTAATGGTTGTTCAAAAGCAGACTCAACAATCCACCCTTTTATCCCATCATTTCTATACTATATCCCCCTTTTTCCCTTCAGAAAGAGATCCCTGAAACTAATCTCCTTTGTTTAGTTTTCTACCAGAACAAGACTAGTAACAATTTGTAACCAATCCCCTAAATAATGGCAAACATCCATAACCCATTGAATGACCCCAAACCACCCACTCTACCTCTTGGGAATGTGGACATCACGTTTTCTAGACTGCTTTCTATTGTCTGGGGTTGAGGGGATGGCAGCTTTAACTCCATTTTAGACAGTAGCTCCTCTGTGCTCACTAACCCAGCTCAGTTCTGATCTGCATTGTACTGATAGTCAGACTTGTTATTGCTATCACTACAAATAACCTGAGAAAAATATCAAAGAGTAAATACTTTTGGCTTACAGTGGAACCTTAGCTGGTAGAACACTGTGGTAGCATGGTATGGTAGAGAAAAGCTGCCTCTGCTGTGGTAGCCAGGCATGCAGAGAGGCTGTGTGCGTAGTACTTGCTTGTTGGGACCACCAGTCCACAAATAATGGCCTAGAGACTTCTTATTAATTATGAAAGTTTGGCCTTTAAGCTAGGCTTGTTTCCAACTAGCTCTTATAACTTAATTAACCCATATTTTTTAATGTATCTTCTGTCATGTGGCTTTTTACCTTTCCTCAGCATGGCACATCCAACATGAACCTAGATTCATCCTGAGTTTTTCTCCCTGTTCAGAAGTCCTGTCTGTGCTCTCCTGCCTAGCTGTTGGCCACTCAACTCTTTTTTTAAAACCAATTACAGTGACACATCTTCACACAGTATAAACATATGTTTTGCAACAAGGCTGGGAGAGGCCAGGAGAAAGATACATCCTTCAATGATAAGCCCTACTGGCCTTCTTCCTCCGTTATGGCTACCTCCTCCTAGCTAATGGGTTAACCCATTGATAAAGTTAGTATTGTTGTTACCACTCATGTAGTCGGAAGGTTTCTCCAGTCTTGCCCAGCCCCAAGGTCCCACAGCCGCTTATAAAATAATCATTCAGAGGTTTAATATTAATCACCGATAGCATGGCCTATGACAGGCTTCTTGGCTAGCTAGCTCTTATAACTTGACCCATTTCTGTTAACCTGTAAGTTGCCATGTGGCCGTGGCTTACTGGTATTTTCACATCTTGCTTCTCCTGATGGTGCTGGTGTCTCTCTCGCCTCCCCTTTCTCCTTTCATTATCTCCCTTGGAACTTCCTGCCTGGCTTCATCCTGCCCTGCCATAGGCCAATGCAGCTTTATTTATCAGCCAATCAGAGCAACACATATTCACAGCATACAGAAAGACATCCCATAGCACACTCATGTCTTGGGAATTCCACAAGCTGGGGACTAAGCTTCAACACATGTGCCTTCTGAAGGGACAATTCATCGTTCAAACATCTCTATCTGAGGGACAATATCAAACTTATCTTGGGGCTTAATCCTCAAAGCTAACACCATCCTATGCCCTCCCCAAGCCTTGGGTTACTTTACCTGTGCCTCTGACTAACTGGCTGGTAAATCAGATTTCCAATATGCTCTCCCCCATGTTGATTAGTTTGATTGAATGGGTCACAGAACTCAGAGAAATGCTCACTTATGGTGGGATACAGATGAAGAGCTGCATAAGATCAGGTATGGGGAAACAAGCTTTTGTGCTGTTTCTGGGTCACCTTCCAGTAACTTGCCTCTAAATCATGTCTGGTGAGGGGTTTGTAGAGACTTCCTCAGTGTATCTAATGCTAGTAGTGTGCATGGGGAAACCGAACAGTACCTGACTGTATGGTTCTTCTTAGCCTGTTTTGCATTCTTCGTGTGGATCAGACCTCCTTTTGAAATGGGTGTCTTATTATCTATTATCAGCCAAGGTAGGTTATAGTAAGACAGGGACTGTAACCAGGGATCTTTGGACAAAATAAAATGGTACACACACATCTTAGAATATCACAATGGTGACTTAGTATATTTAAGGTGAGATTTATGATTCAAGTTAAAAGATTTAGCAGAGTTGTCAGGATGAATCTCAGTCCTTGAATTCACTTGTTAGAGGAAGGTAAATATTAGATTTTGTTTAGTTTTGCATTGAACTATGATAATCTGCACAGACATTTATTCATTTTACAGACACTGAGTGTTTACTGTGTGCCAGGCATGTTACAGACTGTAATAGATGACTATTTAATATCCTTCTATCTGTGTTTTGGGAATGAACAGAAATATGTAACAGATTATAGTATATGTTATATCATGTGTCATAGAGCTAGGAAAGAAGCAACAGGGTTTTTATAAGATATTTGAGAATGTAAATGTGGGGGTACATTTTAGGCAGAGTGGATATGTGACTCAGAATATTCAGGCTTGATAGATGATAGAAATTGGCAAGGATTTGTGAGTGGGCCAGGACATGATGGGTGCAAGAATTTTAGAATGAAGATTAGCAAAGCCTTGAATAGGGCTTAGATTGAAAGATAATCAATCTTAGTTTTAGAAAGATAACTTACAGAAATAGACAGTGTGCACAAAGACCTGAGAGGAGGCGGTTGAGTTGAATCTGGTAAAGAATGGTAAGGGCCAGGATGGAAAATGTAGTAATATCAAGTTGGTTGTGTGTGAGTGGCACAGTCAGCAGGTGTCTGATTATGTGGGAGCAAGGCTTGAATTGGTAACAGTTTCCCATATGGGTAGCTGTATAACATGTAACAGACTATAAATAAAGCCGGTTCATTGAGGGAAGTTCTGTTGCTTTGACTATTTGATAATACCCAGGCAATTATTTAAAGCAGGAAATTTATGTGGGTCTCAGGAAAGAAATCTCGTTAGAAGTCTTTCCTTTGGTTATGCATGCCAGCCTTAGTCTCCAGTGAGTTTGACTGTCACTTCAAGTCACTTGAAGTGGTAAATCAATAGAAATGCTAAAACAAGAATAAAGGGAATATGCATTCCTAGGAGGAGCTGTATAACTAGACTGCAATGCAAGCCACTGAGATGAGAATCTGAGCATTGCTACCTCCCACATTGGCTAGCAGTAAAACTTGTAGGCGAAGAGCAGGGGAGGTGGGGATGAGAAAATGCTTGTCTCCAAGGGGCAAGGCTGTGGGTGAGGGAAGCCTGGACGCAGGGAAGCTGGGCTTCAATTAGGCTCTGAGTAAGGTTGTAGAGTCACAAGATTGTAAGTGTACACACACACACACACACACACACACACACACACACACGAGTTTTGACTTTAACATAATAAAATTTTATATAACAAAACAGTTATCAAGCAAGAATTACAGTTACAATATCTAGTTTATGTTTGGCAAATTCAAAGAAAATATCCTATTTATGCTGTATTTGTGAGTCTAAGTTGTATGCAGGAATATCACCTGCAGAAATAATGCATGATAGTAAACAAGCATGTTACTGTTTTATGTAATTATATTAGAGTGCTCCTAACATACCAAAAGAAGAAAAAAACACACACACAAACAAAAACCAAAAACACTGGTTTCACCTCAAAGGGAGTAAGAGATAGTTTATTATAGAGCCAAATGAGTGACCAAGGTTCCATGTTCCAACACGGCAATTTAACAATACATTGGTGGAAACCTTAGAGAGGCAAGTTGCAGCAAGATGGAGAAATCTCTTGTGTAGGCCTCTGATGCTGTCTGTGAAGTTAGTTTACTCCAAAGGTCTTTATCGTTTAATCACAGGATGGTAGACCCAATGTTAATCACAGAATGGGGTAAGGGGTTAAGTCTAGCCCAAAATAAACTAATCAGGCTCTGGACTTAACAATATTCTAACCTCTCCACATCACTGCTGTTCAAATCAGTGAGTCCAATTTTGCAGACACAACTTCTCTCTGGAAATTCTGATTCTCCGTTGCACTGGCAGTCACCTCAGTCTTGAGATGTGTGTGTGGCTTGGCCTGAAGCTCACACAGTGATGAAGCAACACCTAAGTGTGTTCCATCAAGGCATCCCGAAACGCATGGCTAGATAGTCTTTCTACAAGATGTCTTACCTTTTGTATTAAGTTAGCTTCAGACAAGAAAGTGTGTGTGTGTGTGTGTGTGTGTGTGTGTGTGTGTGTGTGTGTAATTTGTTGGAAATTAACAACAAGAAGACAAGAAGCCTGGAAAGGGGCATTGGAATATCTCACACTCTGGGACATCTTCCAAGTGCACTCTGTGTTTGGTGCACTTGAAGGAGAAAACCAGTCCAGTGCAGTACAGGCAGTTCTGCAATATAGTCTGTAGTTGAGGCAGTTTTAGGCATTTATAAATCCTTTTTGTATCATTATTAAATTATTTCTTTCACACTTTCCATAGTTAGCAGAAATTTTTCTGAATCAGCAATCCAGTTGAGTCAACAACTGCAGGATAAACTGTGTGGGAACACTGAAATAGAACTGTTTATTTAGGGAGACAAGTATTCTCCCATGCCACTCTAACTAGGCGAGGGAAAACTGCACTGCTGTGATTTAATCTGAAGACAGAGGTCATCTTAAACACATACATATGGCGGGAGGGGGGGGCAGATCTGGTATAGACCTATTCACTCTTGGATACTGCAAAGTAGAGAAGAGGTCACTTACACATGAAAGTGCATTTTGTACAGTGATGGATAAACCTGGGTTGCTACTTCCAGAAAAGAGGAGTGAGGAATTGCTGGGGAAGCTTCATTTCTACAGCTCACATGGCTCAGGTAGGAGATTAGATTGTAAAAGACTTGCAAAGGCAGAGAAGCTAGGTTTCCATTTGCAGGCGATAAGAGTCACTGGTGTTTTGTTAGCAGAGCAGCTGTGTTACAGAAGCATGTCCAGGACACACTGTTTACTTTGCCTTACCTTCTCCATCCACTATTTATTTCAGTTGCTGGCCCATGTGTCCTAATGAGCCTTGCTGAACCCAGTGCTTCTCAGGGTCAGTGACCACTTGCCCTTTGAGGGGAGCTTATTTGTTTAAAAGGCATGCCTGTTCTCTTCTCTCTTGCTGGCCTCCCTTTGACATCTGTGCTGCTCTCACAAAATGGCTACTGTGGGGTACGCGAATGGGACCAGAAAGAGAGTGGTGCATAAACCTAGGTGAGAGTGGTTACAAGACAACACCCACAAATCCCGTTTCGTCTTGTGCATTCTCATAACGCAGGTTACTTTAGTGGCTCCTAAAGTTGCAGGAGTTTCATGCTATCTGTTAGCAAGTAGTCAGTTCTAAAGCAGACATGACTGGCAGTCCTCTAACCCAATTAATTTCTTTCACTTGTTCGTTGGGCAATACTAGTATATCCCACAGGCTGAGGACTCAAGTTTCAAGGTTCCCCTGGCCCCTATCTGGTGCCATTCGTGAACCTCAGGTTGCTTTACTTTGGTAGGCTTCTGATGGACTGGCTTGTAAATCAGTGTTCTCACAGCCCTACACATGAGATTGATGCCTTGGGTGAGGGATGTGAGAGGAAAGGTATGGAAGCGGCATGTACCCTCAGGTTGCATTTCTTTCCAGGAACTCCAATGTGTTCAGCCATCCCATAGCTATCCAAACCCTATCCTTTTGGGGTCTAATGAAGTGTTTATTTTATAGGCATAAATGCCTAGCCAACTGTGTAGAAATACTAGTGGATAGAGGGTACAATCTTGCCGGGCAATGGTGGTGCACGCCTTTAATCCCAGCACTTGGGAGGCAGAGCCAGACAGATTTCTGAGTTTGAGGCCAGCCTGATCCAAAGAGTGAGATCCAGGACAGGCACCAAAACTACACAGAGAAACACTGTCTCAAAACAAAAACAAAAACAAAAACAAAAGAAGAAGAGGGTGCATTCTAATGCTAGCATACTGAGTAGAGAAACCCAATTGAGGCCTGTTCAGGTTTTTCCTGGACTATGTAGAATTTCTTCCTTTCAGGCAGTGATTCTCAACCTCCCTAATGCTGTGACCCTTTAGTACAGTTCCTCATGTTGTGGTGACCCCCAGCCATAAATCATTTTCATTGCTATTTCATAGCTGTAGTTTTGCTACATGTAAATATCTGTGTTTTCCGATGGTCTTAGACCTCTGTGAAAAGGTCATTTGACCCCCAAAGGGATTGTGACCCACACCGAGAACCACTGCTCTAGAGTATAGGGCAGAACCCCTTTGAAATGGAGTTCTTGTGACCCATTATGGGACATGGTTGGTCAAAGAATTATGGGTTGTTGTGATTTTTTTAGTGTTGGGATTGGAACTCTGGGTTCTGTCAATAATAAGATATTTGCTGTCATGCCTGCTTTGGATGAGAGAACCAGAAGACTAAAAATCCCATTTGGATGAGTTAAATGCATCCAAGGATGAGAACAGCTGTCTGCTGAGTCTCTCCATAGTGGTAGTCACATCTTGATTACACTGTACTGCTTCACTCCTTGTAATGAAGTATTTTTTATATTCCATAGCATGTTATTACCACTAAATGGAAAAAGATATTAGATTGATGCAGTTAAATTCCAGTTTTGTTCTAAAGGGCATCTAAATCCGTAGAGAGAACTCAAGAATGGATCCGTGACTCTAAATGACTTCTGTTGGTCCCTCATGGACATTGTTGAGGGGTGCAGGCTTCAAGATCCACATTATATTTGTACTGGGTTGTAACAGGGACAAAAAGATAAAGAAAACAGGGGTTGGGGATTTAGCTCAGTGGTAGAGCGCTTGCCCAGCAAGCACAAGGCCCTGGGTTCGGTCCTCAGCTCTGGAAAAAAAAAAAAAAAAAAAGATAAAGAAAACACTAGTCATGTTTCCAGAGTGCTTACCATGTGTCAGGCACTCTCCTAAGGCCTTAACATGCAAACTGTACCACTTTGCAGATGATGGAATTGACACCCAGGGAATTATATCATTTGGCCCAGCTAGACAGCTAGAAGAAAAGGACTTGATCTGGGCCTGTGCTCCACCAGTGCATCCTGCCACTGAGAGCCTCCAGTAGAGCTTGAGGGTTGCTATCCTGTCCCCCAGGGGAAAAAACGGGACCGAAGAGTTTACTGTTTCTCCTGTCTGGCAGACTGTATAATTTTCTGAAAAAGAAAGCTGGCATAGTTAAAAGTGTACTATAAATGTGTGAAATTGAATGTCTAAATTTTGAACCAGGGAGTACAGTGTATATGCAATATTTAAAATCTGATTAAAAAAAAAAAACAAACAAAAAACCTCATGAGTAGGGCATAGTGGCTCCTTTGATCCCAGGACTCAGGAGGTAGAGTCAGGCAGATCTCTGTGAGTTTGAGGCCAGACTATATTGCAAGTTCCAAGATAGGCCAGAGCTATATAGTGAGGCCCTATCTAGAAAAAAACAAACAAAAATTATAACAAAAACCTCTCGGATACCTGTGATACTGTGTAGTCTGCTGTGTGAATGTATGTTTTCTTTGAGTATTTGGTTGGTTTCTATGTTCTTTTTTGTCACCCTTCTGTATTCTTTCAGCCCTCCCCCATTCTTATTAAAAGTGTCTCAAATGTGTTTTGTATAAAAAGGGATGCTTTTTTGCTTTTAAATTTGCTTTTTAATGATAAAATTCCAAGGATAAAAGTATGAGATTTTGAATCTGTTAACAAGTAATTTTGTTAGTTTATTCCTCTCTGTTTGTGTATAAGAATATGTTTTATGTTATGTAAGTTTCAGCTCAATAAAAATAGCATTTGTTTACATGTATGCACAATGAAGTGCCTGTGCGTGCATGTGTGCGAACCTTCAGAGGAGCAGAGCTGCAGCCCTGAGCTTACACTAGGAGCCTTGAAGCGCTGCGGATTTCTGCGTCACACTCTTGAGAGTGTGCACTGAATGTATAATGTGTGCTGCTGCTTACTTCGTGCTCTGCTGAATCTGGCCTTTCACGGGTTAAGAAGGTTTGCCGCAGAGCAGTATTTTTCTTGCCCGGAGGAGATGGTGCCCTGCCGACATGACAGTGCAGCTGTGGCGCACTATCAAATAAGCAGCTCAGGAGACGCACGTTCAGGATCAGCTCAGTGAGGAAATGAAATTGACATCCATCCCAAACATCCCTGAATTCTTAAAACAAGTAATCAGCCGTGGTATGGTGGTATGACTGCTGGCCAGAAAAAACTGCTAGTCATATGCATACTATAAAGTAATGCCTGTTGGCCAGAGCACGCAGCTGGAACATGTGTGTCTCCAGCCTTGCCAGAGCCCTGCTTTCCCTAGTGCTGGGCATAGGAACACATCTCCCTCCCCAGTATTTTTTCTTTTTAAAATAACAAGCTCAGGATCTTCATGTATATCTCTAAAAGTACTAATTGCCATATGATTTGTCAAACTATTGAGACCATGAACCTTTTGTTGTCTGCATCTATTGTAGATATAATTCAGATTTCCTGTTTGCATTTGAAATGAATTATATACTCAAAACTTGATTGTTTTCTAACTTTTGTCTTGTCATGTTTATTTATTTTGACTGTATGTGTCCTAATTTTAGCCTTTCTGTACCTAATAATTGATAAATACTTTGTGTATTTTCTTCATTAAAAATGTTTCCTTGAGTCTATTAAAGTCTGATTTGTTTCTAAATTATTGAAGGCAGTCTCAGCTATTCTTATAGGTGAACAACACAGAAATTGTATTAAGTTCCAAATCCCACTTGGGCTTTGAATTGAATTTTGATAAATTATAAGTTAATTTTAGAAGAATTAATGTTTTAGTGATAATCTTCTAAGTCAGGGTCTTATTTTCCTGAAATCCCCCTTTTTCACATACATTATACACTTTTTATTATAGGCTAGCTTATGTTTATGTATATATTATTTCTAGTATAAGAGAAACCTTTCTTATATATTTTAATGCCCTGAAATAATTATTGATTTACTATATTTATCTGATAACCAATCAGTTTATCAAACTTGTATCTTAATAGTTTTTTTTAGTTTGTCTTGGGTTTTCTATATATAAATAACTATATAATTATAAAATAAATTTCCAAATGATTAGACCCTTTATTTAGTTAGTTTTTAATTTTTACTGGACCTAGAGAAATATTAAATGGCAGTTCCTCCATTTCTGAACATGAGTGAATGTTTTCAATACCCTTTTGATTAACATAATCATATGATTATGATGATCATAATCTATGTAATATACTCCATTTGTTGGGTTGGTCAGGCCATAAGGAAGAGTACCACTATCTTAGAGATGTTTGTGGTCAGCTGTTGTCATTAGCAACAGGTTATCATCGCCCTCCATTTCCAACGTCGTCATCAGATTTTGCTGCAGTGTGATTAACCCTTGCAGCAAGTAGAGGAAAATGGCGTCTGACGTGTGTGTGTGTGTGTGTGTGTGTGTGTGTGTGTGTGTGTGTGTGATTCATAATGTCTCATTAAAGTCTTACCTTTTATTACAGGAAACTAAAACCATATTTTATATGAAGGAAACCAAAACAAGATAGTTTTTTAATGTCCTGTATTTCTGAATTAAAAGCCATATTTTTTTTTGTTGTTGTTGATAATAAGGTATCACCAAGGTAAAGATTAATAAAGGTACCATTTTTTTTTTCTTGCGTAGCAGGAGAGAAAGAGAGTTGAATTTTCTATCAGGGTCTTTTGTCTTTATTATAGCAATAATAGCTGGAAATTACTCCTAAGTGTCAGACACTGCTGTGTGGGCTATAGGTATAATAACTCATTTCCTCTTCATAACACCTGTGAGGTAGGGACTGTTACCACCCACTTTTATAGATGAGAATACAGGCAGTCAGAATAACAAGTCTTTTTATTTTTTGAAAATACTGTTTTGATAACACCACAGTGGTAAACAATGTTATGTTTGTACTCTTTACAGAACATTGATTCACAGATAATTCAAAACTCACAAAGAAGCTAAAGGCCTTTTACATTAAATGTCTTTCTCAGAAGTCCTTCCTGTATGCCATTCTTCCGTAAGCAATAAAATTTGATTGTGCACCATTTAATGTCACATTTACATAGCAAAATAATGAAGGCACAGCTAACACAAGCAAACGTAAACCCTTTCTATTTCTGAGCTGGGGGTGGGGATACACACTTGGATTTATTCTTCAAGTATACATTTTTCCCAAACATTAGCTTCATTGAGGAGTTCTGATGGTTTTCACAGCCGCTTGCTAAAAGCTACAAGACAAAAAAGACTTCACAAAGGTCAAACTACGCAACACACTGGATACACATGCTTTACAGAACTGCTACATTCTACATCTCTTCAAGTAAATTATATTTCTAAAATGCTATAGGGTGATTTAATACTTAAAACATTTGGGGGTAATTTTCACGATTTTGTAAACAACACTACCAAGAAAACAGGCAACATGAGACCACAACAAATGAACACGTGTTGACAATATTGTACATGTAATACACCCTCTGTCTTGGAACCGTGTTCTTTCTGTAAACTCAGATATTCAAAACATTTTCCATAATTTTAAATGGCAGTTTCCCTAGCCTCATAAACAGTAGTGTCATGCCAGCAGTCCAGGCTTCCTCCATGCCACGTCTCCTCCTGAGTGTAAAGCTGATGTCTGGGTTTGCAAACGCAAAAGTCTTAAAAGATGACGTCTTTCTTGGGATCCTTTTCCTCTGCGCTGAGAAATGTAAAGAAACTGAAGAATTAAGCATTGAGAAGAGTTCAGTCTTAGCTTGGGTGTTCAGGTGTAGTGTGATGAATGGATTTCAACGTGTGACGCACTTCACATTTAACTGACAATCTGTCATCAGTCTCAAGTCCAGTTCTCACAGAAGAGCAGGGAGAAAAAAAAATTAAGCTTAATTAGGCTTTTTTTTTTTTTCTTAAAAACGTCTTTTGGCATCTGTTTTTACACAAGTAAAAGTCAGATTAGAAACGGGCTAGCCAAAATCTACTTGATTCAATTTAAATTTAGGAATGTCAGAATAGATTCACATTGTAATTTTTGGGCAAAACCTGAGCCTTTTAAAGTCTGCCGACATCGGAAATGAAAGGGGCAGGGGATTTATCACCTGTCAGCTGCTGTGTTCACTTCTTGGCGAAGTCGGGACCCCCAGTTGCGCCGGCCGCTGCCTCCTCTTCCTCCTCCTCAGTGTCGTCTTCCTCGTCGTCGTCATCATCATCTTCCTCCTCCAGGGTCCACGCGCAGCCCTCCATCTCCCCGGTGAGCTCCTGGATCTTGGCAAGAAGGGGCTTGTAGATGTCGTTGTACTTCTTCTCCAGAGCCTGGAACTCCTTGTCAAATTTGGCCTCGATCTTATCGCAGCGCTTCTGCAGCTTTTTGAGCGCCAGGACTCGGCACTTGACAGAATTGGGCAGGCTCTCGATAAACTCGTTCTTGGGCTTGGGCGCGTTCTCCGCGGGGGCCTGGGGCTCCTCGGCCGCGGGCGCAGCGGCGCGGTCGCCGCCGGTTGCCGCATCCTCACCACCCTGGGCGCCCTCCATTACCTCGTCTTCGGCGCGGCTCTCAGCGGGTCCCTGCTTCTCGGGGTCGGCCATGGCTAGTGCTCGGCTCGGCTGGGCTGGTTTGCCGCAGTGGTCTGGTGATGGCGCAGTCTGCGACTGAGCTGGTCCAGAGAGGTCCTGCAGCTGTGTCTGCGGCTGGTCCAGAGTGAGCCTAAAGATGCGGCAAACGCTGACGGCTGCGGTGACGTCCGCGCTGCCGCTTCGTGGCTCGCGGCAAGTGAATGGCTGCCCGCTATCAGCTGATGGTTGTGCGCACACACTGCACCAAATTGTTGCTATGCTGCTATCTCTGAGGTCTTCAAAGCCACTTAGACACCCAGCCCCCAACTTCCGCCCCCACCCCCGCAGAACTGGCTGGAACCAGCTCGAAGCTGAGGCTGTATTTTTCCATACCTGTTTAAACAGCCTCAGTCTGTTTACTGTGTGACCCCCTCCCATCTCAGCTCTTTGAATCCACAGCGCACCTGTCCGACCCCTGTCGAAAGTGCGCCATAGCTGATGTTAGTCAGCCTTGCCTATGGGTACCTTCTTTTCCAAATCTTGATTGCGTCTTAAAAATTCACTTTCAGAGAACGGAAGTGCGGGAGAACCATTTTCCTCCCACTCTTTTGCAGACCCGCAGTATCTGCGTGTATCTGCGCAAGCCATCTTGGGGTCCTAGAGCCCCCAGCCAGCCAGCTCTGTTAAATCTAGTTACATATATTCTGGTGGCAAATTGTCACCGGAGGGACTTTGGAATTAGTTCTAGAAGTGTTTGTGTGGGAAATCTCAGCGCCGTAAGCATCCTGGTGATGATACCGAAGGGTCCACACAGGCAACTATGAAAAGGAATAAAGCGAGAGTGAAGAAGGGGGAAAAAAAAATCCGGGAGTGTCGGGTCTTGTGACTTAGTGAAAAGACGCCGCCATCTCCAAATATGTAGGGCCCAATTCATCGTTACCTTGGGAGGCATGAAGCCTCTGGGTGGCAGGTTAGAAATACTCATAAGGGCCGGGGCTTCTTTTCATAAGGGAAAAGATTTTTTTTTTAGTACATCTTGAAAAACGTGTTCAGTCTTACTTTTCGTTCCGGACCTACAGATGCACATACAACCTTTCGTCACCAAACACTTCAGTTAACCATCTGCTCTTCGGATCTGCTTGTGATTTACAAGTGAGAGCGTTGGGAAAGACGATAAACATCAAACGCTTGTTTTCTGATAATGAAGTGATTGGACACTTTAATTTCTTACCCATTCAAGCCAGCATTAGAGTTGTTTGTTTGTTTGTTTGTTTTTAACTCCTGATTATGATGACCTTAAATTCTGGGTCCTACCTGCCTCCTTAGAGCTTTTTTTTTTTTTTTTTTTTTTTGGTTTTTCAAGACAGGGTTTCTCTGTGTAGCTTTGTGCCTTTCCTGGAACTCACTTAGTAGCCCAGGCTGACCTCGAACTCACAGAGACGCACCTGGCTCTGCCTCCCAAGTGCTGGGATTAAAGGTGTGCGTCACCAGCGCCCGGCTCCTTAGAGCTTCTTGAATAAAGGGCAGTGTACAAATCTTAAGTGGTTTCTTGAGGATGTGTTTGTTAACGACTTAGGTGTTTTTCTTTATGTTGGATCTTGCCAGTTTTATGCTGAAAGGAATTTCTGTCTTTTGGTTGTGTTTATTCAATTAATTGTATGTAAACCACTTAGTACTGGTACATAGTAAAAACTGAATAATTTTATAAAGTAATTGCATTAATATGCAAAAGATAATTATGCATAATGTTTTAAAAAGCAAACATCTTTGTGCCTCTGATCAAAGGAAGTAAATATTTACAAAATGTATTTTAATGTACTTGTGAGTTCTTTTTTTTTTTTTTTACTTCCCTCTTCTTTTTTCTTTTGTCTTTTTTTCTTTTTTTTTTTTTTACATTACATTTATGTATTTATGTTTTGGTGGAGTAGTTACGTTGTCTATGGTGTGTTGGTTCTGGTCTTGCACCATATGATTTCTGGGGATCTAACTGAGATCTTCATGCTTAGGAGCAAATGACTCACTTACCTGCTGAGCCATCTTGCTGGCCCTCTTTTAAGACTTTTTCTTTTTCACTCAAAAGATCCTAAAACTTAGGCTAGGCTATTAGTAAAATTCAGCATTTGGAAAGAGTTTCCACAAACAAATGCATTCATGGAAGCACCATGGTAATCAAGATATAGTAATTTCAGTACCCTAAAATACCCTGGGGACCTCTCTCCTACAGTGCACATGACACATTGATCTGTTAACAGTCTTAATAATTCTGTATTTTTTTAAGTTGTCATGAATGAAATCACGCTTTTGGAGACTGCCATTTTCACAAGCAAATGCATTTGATATTCTTTTGTACTGTCATGTACATTACTAATTTGTTCCTTTTGATCCAGTACCATGTATTGACTTTTATGGACAGTACTACTTTATCTGCCACATTGCCTTTGACATGATTTTAAAATGACCCTTAATATGATTTAGATTAAGACTTCTAAAAAGTGTGGACAATACATGTAGTACTTGTATAAACATGTCTCTTTTGGTGGGCTTTATCCGCTCTGGCACTTAATCGGGAATACAGTAACACATAGTGAGGAATAGTATAGAGGAGATGGTATATGATGAACTCTCGTCTGGCCTCTCATGAAGTGTCACACAGGAAAGTGGGGGACGGACGGACAGACGGACAGGCAGCAGCTAGGTGAAATGGTTGTGTTCTCCAGTCCATGCTAGAGCCAAGTTTCAATTCCTGCCTTACCCATGTGTGAGTTGTTCCTTTTAACCTCCGTTTTTAATTCCAAATAATTATGTCAACTTTAGAGGCTTTTATTCTGTGTTGATTTTTATTGACATATAATTCTTTATTATACAATTTACTCAAAGTATTCATTGAGTTAATGTGTATCCTGGAACTTCTTACAGGGATTGGTCATTAGTAAGTACCCTGAAACAATTTGAGGATCGTTATTTTTAAAATATGGATCGTAATGCTATTAGAAGTGGCATGTCAGGGTTTGAGTGCATGTGTTAGTTTGCTAGGATGCTGCAATGAAGTCTAACAGAGGAGGTGGTCTAAACAACAGCAGTCCATTGCTTAATAGTTAAGGAGGCAAAGTCCACACGGGTCTAGACGGGGTCTGTTCCTTTTGAGGGCTGTGAGGGAAAGAGCGATTCTCTTTTTTGGCTTGTGCTGGGTGCCTTCTCATCTCTTCATAGCATCTTTTCCATATGTTATAGATACAGATAGGTCCTTTCTCTAAGGTTCCCTTCTATATATGGCTCATCCTAATGACCTCAGTTTAACTGGTTATTGTGATGGCTAATTTTGGATGTCAACTTGATAATATCTGGAATCTATGAAAATCCAAGCAGCTGGCCATATCTAGGGGATTTTCATTGATTGGATCAATTGATGTGGGATAATACCCTTAATCCGGGTCATACGTTCTGGTGCCAGCTCACATAAAAGGACATGGAAGAGCCAGGCGGATCTCTGTGTGTTCGAGGCCAGCCTGGGCTACCAAGTGGGCTCCACGGAAAGGCGCAAAGCTACACAGGGAAACCCTGTCTCGAAAAACAAACAACAAAAAAAAGACATAGAAGAAGGAGGGTTTTGCTTTTTGCCTGCTTGCACACTCTATCTCTGGCAAGTTCATCTGTCCTGCCTTAGAGGCATCCTGTTGATGGAATTCCAATGTAGACTGATCAGTGGTTCTCTAGGAATCCTCTGGGACTCCAGCACCATGTTAGGACTGCAGACTGAATAACTCCTGTGTTCTTTCCATTTGGGGATAGCCATTGTTTGATTAGTGGGATCACAGCCTGTAAACTACTCTAATAAATCCCTCTTTAATGGATATTCATTCATTCATTCTATCAGTCCCAGGCCTCTACCTGTGGGTCATGACCCCCTAGACAAACCTCTTTCTCCAAAAAATTTACATTACCAATACTAACAATAGCAAAATTACAATTAGGAGGAGGAGGTGTATCACTGGGTGTGGACTTTGAAGCCCACCCCATTCCCGGTTAGCCTGGGTGCCCTCTCCTCTCTCTCTCCTCTCCATTTGTGTGTGGTGTCACTCTGTCTCTTTTTTACTTATTTCATGAAGTTTATGATTTTTCCTTTATGCTCTGTGTCCTGGGGTTCATCTAGACACTTTTCAGTGAGAACGTTTCTACAGGACAGGTGGAACTGAGGGGGGAGTTACTGCCTTGGCCTTTCATATTTGTGATGTTGCTATGAGCCCCGGGCGTGTGGACGTCTCTCAGAGGTTGTGTGTCTGATATGAGTTTCTAGGCTACCTCTTTAGAGGAAGTTTGTTCTCTTGTTGCCCAAGTTTGACTGACTTGAGGTCAGGTATGAGGAGTTAGTGTGGATGCTTAGTGTTGCATATGGATTAGCTGAATGGGAGTGATTCCAAGTCAGTGGTAAGCAAAAAAATCATGGTACAGGCTAGAGAGACACCTCAGTGGTTAAGAGCACTGGCAGCTCCTTCAGAAGCCCCCAGGCTTGATTTCCAGCACCCACATTGTGGCTGACGCCATCTATAACATCAGTTCCATGGAGATTTGATGCCTTCTTCTTTCGTTATGGGCACCAGGTGTGCAAGTATTCAGACATACATGGAGGCAAAATACCCACACCCATAAAATAATAATTTTTAAAAGGAATGGGGTAGGGAAGCTTTAGGTTGAGAAAACATTTGAAAAAGAGAAAGAAAGGAGGAGGAAGGAAGAGAGGGAGGGAGGATGGAAATGGCACAAGTAGCTGGATCTGCTTAGGTTGGTTTTCAGTCAGTGCTACCCAAGCTATGCCTGGGACTGAGGTGGTGCTGTGGGTCAGCTGCGTTCTTAGACATCACCAGTCTGGGACTGTGTACAAACTGAAGTAAGGCTTAGGAATTTGGAACAGTGTGGGTGGGGCTGATAAGAATCAGCTGGTGGACAGGGCTTGCAAAAGGAACCAAGCCTTGTGGGGGAGGGGATGTGTAAGCAAATCCTCAGCCTAGACAGAAGCATGGGGTTTGTGACCTGGTATAGCTCTGAGTACTCCGGAGAGTGCAGGTCATCCAGTAGACAACACCTAGTTCATGATGAGCTAGTGCTACGATTGTTACATTTGAAAGTTTAAAAAATGCAAATGTTCAAGGAATAATACAGCAACTGTATTTATATGTACAACCTCTAGTAAACATGTCTGTCTTGTACATTTTAATGAATGGATTTTATGGTAACATTTTCAGGCTTATCTGTAGTGAATTCTGGTGATATTAAGTACCCCATTGCTTTCTCCGCTCACTCCCATGTGTCCTTTTCTGTTCCCAAATAGTGCTTTTTCTGCTCTCATGTCTGTGATTGCTTTTGTTGGGGAATTTTATCACAGTAATAGGCAAGGAAAGTAATCACAGGCAAAGGCTGAATCTGTAACCGGGCTTTTTTGGGTGGTGCCATAGTCAATATGGCAATGCAGGCATGTCTTTGACAATTTCATTTCCGTCGGATTTATTTTTCAATATGACTATTATTAGTATATGGAAAAGCCTCTGACTTTTGTACATTGATTTTGTATATTGCTGCTTTGATGGAAGTGTTTATCAGATCTGAGCTTTGTAGTGGAGTTATGACATTTTAAGGATAGGATCATATTGTCTGAAAATAGGGATACATTGTCCTTTCCTATTTATAGCCCTTTTATTTCCCTTCTTGCCTTTTGCTCTGACTATGATTTCAGCCTATATTGAATAAAGGTGGGGAGTTTGGCCACCCTTGGTTCATGCCTGATTATATAGAGCTTACACTTTCCCCCATTCCACATAATATTGGCTATAGTTCTGTTACACACACACACACACACACACACACACACACACACACACACAACGGGACCTTTGCTGCTGTTTTTAGTCTTCATTTATTGATTTCTACTGTTTTTTTCCCATCTGCTAATTTGGGATTTGTCTTGTTCATATTTCCCTACAATGTTAGATTATTTACTGGAGATCTCTGAAATGTTTTGTTTTGTTTTGTTTTTGTTTGTTTGTTTGTTTTGGTTTGGTTTGTTTTGGTTTGTCAAGATAGGGTTTCTCTGTGTAATAGCTCTGGCTGTCCTAGAACTCACTCTGTAGACCAGGCTGGCCTTGAACTCAGAGATCCACCTGCTTCGGCCTCCCTGAATGCTGGGATTAAAGGCGTGTGCTGCCGCTGCCCAGCAAGATCTCAGAAGTTTAATGTAGTTCCTTCTTAGAACTAGTTTTGCTGTGCCCTCAGGTTGGGGTAAGTTGTATTTTGGTTTTCCTTTGAATTTATTAATTTATTAATTTTCTCTCTGATTTCTATAACCCACTGATCATTCAGAGTATATTGTTTAGTCTCCATACACTGTCTTAATTTCTGTAGTTTTTCTTATTGTTGATTTCTGAATTTCTTCTATTATTTGATGAGATACAAGAAAAACTTCCAATTTCTTCTGTATTTATTGATTTGCTTTATGGCCTCAGATTATTCCATTTTAGAAGAAGTACTGTGGGCTGCTAAGAAGAATGTACATTCCATAGCTAGAGGATGGAATGCTATGTAGGTGCTAATGGTAAGTGCATGTGTTCTGTGGTACAGTGTAACTGGTGGTTCATTGCTCGTGTTTTTGGTCTGGATGACCTATGTATTGATGATAGTGAGTAGTACTTTCATCCACTTGCGTTTTATCCACTGAACTTCTGGCTCCCTTTGCATTCAATATTGTTTGTTTTCTGTTCAGTGCACATGTACTTTTGTTATCTCTTCTTGAAGGAATGCTCTCTTTATTGGTATAGAGTTACCTTATTTATCCCTTCCGACCAGTTCTCACTTGAGGTATGATGTGTGGATGTAAATATAGCTGAGCTGCTTCTACTTGCTTTCAGATTTTTCGCCGGGGGTGTTATTTTCCCTCTTTTCACATCCAGTCTGTTTATGCCAAGGAGAAAGTAGGCGAATCTTTTTTTTTCAATCTATCTTGTCTTTTAATTGACAGGTTAAGACCACTTACACTTGCGATTAATGTTGCAAAGTATGTAATAACATCTCCCTTCTTCACCTTTGAGGTTTGCTGGTTTACTGATTTAATAATGTGTAATTCTCTCCTGAGCTCTTAAGCCTGTAAATACCATTCGTCTGGGTTGTGTAAAGTATTCCTTTAAGTGTCTTTTGAAATGCTAGCTTTAGTGGTTGTCCAGAAAAGTCCTTATTCCTCCTTCTAGTACAAAGGATCGCCTTGCTTGATGCAGTAATGATAGGCAGTTACTTCATTTCATTTTCTACAGGTCTTAGAGTTTCTTCTGAGAGATCTTATTCTGAGGGTGTTATTTGGATAGGTTGGTCTTCACAAGTCTTTGAGATTTCCCCTTCAGCTTTCAGTGATCTTTTTCTGTCCTGTATTGTGACGGTTATGCCATGATATAACACCAAGAGCTTCTTGTCTGTCTGTAGTTTGTAAATACCTGCGGCACTTGGATGTCTGTTTCTTTCCCTAAATTTGGAGAATTGTATGGGGAAAAAATGATTCAGTAATTCATTCTGTATCTCAGCTCCTTCTTCTGCATCACAGATTTGTAGTTTTGATCTCTTAGCTGTGCCCCAGAGGTCTTTACATAGTGTAGCCATAATTGCTCTCTGGATTCGTAATTCAACCTTGTTGCCCATCCTGATTTCTTTGTTCTGCCTGGCATAGTATATTGGTGATACCATTCAGGTTTTTGTTTAATTTAGTGAGATTTTTTTTATCTTTTTATTCCCAAATTGTTTTAAACTAGTCTTGATCCTAAGTACCTCTATATTTATTAACTGTTTTCTCCTTTCCCGGACGGGAAGACTGAGGTACAAACAGAATAACTACCTTGCCTGGGTGTGGGAGCTGTAAGTGGCCATGCTCTTGCTTTTCATTGGTAACAAGGAGGCAAAAGAAGCAATTTGCATGAATGCTGGTGTGGTTTACCACCCACTGAGAAGCTTGGTTAGCACTGAGCATTCCTGAGTTCTGTTTGTTTGGAGAGATGCAGATCTAGTTAATTCCCTAAGGCTGTTGTGCTTTACAATCTCTGTTCTATGGCTGTGCCATCTTTCCTTTGGTCATTCTCAAGTGAGTGGACCATTGGTGTTGTTTCTCTGAATTTTCATGGTAACAGGGACACGCTGCAGCAGACATTCCTAGCTCTTTTCCTGTTCCTCCAGTATCTCGGGTCTCTTTGAAAGCTCATAGAGAGGCAGGAGGGAAAGGAATCTGTATTTTCAACTCTTCCAGATACCGACAAATTCTCCCTTTGAGGATTTATATCTCACTTCTTAGTTTCTGCTACTGTTTGTGAGAGGTTAAAATAAACACAAGCGCGGTGGCCTGCCAATGTATAAAATATAATTTTGATCCATAATTTGCAGAGGAAAACTAACTTTATACAGTAAGCCATGGGGGAGGCCTGCCCGCTCTTGGGCTTTCTGTTTTTCTCAGTTAACTTCTGTAACAATCAGATCAAAATGGCCAGGATTTTGAACATTTGACAGTCTGCCTAGTTTTTGTCCCAACTACCAATTTAGTACTAAACAGAGAAAAACCACATGTGCACACCTAAATAGTTGCTTAGGGTGCCACACATCTGTTTAGCCAGCCACAGCTTGCATGTCCCAAAGGTCTCCTCTTATCTGGTTGTTCTTGAAGTGGTCCCTTTTCCTGCGGTGAGATGCTCCCTCCCATTCCCCTGACTGCTTTGAGTCACACAGGTTACAGCAGCTGGCTCCTTTGCTATAGAATGATTTGATTAAATAGCCTTTGCTCTTCTCATCTGGCTGCTCCTCATTCAACTACGTGTGGTTCCTGTCATTCCCCAGCTTCTGCCCCCCTGGCTTGCTCCTCCCAGGCTCCGGTCTCCTGTCTCCCGGTGTGATGTTATCTCACTTTGAAGATTATGCTAGTCTGACCGGTGTAAATGTTAATTCCCTGATGTTTTCATTTGCATTGGCCTAATTATTGGGAGATAGAATAGTTGTTTCCTGAGGTCCGTAAAAGATTTGTTAAGAAAAGAGATACAGCCAGATGTGGTGGTACAAATTCCTAACCAGTCTAAAGCAAAGCAAAACAAAATGAAAGAAAACAGTTACAGAACTGTGTTCTTGGGCCAAGCATACTGTAGGATTTGTGTAGTTCTTTTTCCCTCCCCATCGTGTGTGTGTGTGTGTGTGTGTGTGTGTGTGTGTGTGTGTGTGTGTATGATAAAGAGAGACAGGGACATGCTAAAGGATACTTTCAAGTGTCCTTCTCAGGAACTGTCTACCTTGCTTTTGGGACTTAGCTCTCACTGGGATCTAAGCTGGCCAGTCAACCTCTTGTTTGGCAATCTCTAGTCTCTGCTGGAGATACCACAGCTGTCTTTCCATTTGGTTGCTCAGATTGAATTTGGATCTTCTTGCTTAGACAACAAATACTTCGCTAACTGAACTGTCCCTCTAGCCCTTTAGTAGCTACTTTTTACTCCCAAATGCAAAATAATCTTTATTTTGGTATATTTTAAAATGTTGAACAAACATCTATTTATAAAGGACATTATATTTTCAAATACATGAGGAGATAGGACTAGGAGGCTGACTCAGTCCACAAAGTGTTTGCCTCACAACATGGCAGCCTGAGTTTGATCCCCAGAACCCACATAAAAATACTGGGCATGATAGTGCCCTTGTAGCCCAGTGCTGGGGAGATGGAAGCAGGTGGAGCCACAGGGCTTGCTGGTCAACCAAGCTATCCTACTCAGTGAGTCTCAGGCAGGGATAAACTCCGAGTCATAAAATAAGGTGATGTCATTTGAGGAAGGATACCAGGGATTGTCCTTTGACTTCTACATGCATGTGCATGTACACGTACATACATAAAAACCCAAACAAAAGAAGTACACAAGGGGGGCTGGAGAGATGGCCCAGCAGTTAAGAGCACTGGCTGTCCAGAGGACCCGGGTTCAATTCCCAGCACCCACATGGCAGCTCACAACTGTCTATAAATTCCAAGGTACCTGACACTCTCATACAGATGTACGTGCAGCCAAAACACCAATGCACATAAATAAAAAATAAAAAAAGAAAGGAAAGAAAAGAAAAAGAAAAACCTAAAAAATTAAAGAAAAAAAAAAAGGAATACACAACAGTGACAGTTAGCTGGCAACTATAACCGTGGGCATCTTTTAAACAGTGTTTTTCTTTCTTTTAAACGAAACTCTAAGCAAGACCTTAAAGAGATGACAGTTGGAGTAGCTCAGGTAAGGTCAGGAGTTTGGTCTTATACTGTTGCCTCCCCTGCCCCAGATCACCACGATAGGCACTCACCTGATGAAGAAAGGCCATTGTCATCACTTTCAACCCCAGGATCGAAAGGTGGCTTCAGAAAGCCTGTGAGACTCAGCGCCAAATCTACAGTGCATCCTATTTCTCTGGTCCTCCTGCAGGCAAGAGTTCGTGGATGCGTATGTGAATTACGTGTTCCATGTCTCCATTCACGAGTGGTACACAGCCTTTTCCAGTGGCTTCCTAAAGGTGTGTGGGGGCAAAGTCTTGGAGCTCTTCCAGCCTGCGGAGCTGAGGGCCATGATGGTGGGGAACAGCAATTACAACTGGGAAGAGCTGGAAGAGGTGAGTTCTGGAGAGCACCAGCAGCCGGGTAGGTGTGCCGGGATCTGTTTTCTTCGTATGTACTGCTCTTGAGCAGTTGATAGGGGTCTTATGCCTCCTTGCCATTCCCATCTCAAATACAAGTGGTATTCGACGTGCACCATAACATTGCCCTGATTCTGTAAGATACATGGGTTGTTTGTTTTGTTGTTGTTTTCCTCTTTTGGACAGACTGCCGTCTACCGGGGTGATTATTCAGGCACACATCCCACTGTGAAACTATTTTGGGAAACATTCCATGAGTTTCCACTGGAGAAGAAGAAAAAGTTTCTCTGTAAGTATTCATCACGTCAGTGGGTTGTCCCTATTTTTGCGAGACATCATGTAGGATGGTATATTTCACAGGTAAACATTAACTTCTAAAAATGGCTAGATAATAAGAAAATTAAGCTTCCATATATTTGCAGTATATTAATTGAAATGTATTGTAGACTGTTAGTACACATATGTGAAACAAGGAGATAAAAATAACTGAAGAGTCATTTAACTGATCTTCACGTTCTCTAAAAATAGTTGCTTTAGGTGGAAGCACTGATTTGTGCTTACAGCCCCAGCTACTTGGGAGGTTGAGACAGGAGGATCACTTGGGCCCAAGAGATTAAGATCAGTCTGAGCAGTATATTGATAGCCTGTCCTCCCAAATCTAAAAAGATCAATCTGGAAAGATTCTAGATAAAACTGAGAAGATTTGATTATAAAAGCTTTATTGTGATATGAATAACCTAACATGCCTTTTCCCTCTTTACAGTGTGCAGGCAAGGGTAGTGTAGGCAGGCTTTAGTGCAGACAACCTTTAGTATAAACCTATCACAGAACAGTTTGGGAGTACGTTCAGCATCTCAGAAAGAACAAGCTCCATACGTGTCAGGATCATTTCTCATTTCTTCCCCACACCCATCCCATCTTAAGTTTATCTATTACAGACATTCTTGGAAATAGCACCATATATGTAGTCCTTTGTAACTGGTTGCATGACATCTGAGTAGGTCATTAGCTTTAGAGAGTGAAATAGAGTTAGTTTCCATGATCAAATCCAGCCTTTTAGAAATGATTGGATCTTCCTGTCTATGTCTGTGTAATCATGCCCATAAATCAGGGAATAGAATACAATTTTTATCTGCATGAAACAAGAAAGAGGCTTAACAAGCAACTTCTTTGCTTTCTAAGAAGAGTAGATATTAATATTAATGCAAGACTTAGCTCCAGATTCTGCTGCTCACACAGAGCAAAGATGAGAAAAAAAAAAAAAAAAAAAAACAGTATTTCCCGCTAGAGCTCCTGCTGGTGTTCATAAGCTGTTGAGAAGCAGTGTCGTGCAAGTTGATGAAGGGTGTGGGCTGCCAAGTGCATGTGGGAAGCTGTTGCTTTCAGGTGAAGTGTTCCTTCTGGTCCCGGGAGTTTCCTTTGAAAAAGAACATTTCTAGTTACAGAGAGCATTCAGTTTATGGCGTTTGTTCATTGTTGTTGTGTTATTAATTCTGGAAGTTTGGCAAGAATGGTTATGTTTATATGCCTTAGCAATGGAAGATTGTTTGAAATGGCTGATGAGGGCTGCCAGATAGTACAGTGGCAGAGTCCTCCTTGCCTAGTGCCTAAAAGGCCCTGGATTCAAACCCCAACACCACCACAATAAGAAGAGAAGAAGAAAAAAAGGAAAAGAAAGAAATGGTTGATGATTTCATTGTGGTAATCTCTGGCAAGTCCACAGTGGGAAAAACAAAACAAAACAGAAACAGCAACAGAAAGCACTCTGCAGTACCAGGACACAGGAGAAGACGGCTGTGTTTGTCTACTTTGTGCAGGAGAATTTAATCATATCTGCCAAGTAACAATGTGTGGCAAGAGTGAACTGTTACAGAACGTGTAGGACAGCTCTACTGGCTTATGAAAAGGAGGGAAACGAAGTAGATTCCCAAAGGGAAACAGCAGCCAGAGTGGCTCTGTTCTCAGACATCTGAGGCAAGAGGAGACCTTGAGGTCACAGAGACTTGAGTACTTTGCCAGAAGGCCCTCTTTTCTTATGACACACCTCTTTTCTGCTTTGCTTTGGTGAAGGCTCCTCTATGAGGACATGTGTCCTATAGAGGTCCTAGAGCACGTCTGAGCATCTATTCTGGTGCAGCCATGTTGGTACATAAATAATATTGTAGTTCCCATGGAAGCCACAGGGTGTCATGCCTTCATCTGTTGCCTGGAAGACTGTTTGCTTAGTCATTGATGCCATTTTCTTTTCTTCAGTGTTCTTGACAGGCAGTGACCGGATTCCCATCTATGGCATGGCCAGCCTGCAGATTGTCATCCAGTCCACAACCACTGGGGAGGAGTACTTACCTGTGGCCCACACCTGCTACAACCTTCTTGACCTCCCTAAATATAGCAGCAAAGAGATTATGAAGGCTCGGCTGACCCAGGCCCTTGACAATTATGAGGGTTTTAGTTTGGCCTGAGGTTCCCCAGCTTACCCAAGACATCCTTCCCTTTCTCAGTGGCCACATTGCGGCTGATACAAAATATCATGGGGAGTGATTTCTATTTTTTTATTGTCTAA
The DNA here is from genome assembly GCF_903995425.1 of Onychomys torridus. NCBI lineage: Eukaryota > Metazoa > Chordata > Mammalia > Rodentia > Cricetidae > Onychomys > Onychomys torridus. The sequence goes on from NC_050445.1 coordinate 15,429,948, forward strand.
GTGGATTGAGACTTTTGAATCCTAAATCCCGGTCAATATGTTTCCGGGGTTCAGTAGTAAATAGTCTTTTTGAAAAATCAATGATTGGGGATTGGCCAAAAAATTGGCTTTAGTATGGGAGGTGAATTGGATTTTGTTCTGTCTTGTTTTGTTTTAAACCAAGGTACCTATTGTTCCTTTGTCTGTGAATGTGTTGTAATCTGCTGGATTAAATGGCAGTACGGTTTTTAAGCTTTTGTTTCCCAAATGTGACTCAACCCTGATGTCTCTTCTCCATGGTTCCCTGCTCTTTTCCTACCTTCTCCCACCTCTGCAGAGATGGCGGACTGACATAACCCTTCTTGCCTGCCATGCAGAGCATTTCCTTTCTCTGCAGCTTTGGAAATGCATGGCTTCTTGCAGCCTACTCCAACCCACAGACTGAATAGGCTTCTTCAGAACTTCCAACCAAAGCGCTGAGTCTGGGTCCATTACCTGTCATAGCTCTTGAGATTATATGGGAGCCTTTGTGAACACATCCTGCTTAAAGAAAATAGGTCATGAAGGAAGAGCAGCCTTCTGTGACTGCCCACTGCCTAGGCCTCCCGAAAGGCACATACAACAGCCTCAGGTTGCAGGTGGGCTGCATGTGTATTGTTAGCCATGACACCTGGATAGACAATGAATTAGTAGACCCCTTTACCTTGCTTTTGAAGCAAGTTGCATTTTCTTGTCTACATATTACCCAAGAATGGTATAATTAATAAACTTCTGGTCCTTCCTTTATTCCTTTCTCTTTCTTGCGTTTCTTTCCTGTGTTCCCCAACCCTTCCTTTCCTTTGCTCTCTTATTCTCCCTTGTCTTTCCTACTTAAATCGGTCCCCCTCTTCCTTCTAGTGGATGCATGCTGTCTTTTTTATTTTAAATTTTGTAAGATTTTTTTTTTTAAACCTCTGTCTCTAACTGTTAAAATATGAAGACATTCTTTATGGTAGCGTTTTTGTTTATCACATTTGAAATGTTCATTTCAGTGTAAATGTTCATACATGTGTCTCAAAAAATTATGTGTTTAACTGCTCATCATTGGATAAGAAATTCTACATGATCAAAGAACTCATGTAATCCCAATTTTAAATATGTGGTAGCTAGAGAAAAGATTTATTTATATAAAATGAAGTACATATACATTGTGATGCAGCATTGAGTCTTGATGGAAGGAATGTAGATTTTAGCTTTTTTTTTTTTTTTTTAAAAGTTATTCCAATTGCTAAATTGGTAGTTTTTCAGTCCTTATAAATACATTTAAGAAAGATACACAACTATATGAAATGTTTATTTTCTATGTGTGTGCATATACAGTTCAATATTATCCAATAAATTTGGTGTTTTAACTTAAAACAGTTTTGTATTGTATTTGTGGGATGGGTGGACAGTGTGTCTTCCATGGAATCATTAGTTCTTCCAGCCAAGGAATTGAATGATTCCTGCCGAAAGGAACAGAGAAGGTTGTTAATGGTCAAATAACATTTCCCAGAGAGGGAGAGGAGTTGGGACATGCTCAGACATGGGAAAATACTTAGGGGAGAGCCTGGGAGAGTTTGAGTGGTACACCAGAGGGAAGAGAATAGTGACAAATAGAACTCAGAGGGAAGGAGGCCCCGAGTTGGGAGTCAGCTTTTTTGAGTGGCTCCCTACGATGTGTTCAAGGACCCAGAACTGGAGTGATGTGACATGAATTTGGAAAATGTGAGATGCGGATGTTGTGATTTAGAGGAGTTAGAATGTGGGTCAGCAGCTCACAACACCAAGGAAGTAACAATGGAGACAGAAGAGGACATTTGAATAGCAGAGAGTGGGAGGAGGGGACACAGAAGTGAGTCAGACTTGGTCATCTCATTCAAATGAATAGTATTAGCCCACGTACACAATCTGGGTGTGGAGCCCATCTGGAAAGTATTTTCAATCAATTTAATATAAGTATGATGCATTTTTGACAGAGTTAAATAGATAGTTTAGAAGTAATAACTAGTGAGATGACTCAGTGGGTAAAGGCACTTGCCACCAAGCCTGGCAGCCTGCTTCAGTCTCAGGACCCACCTGGTGGGAGGAAAGAACTAACCCCCCAAAGTTGTCCTTTGACTTCTGCTTGTGTGACATGGCGTGTGCATGCCTACACACACACACACACACACACACACACACACACACACACACATACAAATATATATAATAAAAAATAAAATACAAGTAGGAAGGAGAACAGTAGCTTTTTAATGCTTAGATCCATTCAATAAACATTTAGTAACTTTCATAAGTGCTAAGTGTAAGGAAAATATTTTCCTTGTATATTAAATTTAGAATACAAATAGTCAAGCTATTTCAATTTTTTATTGCAAAATTTATTTCTTCATTGATTTTTGTGTTTTTAGTTTTTCCAGTTTTAGATCATTCCATTCATGCAAGTAACATCTTTTTCCTAACAAACATTTATATCACAAACTCTAGTACTTTTGGACTTCAGTGTAGCAGGAATCTCAAAGGTACTTATTAATAAAATCAAACCTGAAGCCAGGTATTGAGGTGAATGCTAGAAGATCAGAGAAGCAGAACAAGCTACAGCTTCCTCACCTCACCAGTTCCTCAGCTGATCCTGTTTTCCTCAGACTGGAAGCCTCTGTGTCCTCTTCTGAATGGGTCTCAGTTGAATTGTTGCTAAAAGCCTAAAAGCTTAACCAGCCAAAAGCTTCTAGTTTCTGGTCTTCATGTCTTATATATCTTACTGCTTTCTGTCATCACTCCCTGAGATTAAAGGCTCACTTCTTGGGATTAAAGGCATGTGTCACCAAGCCTGGCTGTTTCCATTGTGGCCTTGAACTCACAGAGGTCCAGTGGGATTTCTGCCTCTGGAATGCCAGGATTAAAGGTGTGAGTGCCACCATTTTCTGTATCTAGTGGCTGTTCTGTTCTGTGACTCCATTTAAGTTTATTAGGGTGAACAATATTTTGGGGAACACAGTACCACCACTCTTCAGCATTCAGATTTTCACATTTCCAAAGGTGATAAAAGTGGATTGACATTTTTATCCATGTAAATAATAACTCTACAAGCTCACAGATGGAACTGCTTAAAAACATGCTTTCTAATTAATTGCTCATGGGTTAAGTAACTAAAGAAATTTGAGAAAAAAAAATGTTTTTTGAAACCTTTTGAAGATTAACTTTTATTTGAGTCATGTGACCTTTATAAAGAAAACAAATGACAAAACCAGTGTCCAGGGAACGTGCATAGCACACAATAGTTCTCCAGTAGAGGTCACCCTCTTGGAGCACCTCACGAGGTAAGGAAAGCAATCTCAAGTTCTCAAACTGACTCTTCAGAGACCTCCCAGGGCACAGCCCAACTAACGTGTGCTTGAAATATTTCATCTTCAAGTAGTGTTTGTTTTGCTTTTCAAATATGGTTATTACGTCTTTGAGAATTTCACACAATGCATTTTGATCATAGTTTTCCCCATCTACCCCTCTTCCCTACCCTCTCAGCTTTCCATTTCCTTTGTTTTAAAGCCGTGGAGTGTGGTTTGTGTTGTTCAGATACTCTTGGGTGCACCTGCCCTGGGGAATGATCATCAACTTAAAGACAATAACTCCTCCAGTCAAAGCAGCTATCAAATGTCAATGGCTCCTCAGCTAAGGGTGGGGATTTTGCCCACCTCCCTACTCTATTCTGATTGTGTACCCAGCTTGAGTTGGGACACAGGTCTTATACATGCTGGTACAATCCCAGTTAGTTTATGTGTACACTTGTCCTATTATATCTGGAAAACACGGTTTAGTTGATGTCATCTAACATGCCTGGCTCTTGCAGTCTGTCTTCCAGGATGACCCCTGGCCTTAGGGCTGAAGAGTGAGAAATCTTTTATTTTCTGCACAGTGACTAGTTGTGTGTCGCTAAGCAAATTGCCTTCTAATGCAAGAAGAAGGTTCTCTGATGAGGGTTGAGGGATGCACTATCAATGGGCATAGCACTGAGTCATTAGGACTTGTTCTAATACTTTCAGAATAATAGTAGTAGCTTCTACCCTAGGCCCTGTAACCTAACCAGCCACAGGTTCTTGGCCCCATCAACAGTGCTATGCATGGGTTCCATCTCATGGAGTGAAACTTCTATCCAATCAGAAGTGAGTTACTCCCATAACATTCATACCATTGTTGACCAGTAGGCAAATCAGGTAGAACAATCATTGCAGGGTTCATAGCTGGGTAAGAATGATGATTATTTTGCATAGCACCTTTCAGTACTTGTGAAAGCTAGCGAGTAGGGATGAAACTTCAGGTCAGCACAGCTTGATTTGTCCATGTTCTATGACTCAAATGATGATTTAGCAATAGGGTCTTATTACCAACAAGTTCTGGAGGGTAGCCAAGAGATTTGGCAATAGCCTGTTATATTTTGGGGGATCAAAGTGATTCCATTGGCTAATAACTCAAAAAGAAGTAGCCCATTCATGGTTCTGGGCTTTTTATTTGTGCTATCTGATTGAGTATTGTCCCCTGTTCTAGGGAAACTCCATTTCATATCTCTCCCCATGGCCTCTTACCAGTTTACTAACTCCTAGGTGTATTCTAAATGAACTACACATAGTTAAAGATTTAAGGCTAACATCCACATAGGAGAGGAAATGTCATGTTTGGTTTTCTAGGTCCAGGCTACCTCACTCAGGAGGATTCCTTGTAGCTCCATCTATTTACCTGCAAATTTCATTTATCTTGAAAGCTGACTAACACTCCATTGTATAAATGATACCACAGTTTCATTATCCATTCATCACTTGATGGACATCTACGTGGTTTCCATATCCTGCCTGTTGTGAACAAGCATCAATTAATATGAATGAGCAAGTATTTTATAATAAGATGTACAGTCCTTTGGGTATATGCCCAAAAGTAGTATAGCTGAACTGTGGTAGATCGATAAATTCTGCCCCCCCTCCCTCTCCCTCTTTTGAAAACTCCACACTGATTTCCATAGGGATTATACCAGTTTATACTCCTACCAGTCATTTTTCCCCACATTCACACCCGAGTTTGTGTTTGTTTGTTTGTTTGTTTTAACTTAGCAATTTTGGCTAGGGCAAGATGAAATCTCAAAGTAGTTTTAATTTGCATTTCTCTGATGGCTAAGGGTATTAAATATTAGAAACTGTTTCTCAGCCATTTATATTTAAAAATTTGAGAGCCCTGTTTAGTTCCATGCCTTATTTTTATATTCCATTATTTTCTTGAGGTTTAGTTTTATTTCTTTGTGTTTTCTCGACCCAGTCTTCTGTAGATATATAGCTAGTGAAGATTGTTTCTCATTCTGTAGTTTTCATTTTCACTCAAATATTCTTTGCTGTGCAGATGCTTGTAGTTTCATGAGGTCCTATTTGCCAGTTGTAGGTCTTATGCCTGTACTTCTCTGGTCCTATTCAGAAAGTCCTTTCCTGTGCCAAAGAGCTCAAGTGTATTCCATTTCTCCTCTGTCAGATTTGGGGTATCAGGTCTCGTGTGGAGGTCCTTGATCCATTTGGAGTTGAGTTTTGTGCAGGTTGGTAGGTAACATCTACTTTTGTTTTCTCACCTACAGCTATTTAGCTTGACCAGAACAATTTGAAGAGGCTGTGTTTTCTCCAGTGTTAGTTTTGGCTTCTTACGTCTGCACCCTCAATTCCCATCCATTGATAAATGTGTCTGGTCTTTTTATGCCAATACCATAATACCATGCTGTTTTTATTATTATACCTCCAAAATGTAACTTAAAACCAGAGATGATGATAACTCCAACAGTTCTTTTATTGTTTGGGACTGTTGTTCCTACTAATCCATCTGGTATCTTCTTCAATGGATTGTTATTATATAAGTCTTTCTGTTCCTTAGTTAGATTTATTCTAGGACATGTTTTGATGCTGTTGTTTGTTGTGTGAATACAGAAAGGGTACTGATTTTTTAAAAGATTTATTTATTTATTATGTATACAGAAGAGGGCTCCAGATCTCATTACAGACAGTTGTGAGCCACCACGTGGTTACTGGAAATTGAACTCAGGACATCTGGAAGAGCAGTTAAGTGCTCTTAACCTCTGAGCCATCTCTCCAGTGCCCCCCCCCTTTTTTTTCTTTTTTCCAGAGCTGAGGACCAAACCCAGGGCCTTGCGCTTGCTAGGCAAATGCCCTACCACTGAGCTAAATCCCCAACCCCGGCTACTGATTTTTGCGTATTAATTTTGTATTCTGCTATTTTACAGCTTTAGGAGTTTTCTGTTGGAGTTTTTGAGGTCTTTTTAAGTGTAGAATCATATTATCTACAAATAAAGATACTTGGACTTCTTTTCTGTTTAAATCTCCTTCTGTTGTCTTATTACTCTAACTTGTACTGTGTTGAGCAGAAATGGAGAGAGTGAACACCCTTGTTTTGTTCCTGATTTTAGAGGAAATACTTTTGAGTTTTTCTCCACTTAACATGATGTTGGCTATAAATTTGTATGTCTCCATATTATATTGACGTCTGTTGCCTGTATCCCTAGTCTGTCTGGAACTTTTATCGTGAAAGGATATTGTATTTTGTCAAAAGCCTTTTCTACATCTAATGAGATGATCATGTTTTTTTTTCTGACCAAGTATGTTTATGTGATGAGTTTAGTTACTGATTTACAGATGTCGAACCACCTGCATTTCTGGGGGCATAAAGCTGGTTCAATCATGATAGAAAATCTTTTTTATTTGCTCTTGAATTCAGTTTGCATATATTTTATTGAGAGTTTTTATGTCTATGTTCACCTTCGATGATGGCTGTAATTTTCTTTCTTTTCCTTCCTCTTTTCTCTCTCCCTTTCTCCCTCCCTCCCTTCTTTTCTTTTCTTTCTTTCTTTCTTTTTTTTTTTTTAGAACTTTGCCTGATTCTGGTATCGCATAAAGAATTTGGAAATGTTCCTTCCCTTTCTATTGTATGAAATAATTTTGGGAGTATTGTTGTTAGTTCTTCTCTGAAGGTCTAATAGAATTCAGTCCTTGAATTTTTAAGTTGGGTGATTTTTAATTATTGTTTTGAATTGGTGGTTATGGTTCTATTAAATTATTTTCTTCATCTTCATTTGATTTTAATAGGCCATGTAAAGATTTATCCATTTCTTTCAGATTTTTCGTTTAGTGGAATATTGGTTTTTAAAGTGTGTCCTTATAATTCCCTGAGTTTCTTCAGTATCTGTTTAGTATATCCCTTTTCATCTCTGATTTTATTAATTTAGGCTGGCAAGAATTTGCCTAAGGTTTGGCAATCTTGTTAATCTTTTCAAAGAACCGGCTCTTATTGATTATCTGCATTGCTTTTCCCATTTTTAGTAGTTTATTATTTTCACTGTTTTTGTTAATTTCGGCCCAGATTTTTATTATCTCTTGCCATCTAAAGTGTTGTTTGTTTTTGATTTTTCAAGTGCCTCGGGTGCATCATTACTCCAAATGTGATGTGAGATACTTGGTGCTGTAGATACTTAGGACTGCTTTCATTGTGGCCCATAGATGTCAGCATGTTGTGTTTTCATTTTCATTCAGTTCTAGGGAAGCTTGGATTTCCTTCTGCACTCTCTCTTGACCAGACCTCCATTCAGTAATGTGTTGTTTAGCTCCTATGAACTTGAGTGTCCTGCCCTTCCTGTTGTTCATATTCAGCTTTAGTCCACTGTGGTCCGATCAAATGCAGGTTGCTATTCAGATTTTCCAGATTGGTTCTGACTTGCTTTGTGACCTAATATGTGATCAGTTTTGCAGAAAGTTCCATGGTCTTCTGAGAAGAAAGTGCATTTTTAGTGTTTGGGTGGAATATTCTGTAAATGTCTGTTAGATTCATTTGAGGTATGATATCGTTTAACTTCAGTTTCTAATTTAGGGTTTTATTTTGTTTTTGATTTTTTTACCAGATGACCTGTCTATTGGTGAGGCTGGGTATTAGAGTCACCCTCTATCACTGTGCTGGGGTCAGTCTGTTAGTTAGGGTTACTATTGCTGTGATGAAACACCATGACCAGAAGCAACCTGAGGAGGAAGGGGTTTATTCTGCCCATAACAGTTTCCTATGACAATTCATCATCAAAAGCAGTGAGGGTGAGAACTCATGGAGGGCAGGAACCTGGAGACAGGAGCCGATGCAGAGACCGTGGGGCAGAGGGATGCTGCTTACTGGCTTTCTCTTCCTGGCTCACTTGATCAGCCTGCTTTCTTACAGAACCCAGGACCACCAGGCCAGGGATGGCAGCATCCACAATGGGCTAGGATTTCCTATATTGATCACTTATTAAGGAAATGCCTTCCATCCAGATCTTATGAAGGCATTTTCTCAATGAAGGCTCCATGTCATCTCTGATGACTCTAGTTTGTGTCAAGTAGACATAAAACTGGTCAGTATAGTACATATGTTACAATTGTAGTATCCTGTTTGGGGATTTTCCTTTAATGCCTATAAAGAATTCTTCTATATCTCTCTTGATTAGCTTTTATTTGAAGTCTATTCAGATATTAGAATAGTCTGTTTTTTCATCCTTGACCTTCAGGTGGTAGATCTCAGATCATTGGTCATGAGGTATGTTTCTTGGAGACAGTGAAAAAATGGATCCTATTTTGTGATGCCATCTGTGCATACGTCTCTTTATCGAGGAGTTGAGATCATTCATATTGAGTTATTATTGAACGATGTGTATATTTGTTCTTTTGTTGCTTGTGATAGGGAAAGGGATGATGGAGCAGAGCCTGTTAATCCCAACGGTGAGGAGGAGACCACTATCACAATTTGAGCCAAATTGGAAGCAAGCTTGACTTTTTTTTTCACTTGGGGTGCCAGTGACTGTCTCCTAAATTGGATTAAAGAGAGCATCCCCAAAACCATTTCTTGGGTCCCTTTTAAGGAGTAAAATCACAGTAGTTTTACAGAAGGGAGACAATAGGGGCAATAAGGAAATACAGAAAAGTCTTTAAAAGCCTTCATGTGGTCATCTTGTTATTTGGGAGGGATCAGGAAAGGCCAGGGAGGGTAAGTGTATTCTCAAAAACAAGTCAAGGTCATGGGTTGGGGAAGGTCAGGTCCCAGGAAATAGAGACCAACTCAACTCTCATGGTAACTTTCTCATAGAAACTTTTTAAAACACAGTGTAATGGCTCCTGCCTTCCAAATGGAGTCAGGCAGGTCCCTCAATCCCTGCATCTTTAGAGAAGGTGAAGATTCTCCCTTAACTTAAGCTCACCATTTTCAGTCGGAGAGGTAACACAGAACATATTATTGTGCCTTTCTATTCCAGGTTCTTGGAAAAGAGAAATTACTAAACCCTGTAAGAGAGGAGCCTTGGAAAGGACGTACAGGCCTTGGTTTCTGGCTTTTAAGTTCCTGCTTTGGGGCTGCCAGTGGGATGCGGGCAGACCCTTTGTCCCTCTTGGCTAATGTGGATGCCGGAAGAACCTATCTGACCTTCCCTTGAGCAGGAAGGAGGATACCAGCCTCTGCAGCAACAAGTGCCAGTGTGTGTCTCAGAGGCCTTGTCTCTCCTCAGACGGGTCCATGCAGGCTTTCTGACTTGCGCTTTCTCTCCTTCCAGAGTAAGGGAATGTGTACTGATTGGTTATCATAGCACCAGTAAAGTTAACTCAGATGTCAGCTGCTTTTTTTTTTTTTTTTTCTACCAGGGTGACTGGGTGCTTGGCAGAGTGCACAATCACATGCTCTTCAGATCTTTTGAAAGCTGATTTTCCTCAGTCTAATCCCATGCGAGTTAGGCACAATTTATGATAATTATGGATTCAGTTCTCACTGGTGTTGAACTTCCTGACTAACTGAACTAAGAATTAAAATATACCCCTCAGATGGAGCCAGATACTAATAACCAGGCCGGTCTTTTTGCGTTCCCCTTTTCTTTCAGATTAGGAGGAAAGGATAGCAAAAGCATGTTGTAAATAAACCCATTCCCTCTTGGGTCCTCAGATGCCTGTGTTCTCCAGGGTGAAAAGCCAACAGCAAGAGCCAAGTAGGTTCTGGCTCTGTGTTCTGCAGGGCTGGCTGGACACAGGCAAAGCTTCTTGTTAAAAATAGATCTCTTGACCTTTTGTCCCTGAACAATTCAAAATTGAAGGACTCTCAAGTTCAAGTCACTGTCAGAGGAGAGACCTGGACCTTCTAAATTTCTGAGGTAACAGTAGTGGTGGGAAGGGACAAAGTTTGTGGAATAATTGGAATCTGAAATCTGCCCTGGTGCTGCTGGCCTCGGCCGGGCGTGGTCTTCAGCTGTTTCTCCCTTCGTGTGATGAGAGTGGAGGACCCCAAGAGGGGAAACCCTACTCAGTCAGCGCCGCAGGCTGGGGAATTTAGCAGCTTGGCAAAATTACAGCAACTCCCCTTCCCTAGGGCACATTTAATTTTTAGTTTAAAAATACACCCTAAGATAAACTTCAAGATATCTAAATTCATCCAGAAATCAATTCAAAGGCTGTTCTTTGCCTTCACTCCACAGGACTCAAGCATTTGTTTCCGCATGGATCTCAGTGGCCAGCTCAGTTCATTCTTCTGATGGGTCTGTCTGAACAGATCAGGACCTCCCAAAATGTTTTAGGGAGAAGTATACTTAGAGGGTTTTCCCTGCCCTGTGAAGGAATTTAGCAAGCATTAATCCTTCTGAGAAAGCAGTCAGGGTGTTTAAGAATAAGTGGTAGTCACAATTTGTTTTTTTCCCAACAGAATAGGTTAACTGTTTCCATAAAATCTTGCTTATCTTCACATCCTGAAGTTGACCTTTGACCTACACACGCATACATATGTATACACATGTGCACATGTACAACCACACACATGCACACACAACACACATGTACAACATGCATGCACAATGCTCTCACACACACTAGTACACATGGGCATACACACCCATACACACATGAACACATATTTGGACATACATTCCTGCACACAGATCTTATTTATCTTATTAGAACTGACCTGCACTTAAAGTTTTGGTGTCATAGTCTGTTCCTGACGTATACAAACACGGATTGAGACGGTGGGGGGGGTGGGATGGAGGATGATATTGGGAGGCACAATGCCTGTCCTGAAAGACTTCGGAATGTGTTTCTGGACTACAAAAACACCATTTCGATGCTGACACAGCTTTGAGCCTACAGCAACCTGTAAAGCAAGTACTGCAATCATTTGCGCTCTCTACTATGTAGAAACGCAGACTCTCTGGGAGGATAAATACTGTGCCTAGATCACACAGTGGGGCCTTCAAGTGCCTGAATGGTTCTGACTCTGGGTGCTGTTGACCAGTGGGCCTGCCCTGTCTTGTTACACAGGACGTTGGATTAGTTATAGAACTGCTCGTGTCTATGGATGCACGGCATGCAGCCTGCACCCTCCTTAAGGTTGGACAAGCAACATGACAGCAAGCAGAAAAGCATTACCATACGGCCCTTCCTGAGACTCTGAATCCTGAGGCCCTTTCCCAGCTGCAGCACTCATTCTGAAGTCCGGCACCCCAATAGCCCAGCCACATGTGTGTCCAGGTGTGAGAAGCATTCTCTTACCTGCTGCCACTGCCCCTCCCCTCACCATGCCTAGTAATAGACAGTGATCATCCATGCAGTTAAAGGGAAATGTCAGTGTCTCAAAATGTCTTACCAAATCGTACTCAGAGCTGCAGGCCCAGAAGGATGGCCTAAAGATTGATGCATATCTTTGAATGACTTTTGAAAAATTAAATTCAAAGGTGCAAAAGAGCCTGAATTTCAGAATTCATAGCAACGTCTGATTTAAACACACATAGGCTCCACTGGGAGTCTGAGTGGTCCAAGGGATGTGTTTCTCACCATGTTTTGTGCCTTGCTGCCCTCGTGGTAAGCCTTGTTGCTGGAGAAGAAAGTGAGAACCAAGCTGTCAGCACCTCTAGGTCTTGCCAAATCCCTCCCCCACCCCCATCCACATGCCAGGATGCTGAAATGCACTTGGGAATTTTGACTTGGCTTAGTGGGTATAAAATTCTACTTAGTAAGTCCAGCCTTGGCAAGCTGACCTAGTTCAGAGATTATACTGGTAAATTTTGTCTTACAAGATGCTGAATCCATTCCAGAGAGGCAATGATGAAGCCACTTCCCCAGTGTGCTCTCCTACCACATGTAGGTCTCATGGCAACACTCTGTTCAGGCTCCCAGCTCTACAAACTACTACAGGAGGAGAAGCAAGAGTACCACACAGCTGGGGCAGAAGGCAGCATGCACATTGGAGTGCATCTGGCACTCGACTGAGTTGTAGACCTGTGTGAATTTGAGTTCACTTAACTTTCTGCTCCCTCAAAAGAAGCAGCATCACCTCCATGGGCACAGAGCTTGCTCTGTAAGCATGAGGATCTGAGTTTGGATCTCCATCTCCCACATAAACAGCTGGGAAAGGTCATGCATCCATCCCTATAACCCCAGCATTGAGAGGAGGAGAGGGGCAGATCTCACAAGTCCCTGACCAGTTGAGCTTGCAGTTTGTCTAGAGCAGTGGTTCTCAACCTTCCTAATGCTGTGACCATTTAACACAGTTCCTTATGTTGTGGTGACCCCAACCATAAAGTTATTATTATTTTTTTTTTGCTACTTCATAACTGTGATCTTGCTCCTGTTACAAATTGTAAGGTAAATATCTATGTTTTCTAATGGTCGTGGGTGATCCCCATGAAAGGGTCAGATTGTTCAACCCCAAGGGGTTACAACCCATAGGTTGAGAACCACTGATTAACAGCCCCTGTGTGAAGACAATAAGGTGAAGAATGCTAGGAAGTTTCTAGTGTCCTGTTCTCCTCTGACCTCTGTCCGAGAAAACACAGCATCTTTCACCATCACACTTACATGTGTGTACCACATGTAACACATGCATGCACACACAAAGTAACATCAAAATATTGAAGGAAACAGGCTCACATAATGCCACCTGCCACTTCTTCCAAGTTTAGTACTTTAGACTCATTTTCAGAAAAACTAAAGTACTTCAGGTGGGCTTCAGTTTGTGAAGGATGAAACTAAATATCATCTCTGTGCCCTGAAGTCACTCATATTTCAGCAGTGGGACAACCTAAATGATTTTCAGTTACTTGGAGAGTATACAGACACGAGCAGTTTGAAGGTCACATGTATGTCTTCTACTACTGGAGTACTGTGTCCCCTCAGCCGTAAGGGCATGGAGTCCTGTGCCTACACTGGAGGCTAACCTTCAGGGAGCGGGTGCTGGGTGGCACCTGGCCTGCCAGGTGACTGACTCTGAAGGCTGAGCTGCTTACTTCACACAGCTACAATGTCTTTTCTCCAAACATTTACGGTCCTTGTTTACTTTCAGAATAGTAAATGCCTAAAATATGTACCTCAGGTGGCTTTGTAGACTTGCAAATGTACTTAACCAAAGACAGGGCTCCTTGAGGCCTTTGCTTCTGCACCCCTTCAGCTCTGTTAGGAATAATTTCAAGGCAGCTGGTAGAAAGTACAACCTTCTATTTTCTACACTGACTACCACACATGGACACAGTTTGCTTCACCTTGCAATGCCCTGCTTCTCTGGAGATGGAACAAAAACCTAATCCTCAGGAGGCTTTGGAGGGACTCAAGTGGGCCAACACTGGATCCTACAAGAAGGGAAAGGTCATACCCCAGCTGCAGCTCAGTTGCATGATGCTGACACAAACTTCAGAGCTTCTACAGTTAAAAATAGTTTATTTTTTTAAATAAAAAATGCCGTCATAAAAATGTACACAATGGTTTGCATTCAGCTTCTATTTTTAAGGACATTGGTAATTTAAATATTTTCTGCTTATGTTTCATATAAATATTGCTGTGGGCCAATATTAATAACATTTTTCCCATGTCTGATTATTTTCATGCTTTCAAATGGAGAATTAGATTTGTGAACAAACTGATTTCTTGGGCCATGCACTTGACCATGGCTGGCCCCATTCTGAGAAAAATGGAACTTTATAGAGGCATGAATCTTCAAAATAATATGAAACTGTAAATGTGCGTAGACCTTTCCTCTTCACATATACATCTATGTGCATCTGCAGTTCTGGCCTTGGTCTATATCCATACATGTGCTATGATCATGGGGCAGTGGCCAGTGACATGGGCAGTGCTAGGTATGTACATATTACTCTTGTTTGGAACATCTCTTGTTAAGTAGAATTTCTAGCCACGCTAGTGTGCACAGTGTAAATATAGCAATTTGAAAACATGCTGACTTGTCTTTGAGGAAATGTTCTCTTTAGTACATGTTAGGGTCAATAGGACAAACTTATGTCAGTGAAGTAAATTAGAACACATTCTAGATTCTGCTAAACAGACATGCACTTTAGGGAAAATGTGGCTCCAACATTCAGGAGACAGTTTTGTATCTCCCTACTGCTTGAACCAAGTGGACAGAGACATTATCACATGGGCTCTAATCTCAGCACAGAGTCCATCTTGCCACACTGGGGGAAGAAAATTCAGGATGCAGTGTGAGTGTTGAGAAAAACATCCATGAGAGCAAAACAAAAACTGAGCCTGCAACTAGCTTTCCACAGAGTGGTCTGTGGTACACATACTGTCAGCAACAGAGACGGAATGTCTCACTGGAGTTTAAATATCTTTTGAAAATCAAGTTTAAATCTGTGACATTCCTTGTAAATTTGTGATGGCTGCTGCACCCTGTTTTCTCTACTGAAAACTAGGAAGCCCGGAGACAGGCTACTCTACAGGGTATTGCAACCATTTTTATTCGTTCATTCTGAGTCTTACCTCACCAAAAAATTCCAAGCTCAACTCAGCTCAGTTTAGTCAGCCTCCAGGGCTTTAAGACTGAGAGCCCCAGGACATTTCCTGGAGTGTTTTAGAAACAGGCACAAACTGGCTAGAATGGTCCTGGTCTAGAAATGTTCCGTGAGGAGAGCAGATCCAGCCTGCAAGAGGCTTTTCCTGTTGCATAAGTGTTGCGTCAGAAAGAGACAAGGTGAAATTGCTCTCTGCTCCAAACAGTCATGGTTGACAGTAGCTCTACAGTGAATAATAATCTTCTGACTTAAAGCAAGCTTAAACTTTACAAGCCCCCATCAAGGGGGAGAAACCTAGTATTCACAGTGAAGTCTAGGAATAAAAAACTCTAGCTTTTTAATTTGAAATCCGACTTGATCTTTAGGAGCAGGCCTTTATTGGAAACGTTGTACCACCATGTCTTAAAAAGTAAAGTCTAAACTTAATGATGAAAAGATGAAATGCTGTAATGGCAGTGTACTTAATAATATAAAAGCCTATTTCAATGTTTATGCTAGACTGTACACAATAAAAGCAAGCATTTATAAACATTACATGATTTTGCCACCCCGTTAATCCTCATGATCACAGTCAAGCTTATTCTTACATAACCCTTGATGGTTTTTTGTTGTTGTTGTTGTTGTTATGTGCTAAGATACATGCTTGTTCTCAAGAGAACAAAAAGAATCCCTAGCCTACAGCATTCTGTTTGTGTGAAGCCAATTAAGATGCTGCCTCTAGTGCTTGGAGACAGAGAGCTGCAGAGACAGTTGCCATGGAAACCAATTCCCCCCCACACTTCTAGCAGAGCCAGAAACCGCTGAGTAATATGCCTGCAGAGAAGACCTGGTATAAACACAGCTCCTGGTATAAAATGGGCTCCATTTTATGAGGAAAACAGGTTAGAGATTATGAAGGAAACCATTCCAAACATGATTTATTTTCCAATAACTTGGTATTTTATTGATCACATAAAACTGAGTGGGAGTCCTGATAAGTCTTTTAGTTCATTTACCTTTGGTGAAAACAATGGATTTCAAAACACCTAGTAGCGTTTCATTTATATGCAGTTTAGGAAAAAACCTCTTTACTTCTGAGCCCATGTGCTTTAAACGTTAACTGGTACTAATTTGAGTTATTCCACATTTTACTTAGGAGAATAAGTAGTTAAAATTACAGACTAGATGTGGATTTCTTTTTAAAAATACAATTTTTGGTCATGTGAATGATTGATGTTCAGGCTTCAAAAATAGAAAACAATCCTACATTACATAATTTTATTTCTAATACAGCTTTTTGAAATCAGCAAACATCAACAGCAGAGCAAAGAACATCGAACTACCTCTTCATGTATATTGAAATTTGTAGGATTATGTACCGTCTTTAAATGTGTGGATAAAAACAGAGTGTTTCCAACATATAGCTCATGCTTCTGTGTGATTATTTATAAAAGCAAAACTGAAGGAATTCTCCACCCCCAGGTCCATTACTGAAAGAGCCCCCCCACCCCCCCATGACTGAGCTGCAGTGAGGAGGGCAGTCCTGAAAATCATCTGACTGGAGAACCCCAAACTGGTGTTATCATTGCCACGGGTGTTACAATTTTCCCTTCTCCTCCTTAACACTGCACCCTGTGGAAGGCGACTCTCCAGACGGAACTACGTCTCCCTGCCGCCTGCCTAGCCTCTGCTGCAGTTGCCCCAGGCAAGGCTGTCACGCACCTGGGGCAGGTGCCTGCAAAACCCAGGCTTTGTTCTTCAGACAGACACAGTGGATCAAAAGAAAACAACACAGCACAGAGTGACAGCAAGCACACAGAAGAGATGAAGGATTGGGTGTCAAGTTCCATGGTCCCTCCAAAATGTCTAATATAGACAGCTTTGTGACATAGACTTTGGGGGGGGGGGGAAGAGCATCAAAATTGGCTACACACCATTTTGTTTATATATCATCTTGGAAAATGGGATCTAGATCTGCTTTGAGAATGAGCTGAGCTCTGAAGGCTACATCTTCTTACCCATCCATTTAAGGATTTTAGTGCAGATTTACTTTCGTAGAAAAATTAAACTCTGGTAAGCTCAGGAGGCTGATACAGACTCCCCTCTCCCATGATAGTCTAGACCTAGTCTAATAATTAAACAAGACTCCTTTGTTTGGCTAGTGCAATAACAAAATTGAGCCCCAAAACAGGAACACTGGCCTTGTTTTGTGTTCAACAATGTCTGAGACTGGAAAGTGCAGTCAGTGTGTTGAAGAGGTTTCAGGCTCTTCAGCTGTCACCTGATTTTAAAATCGCATCTGCATAGCTACTTCGGTTGTCACTCTGTCCTCAGCATACACAAGTATGAGGCAGGGACTTAAAGTCTGTCGGCTGAGAGCGCATCAGTGAAAGGACTGCCCTGCCACCTCTGGCAGATACAGCTCTTCCATCTACCTGAGAGCAAACGGGAAATGAATTGGTGGGGGTGAATGAGTACAGCTCGGGGAAACGGCCAAGGCAGCAAATGGTACGCCAAAGCACAGTCACCATGTGATGGGGGCCAGGGAGCGCACAGACCTCCACAAGAAGCAGGCTCTGCGAGGGAAGTCCTGAGCTTGTGTTTGTCACAGTTTTAGGATGGCCTTGTGTTTCTTAGTTGTCAGGGAAGAACAGCAAGTTATCTGTAGATGGGTGTGTCTGATGGTGTGTCTTATCACTGCTCATGTCACTGAAGTTCTTACTGCAGTGTGCATTGACATAAGTAGGAGTCTCAACTCTCCCATTATGAAATTCCTAAGTCAGGTCACACTGTCGTCTTCCATGCAGGCAGTTTCAAAGGAAGGCGATGGAAGCAGGAGCTAATCTGATGGCTCAGAGGCAGGGAATTGCCTGCGTCACAGGTACAGCTCCAAGGCTGCCTTCCAGAGCTAATCTTTCCTAGGAAAGTGGTCGTGCACACTGCCAGTCCTTCACATAGACTTGGAATCGGCGTCTCTTTTGCTGATAAGCACCTCCAACAGCCGTAGCTTGGCCTTTATGTGCTTGTACTCATTGTATTCCTCAGCCATTGGAGTACGGTCTTCCTTCTGGACATTTCTAGGGGAAACAAAGGAAAGAGGAAAGGATCACTTTCTACTTGTTTTAGAGGCTAGCACGCACCAAGAATTACCATTTGGAAACTACATATTCTATCACCCTGCAGAATCTGTGTTGGTAACTGGCTCTTGATATCTAGATGGGCTAGATTTAGGTAAGTGAAAAGTGGTTTTTCTCTGGAGGTGCCATGCGACTTGAGGGTCTAGAAAGTTAATCTAGCATCTAATAGAAGATCATAAACAACTAAGGAATGCAGGAATTTACTACTGATTGTTAAGTATGACTTCACAGTAATAGTTTATTCAGAATAAACAGAATTTTTTGTTTTTTTGTTTCTGTTTTTCAAGACAATGTTTCTCTGTGTTACATCCTTGGCTGTCCTGGAACTCACTCTGTAGACCAGGCTATCCTCGAACTCAGAGATCCACCTGCCTCTGCCTCCCAAGTGCTGGGATCAAAGGTGTGTACCACCACACCTGGCAAAGAAATATTTTATTCATTCTTGACTTTCTTAGAGTTTCTATTGCTATGATAAAACACCATGACCAAAAACAACTTGAAGAGGAAAGGTTTTAATTCAGCCCATCACGAAGAGAAGTCAGGTAGGAACTAAAGGCAGGAAACTAGAAGTAGGAACTGAAGAAGAGTCCATCCATGGAGGATTGCTGATTAGCGGTTTGCTTCTTATGGCTTGCTCAGCCTGCCACTCACTCAGGATCCTCAGCCCAGGGGCAGCATGCCTATATTGGGCCAGGCCTTCCCACACCAATAATTAATTAATTAAGAAAATGCACTACAGGCTTGCTTACAGGCCTTGTGGAGGTATTTCTCAACTGAGATTCTCTCTTCTCAAGTTGACATAATACTAAACCACACACTTCTTAATATTTTCTCATTTTATATATTTTATCTAATGAACCATTAAATTTCTTTTTAAGATTTATTTGTTTTTATTTTATATGAATGAGTGTTTTTGCCTGTGTATGTATATATACATAAATGTACTGCCGACATATACAGTACTCACAGAGGCCTGGAGAGGAAGCTGCATCCCCTACAACCGGAATAATGGATAATTATGAGCTGCCATGTGGGTACTGGGAACCAGACCAGAGTTCTCTGCAAGGCAGCAAGTGCTCTTAACTGCTCACCCAATTAAATTTCCAATCAGCAATCAGGTCACACACGATTTGTAGATATTTCAAGAACAATTAATATTCCTATTTGAGACTTGCTTTTAGAATTCAGCAACTGGTGGATTGTTATGTGAAAGCGCTATGTCTTTGTAGTTTACTGGGTAGTTTTATATGCACTAGTACGGGCTTCAAGCTTACTCTGAGGTCCAACACAGTACTTTATATCCATGATCTAACACAACTCTCAGAAAAACTTGACCAGAAGGAGCTACTGTGTACATTCTTGTATGTCGTAGTCAGGACAGGCAGTGACACTCCTGGAGAGTGATGACTTGATCAGAGCAGTCTCTGTGACATACATGTAGCAAGCTCTCAACCACCATGATTCCTTCATTACAGAGTAAAAATGGGGAAGGGGGACAGAAGGAGGCTTCATTAACAAATGAAGCTAATTTTATTCTTGTCTGCTTTGCTTTGGCAAAGGATTCTAAATGATTCCTTAGCAAAAGGCAGTGACAGAGGACTAAAATGAATGAATAGCTGCCACCCGGTCACCATCATGCCCTGTGGAGGGTTTCGCACTCCTGAGATGTGAAAGTGAGCTGGATGCTATGATATTGTTAGGGCCTGACAGCTCCAAACTTAGGTGATGATGAAGTCAATTTCTACCATTCACTGTGGAAATAGCTTTCTCGAAAAATGTCTCTGGCCTTCAGAAATTGAACTTTTGCCAGATTTGCAACCAAGTTAATGGTATGCCCTGAGACCATTTAACTCTGTCCTCAATCTGTTTCCCTATTGTGAACTGAGCCTGTTTTAAAGTTTATCTTCCCCTTAAGAAAACAATGTAACCAATCTGTGTTTTGCACTTCCCATGTTATCAGCTTTTACAGGGTAAGTTAAAGGCATAGCTTTAATCTTAAATTTTGTATTCTTCCATCCAAACTCAGAATAGTGTGTGAGTGGTGTGTGTGTGTGTGTGTGTGTGTGTGTGTGTGTGTGTGTGTGTGTGTGTGATGTTGTGGGAATCATTTACTGACAGCAGCCAATAGGTTGAAAGCAAACTTCAGAAAAACAAGCATCTACCATAAATGTTGGCAGCAATATGTGGATATAGGTTGATAATATTTGTTTGTGGATTAGAGTGCTATTCTGGGTCATTATTGTTCATAAAGTAAATTCTTCCTTTGTAAACTCTGGTAAAAAAATTAAGACCAGTGATTCCTCATCTCCTTCTCAAGCCATATTTTTCTGTGATATTTTATAAATATAGAGGAAAGCCCTTTTTAAGGACAGAAGGAAGACATTCTACTTTCTTAAATCTTCTGTGGGCTTCCATAATATGTATTTCATGTATAGAATTCTATGCACAATATGTAAAGAGAATAATGTGAAAACAAAGGCATATAGACAGAAACATCACATAAACACTTCAATAATTAATATTAAATTGACTTATATAGAAGCTGAAGGCATGAACTGTGGGAATTGACATGTTTTAGATGCCAATCTCTTCCTGCCCAAGAATTTCAGCTCTATGAATACTGTCTCCTTCAAACAAAGTAACAGAATGGCCACGGAGGCCTGCACTTGTCTCCTGCAGAGAACAGCAGCCAGTGGCTTCGTTATTATTATTATTTGGGGAATTCTTCTTTTGTCTGCTTATCTATATTCAAAATAGTCTGTGATGGGTATAGGGGAAAGACACAAACATTTAGGTATAAAAATGTAAAAATCTTGAGAAAAATCATTATGTGGTAGATCCAAGTTAGAGATCTTAAAAATAAATTTATGTAATCTTTAAACTACACTGGGATATAAAACACAGTCCCAATGCCAAAGTTGATTGTTATAATTCTTTTATTTCTTCACACTCTAGGACTTGAAAGTACTTCAAAAAAACTACATACAGTTTCCCTAATTTAGATGAATGTAAAACCAATTTCAGACGGTGAAACCTAACTCCATGGTGAGAGACACAGATCTCCTTGTGGTCTTGTCCCTGAGCTCCCGATGTGATGTGAGGAGGACTCTGTGACACACACTTTCCCAGCAAATTTAATAAACAGACAATTTAATTACACCTTAAAACTCATTGGATGAAACAACACATTCACCTGACAGATACATACATAATGGCTTCTCACACACCAATTTCATTCAAACTTGGCAGCTGTCATCTTGGTTCCTTTAGCTTTTGTAGTACCCCTGAGTGAACCCAGGACTGTGTGCAAACTGAGCCATATCCCCAGTCCAACTCTGGATTTTAAACTGTGGTTAAATTCCCCCATTCTTGTTTCCTGAGAAAAAAACTCAGTGCTGGCAATTTGAAATTCAGCTCCAAGCTACTTGTTTGAGCTGAGAACCAAACATGACAGGCTGGTTTTGCATATCAGCAGATGCTTTATAGGTCCTGAGCTCTGTAGGAGACACATTTCTTCCTAAATATACACGTAAATCTCATGGTCTCACTGAAAATCTTTGAGGGTCTCTGGGCATAAACCTGAGGACCTTATTTATAGAGAACATAGCAAAGTTCTCCCTTTGGAAGCACTCCACAGATGGGACAGAGACAGAGGGCCTGGCATGTGGACTAGGTGATGTGGAAAAGGAGGACAGAGAGACACACACATACCTCCCATTTTGTCTGAAAAAATTGTCCTCAAAGTCATGAAGTTTCTTTCGAATCATTTTCTTCTCTTCTCTCATTTCCTGAAGGTATTCCAAGAGTTCAGGTCTAAAAAGGGAGATGAATTTAAAAAAAAATTAAATATGAATTGTTGTACATGTAATGAGCATGTGATTTGACAGGAGTTGTGAAGACAGAAAATAAAGCAATTTAAAAGCCATTGTTGGTGTTTTCTCTTGAATGCATTGATACAGTGTGCTTTTTCCTTCCCCCTTTCTCTCCCTTCCTCCTCCTCCTCTCCTCTCTCTCTCTTCCTCTTCCTCTTCTCTCTCTCCCCTTCCTCCTTCCATCTCTCTGACCCTCCCCTCTCTCTTTCTAGATCAGGTTGTACTCTGCAGCTCTGGGCTGACCAGGAATTCACTCTGTAGCCCAGGCTTGCCTCAAGCTCACTTACTCTTCTTCTTTAGCTCCAAGCCCATCTCTTTATTTCAAAGCATTATCTTCTCTATTTAAACACACCCTAGGGAAGTCTTCTGTGGCGTCTGGCTTAACTAACATTTCTATCATTATTTGCAGCACGCCACTCCAAGGCCACTGCCCAAACAAACAACATACATTGAAGCAGAGTGGAGATTTGAAAGGCCTGAGTCCTGGCTGCATTTTGATGGCACTTTGTCATCCATTGGTGAAATAAATCCATCAGCATCATCTTCAAGTTGGTCCAGGCAACAATGTGCACTGCAGTCTGTCTTCAGAGTGACAGTGAAGTCTGGCTTGGTGGAGCTGTCATCTTCCGACGCCGCCTCTTGTTCCTGGAGATACAATCTCAATGAAACTCTGAGCATATCTTGGAGTACGCTTCCCTTACAGGTGCCATTCAGAAATCACCCAGTTAACCAGTTCACATCGTTTCTCCTCTGTTTTATTAAAACAATGGCACCAAGACTAAGTGTGGAGGCACAGCAGGATGAAGCCAGGAGGCACTTCCTACTTCCGCTGTGCTTTATGTCTTTAATCTCTGCCTGGCCCCAAGAAACAATGCTTCAGTATTCTTTTCAATTTAAAATGATTTTAAAAATTCAGACAAAAACTTGATTTTTAAGTAAATAGTTTTAAAGTTCCTTTTTTTGGTAAGTAGAAGGAACAGTTCCCACCTATGCCATTTTTACAAAACTTAACTGAGGCAGCATATACCCGGAACCTGGTGAGGCACAGCTGGCAGGCAACACCTGTCAGCCTCCCTCCTCTCCTCTACCTCCCCTGGATGAGGAAGATGAAGGAGAACGGACCCAAGAGCTCAGAGCTTAGGCCTATATACTGCTGCTTCAGAGCTTGACCCAAAACTGTGTGGAACACATGTCTGGTGAGCTGTCTATCAATTCAGATTGCAAAGAAAGCTGTGAACAAGCATTTTGCAGCTGGAAAGGGATACCAAGGAAAGCAACAAATAAGAATGTAAGATTTCATTTCTCAGAAGTTCTACTAATGGGCTGGAGAGATGGTACTGTGGTCAAGAGCACTGGTGGCTTTTCCAGAGGACTCAGGTTCAATTCCTAGCACCCACATCTCAGCTCACAACTGTCTGTAGACTGTAACTTCAGTCACAGGAGATCCTATGCCTTCTTCTGGCCTCCAAAGACACTACAAACACCCCCCCCCCCCCACATACACACACACGTTGCACAGTCATACATTCAGGTAAACACTCATATACATTAAAAGTAAATAAAAATCTCAAAAGTCCTTCTAATTATATTTTAAAGCACTCTGATACTTTTCCAGATGAACCTAACAAAACTACTCTCAGTGGCCTTGGAAAATCATGGGGAAAATGACATGCAAAAACAAAACAAAAACCTGTCAAAATAAGCTTGTACATGGTAGATACTTAGTATAGCACCCAAATAATGCATATTTGGGAAAGAGCCAGTGGTCAGTCTCCTAGCACTGACTACTTTAAAGCAGTTGTCCTTTTTTGATAGGACTGATGTGATATCTGGATTTTGATAAAGAACAAGGTACACAGATCCATCAAAACGAAAGGTGGCTATCAAAATTTCAGCCAAGATGCTACAATGGGGACATAAACCAGAAGGAAAAAGTCCATAGCAGGCTCTTTGCCTGAAACCACTAGTCAACAATAATTAGTTATGTAGATGATGATATAAAGGGCACAATCCCCACATGCATCAATGACAGAGTGGATAGGGATATCTAGTTTGCTAGAATACAGAATCTATATTTAGTTTACTTCATCTAGCTTGATAACAGTATAAAAAGCAGTTGGAAAGTTCAAGGTCCTATAAGTAGGTTAGGAAAAGGAAAAAAACCCAGGATACACAGCCAATAAGAAATCACAGATAAGCATCATAGGATCCCACAATCCCTGAGCACAATGGGAATCACAAAGAGGTGGGTCATGGACAGTAAGTCTCAATGGTGTGATTATATCTAGTGTCACTTTTAGCTGTCACAACTAGAGAAGGGATGGTAGTAACTTGTGGGTGGAGACCAGGAATGCTAGGAAACCTGATCCAATGCTGAGAATTTGACCAGTGGATGTCCACAAGAGACAGGATTTGGAGAATTGAAAGGGCCTCTGCCATCAGGCAAAGTAAGGCCTGGCTCCCGGTCTACTGTCCTGGCTCAAACACAGCTGGGATAAAACTAGCTCTGGGGAAACACAAATAAACTGACCTGTGTGTTCATAGCAGAGCCAGTGGCTGCTGAAGGTCCTGAAACCCAGTTCCACGAGAGCTTGGAGAAAAGGTTTCTAAGGCAAGGAGTAGGGTGGGAGGAAATGGCATATGACTGGAAATGTGTGAAGAGCTATAAAGAGAAGAAGCCATATGTGTCTTCCCCTACCTTCCAGCAGAAGTGGGGGTGGGAGGGGAGGGGCAAAGCTGTGTGTGTGTAGAATGTAATGAGCTATCCTAGCTACAAACACATCAGTTTTCACTGTGATTATTTTACATTGATCAAAATACCACATTCTGAAATTACATGTTATATAATTGTATTCTATTTTGTCATTAAAGCTGGTTAGAAAACAAGTAAAGTGTCAGCCACTTTGGTTACTCAGCTCATGTAATACCCAGCCTCGCACTGCTCTGAAAGTGTCTGTCTTGAGAACAGAACCCTATCCCATCATGTTTTAGCAGGCTTCTGGAGTAGACAGGAAAATTCTCTGGGCCGATTGTGGGATGAAAGCCTTCAGAACCTTCAGAACTTGAGCTGGCTCTATTTCATACAAGTTAGTTTCTTCCAAAAAAAGAGTAAGTATAACTAGGGATAGGTTTCAAAGAAACCATTTAGGTTTGGTCTTTTTATCTCCAAACACACTAAATTGTAAATTGTATTAGAACTACTATGTGTTATCAAGAACATGGTAATAACTGTGTCCAATTAGAAGAAAAAAATGAACCAAAAGACAGCAGTATTTACAGAAGCAAGGTCACCATTGCAAAATTGCTTGTAATTGTGGTCATGATGTAAGCCAGTGGGCAACAAGCCACAGCCGAAGTAGTCTTCTAAAAAGTTTTTGCTAAAGAATAAGAATGAGTAGAGTGTCATTGTCCAGAAGGAGCATCATTAGGATACCTACTATTTATTTAATGAGGCAATCATTAAGTGTCACATCTTGCATGTATTCAAGAGCATGTTTTTACCCGGTAATAAGTCCATTATAAGCAGCGGAGAGAAGCATGCTAATTTTCATATACAAACTATCCAAATTTGCTCAATTACCAAGATTCAGTTCATCTGTAAAACTACCAGATGGACAAAGCACATTGCTTTTCATTGACAGCAAAGCGTATTGTGAGAAAATAGCTGTAATTTTAAAGATAGACGATAGCACACTAGCCCTGATGTTCCAGTACCGCACCCATAATGCAGGTTCTATTTAGTAATGTGATTATCAAGCGCCGTCTGTCTAAGACATTAAAATTAGGTATTGTAGTGTGGGTTACCTTAGTTCAGGCAAGGAAATGAAGCTTTCAATTGATCACCCTCAATAGATGATTCTGAGATAATCATCCCTAACTACAGGAAATAAATGACGGCTCTCACCTTAGAATGTCACAAAACTGTGACAGGCGGGACTCTGAAAACTCACTTCTGCTTTGGGCTTAATTTTCCTCTTTGGCCCTAAATAGCTCCTAAGAAGTAATCATGAGTTTTAAAAAACAAAGTGAGGAACAAAACCGTCTCTGTGATCGAAGCAAAAGCAAAACAGAACAAGTTAACAAAGAGCAGACTGGAAGAAAACTTTGGGAAGTGGGTCATGAATGTTCACAGCTGGCTCAGGTAGCTACTGACTTGTAGGGAATGCTACAGACCCACTGCCCAAAGACTGTCACCCCAGCTGGGGTTAGCAGGGCAGTGTTAGCACCAAGCTCTTCACCTTTATCTCCTTGAAGAAGGAAGCAGTTTCGCCCTCGATAATTGGCTGCAGCAAAGGGCTTCTCCGTTTGCTGGAAGGGGACCCCTGTGACAAGTTAACAGATAGGTTATATTGTGAACTGCTTTTCCTCACCTTATAGCTCAGACCATTTGACCACACCAGTATTCACTACGATATTTTAACTACATTTAATAACCATTTCCCACCAAAAGCCTCCCCCCAAAACTAATACACTCAAAGCTCTTTTTCAAGGGGATCCTCCCTTCAGAGCCTACACACACAAATCAGAGGACACAGTAGAGAATGAATGCACATACTTTTCCAACCAAACTCTCAGGACTCCCCCAAGAAAAGCACTTACCCCCACACCCTCCTCCCTAGCCCCGGCCAACTGTCATTAGTAAGGAGAGTAGTTCAAGGCCAAACAACCATGTGAAGTCTGTTGAACTTCTCCATTGTACATTCACCCTATTTAGGATCCCTAAGTGTTCTTAACTGGTGAAAGACAATGACTCTTATATTAAGTCATTTTATTTATTAGTTTACTCAGCAGGAAATTTGCAGAAGAGTAACATTCTTTAATCACACCTGTCTAGAGTCTCTGGATTGTCTCTCATTCATAAAAACAAATGCCTTATTAAAAGAAATATGAGAGTATACTCTAGGCCTAGAAACAAAGAAATGAATAAGAAGACCAAACGGAGCACTGGATAAAGAGTAGCGGCTACAGAGAGTCAGCCTCTTAGGACTGCTATCAAACCAAGGGCACCTTGTCAACAGACAAGGGTACTGAATCAGGCAATGCTTCTCTAAGAGATGGATAGCACTAACATCTCAACAATATCTAACCTGGGGAGGGAATTCTGTCAGTGTTAAAACACTTCCCACAGCTAGACATGAGCTACTATTTCCCCTTGACAAGATCAAATCCAGGTGCTGACCGCAGTTATATCTCAGGATGCTGGCCATGGTAGGCAGCTTCCCAAGCACTAGGCTCCTGCTCTCTCCTTCTACCCCATCTCTATCCCCATCACCTACAAAACAAGGACCTTCTCATTGGAGCTCTTTAGACGGTCCTCCTTGGGTGAAGTTCTTAGGGAATGGGGAGAGACCATAACAGACAGAAACAAGAGAGGTGCTCTTTGGAATGAAAAACCTGGAGCAGGTCCATCCCTACCTGTCATGCTCTGTCTCTAAGGAATGGGTTTAAGTGTTGGCCCTATGAGTGCCAGAGGAATGTGTAAATGATCAAGTCATTCCTCAGGCGGTAAGATATGGATATAAATGGATGGTTCAACTACTACAGCTTGACCTTTAATGAGAATGATAGTTAGGATTCTGTATGCATAGGTGGGGTTCCTCCAATAGAAAGGGAGGGTTACACTTACAATTGTAGTATGGTTAGGGCCCTGTGTTGGTTAGTTTTTGTTGATTTGTTGCAAGCGAGGGCCACCTAAGAGGAGGGAGCCTCAATTGATCAAATGCCCCCATTAGATTGGCCTGGAGCATATCTGTGAGGCATTTTCTGATTGATGTGGGAGAGCCCAGCCCACTGTGTGAAGTGTTACCCCTAGGCAGGTGGTCCTGAGTTGTTTAAGAAAGCAGGCTGAGTAAGCCATGGAAAACAAGCCAATAAGCAGGGTTCCACCATGGCTTCTGTATCAATTCCTGCCTCCAGGTCCCTTCCTTGAGTCCCTTCCCTGACTCTCCTCCATGACAGACTCTAAGCCAGAATAAACCCTTTCTTCTCCAAGTCATTTTCCTGGTCATGTGTTCCTCACAGCAGTAGTTGAAACCTAACAAGGTCGGGTGCTCTTAGCATAGCCGTGGGGCTGCCAACAGAAAGAGAAAGGACGCACTCACAAGGATGGGGACAGTGCTGGCCCGGGACAGGATCTGTTTGACCAGTCGGTACCTATCATACAGAGGCTTCATGATCTGACGCTCTGTCTTTGTCACCTGAAAATGAGACCAGGACACATGAGAAGCCAGCTCCCAGGTCGTGTTCTCCCTTGTCCCAGCATGCTCTGGACTTCTGTGACCCAAAGATACTACAGTTTACATAATTTATTTACACCGATAATAATATTTGGTTAATAAATAAAAATACTGAAGATTTACACTGCCGATCAGTGGAAACTACGCCACTAGGGTACTTTCTTCTAGATCTGAATAATGGGGTACATTTTTAGTCACCATGGTCATTTTAAAACTCAAGGCAGGTGGCTGGAGAGATAGCTCAGGAGGGAAAAGCACTAACTGCTTTTCCAGAGGTCCCAGGTTCAATTCCCAGCACTCATACAGCAGTTTACAATCGTCTGCAACTGGTTCCAGGGCATCCAATGCCCTCTTCCGGCCTCTGTGGGCTCCAGGTATGCATGTACATGGTGCACAAACGTACATGAAGGCAAATTACCCATACACATACAAATAAGTAAGTAAAATTTAAAATACCCCCTCCCCCAGTCAAAACAAAACAAAACAAAAAAACTCCTTAAGGGGCGATGATGTGCGATGACTCAGCACGTGAAGTTGTGTATTTTCAAAGCCGGATGACCTGAACTTGACATCCAGAACCCATATGATAGAAGAACTGACTCTCAAGAATTGTCCTCTGACCTCTATATCCTGTGTTGTTCCTCTTCCCAATAAATAAGTAAATGTAAAACTCCAAGGAACTCAAGATTCAAAATCTCCAAATGGTGCATTATCTGGGGTGCGGGGAGGGTGCAAGAAAGGAGGCAAGTACTTCTACTATAATTATAACCACATGGTACTCTAGGCAACTTATTGAGTTCATTTCTTTCGTGTGAAACTGTTCCCTCTTAAAAGAACGATTCTGGCAGACAGAGAGTATTCAAGGAACTTTCATTGCTAGAATCCATTGGATGATTCATCCTCATTTTCTTTATCTGGCACCCTGCTCAAAATCTCTATGCAGCAAGACAGAATCCAGTCCCATTTCCTTGTGTAGGATTGGAAACCCTTCATCATTTATGACTTCTGCCTTCCCCACTGCACTTCAAACTCCAGGAATAGACTAGGTTATCGCATGCCTAATTCTATGATTCCCTCTGCAAGCAAGGGGTTTTCTCTTTTCTTTATTTGGAAGTTGCAGATCAGAAGCCAACTTGGCACAGCCCTCTTTCCTTGTGCCTCATCCTGAAAGGATGATCCTTTCCTCCACATCATCATTTGTGCTGGCTACTCTTACATTAGCTTAACACAAGCCACAGTCATTTTTGAAGAGAGAACCTCAGGTAAGAAAATGCCCTCCCCAGATTGGCCTGTGGTACATTTTCTTGACTGATGATTGATGGGGGAGGGCCAACTCATTGTGGGCAACACCACCCCTGGGCAGGTGGTCCCTGGTTTTATAAAAAAGCCACTGAGCAAGCCAGGATGAACAAGTCAGTAAGCAGCACTCCTCCATGGCCTCTGCATCAGCTCCTGCCTCTAGGTTCCTGCCCTGTTTGAGTTCCTGACTTCCCTTCATGGTAGACTATAAGCTGTAAGATGAAGTAAACCCTTTCCTTCCTTAGTTGCTTTTGGTCCTGGTGTTTATCACAGCAATAGAAATCCTAACTAAGACAGCATACCCTACGTACCCTATACTCACAATGCCTCATAATTTCAAACCCTTTTACATTTTTGTTTTGTTTGGTTTTGTCAAGACAGTGTTTCTCTGTGTAACAGCCTTGGCTGTGCTGGAATTCATTGTGTAAACTAGATTGGCCTCGAACTTACAAAGATCCACTTGCCTCTGCCTCCTAAATGCTGGTATTAAAGGCATGCACTACCACGCCCAGTTCACTTTTACATTCTATCATAATTGTTCATACATGTATCTCCTGGTTTACAGTATAGCCTGTTGAATGTGGGGACTTATGTTTTCATATTTTGAGTAGGTATTTTAGCACCTTATCCAATGGAAACATTTTATATATACCTACAATGTTAATGAATGAATAGTTCAAACCTATCTAGGTAGGCCTAACATATAGGTATACATGTATTTCCTTTGGTACCTCAATGCACAATGAGGTATAGTATATTTTTCGATTTGCATTCTATTACTCTTCCATGCCTAAGAAAGCAAGAGTTTCTCAGGCAGGGAATGACCTGAGAAATGGAGCTTTACCATTTCTTCCAGTCTGGAAGATTCAACTTCAAAGATGGTTCTGGATTATGTAAATATGTTGTCCTGTGTGGCTTCTGTATCTGTCTTTCTCAACATGATCAATAGTAAATCACTTTGGATAGATTTCACCAGCTAACAGGGCACTGCAAAACACTGTGGATTTCCTGCTGTTGGCAATAATAACAATAATCTCCTTTCACCTCTTTATCACAAATTTAAGAGTTGTTGACATGCTTCTGCTTCTAGAATGTGCCATATGAAATGGGACTTTAAAATCAGTCACTGCATTAAAAATGACTGTCAGGGCAGCAAAGCGGCTCAGAAGTCATTTCATATGAAATAGCACATCTACTGTTACTACTGCACACCTATTGTAGTGGCTAACACTCAAACTGTGACTGCAGGCAAGCGCAGCACATTCTGGAGAGCCATTTGGCACACGGGTGAAGTTATGGCTTATTCATCACACTCCTCAGCTTATACCAACCACACTGGCTATCAGAATTCTATGAGCATCACTTTCTGATGGTAAACTTAAGAGGTCAGTTCACAAAACAGTAGATGACTCAAAATTACTTGAAAATTACTTTAGGCCAAACATGAATATGCTATCTCTTCAAAATTCTTCCTCCCCTCTTTCAAAGCCTTAGTTTACATCTAAGTAGTAGAACTGAATGGCTTTGCAAATGTGGAAATCGAGTTCTTATTGAGATGTATTTCTTATGACAAAGGAAAACAACATTAGCCAGTGTGGTGGCATACTGCCTTTAATTCTAGAACTCAGGAGGCAGAGGCAGGTGGATTTCTGTGTGTTCAAGACCAGCCTAGTCTATATAGCAAGTTCCAGGTCTGCATAGTGGGACTCTGTCTTAAAACAAAACAAACAAACAAAAAAAAACAATAAACGTGAGACATGAAGATCAGGGAGGTAGCAGCATTCCCATTCTGTCTTCAGGGTGACATAGAAACTGTCCTACTCACTTACTACCCTGATTTTGATTACTCTGCAAGAGTCAGACACTTTTTTAAAACCTAAAGGGGACACTTACCCAATAACTATTCACATTTAACCAGGAAAATCCTGGCTAGAAATCATAAAGCTTGGACAGCTCAATGTGCCTACTTTTACATCACAATGATTTTTCTCTTATCTTCAAACAAAACTTTTCTACTCATTTAGCTGATGTTACCTGGATGTAAAGGCGAATGGCAAAACAAGTGACCTATTTATTTTGATGATAAAGTCAAAATTAGAGCCATAGAATCTTAGAGCTAGACAAGCCTTGTTCTTCAGAGGCTAAAACTAAGCACTGCAAAGAGTTATAACTCCCTAAGGCAAGAGAGCTTAAGTGAGAACCGGATGTACTGACTCCAAGCCCAGGTTTCTCTCTATTCACAAATACTTCAGCCCTGAATGGAGCAGGATCTAGCAGTGTCATTGTGGGCTCTTCTAATGGCTGCACTCTGGGCCCATTAATTTAGAAAATGTCAACTCTTTTATAAGAGAAGAATGGTAGGATGTTTGTGTAAAGACCAGTAAATCCAAAACAACGACTAACCAGAGGCTACTGTTTATGTATGGACTTTTAAGTTAAATGTTAACTTGGCTATACTCAGTACTATGTTAGTCAATGTGGTTTGAAACACAGAGTTAAAATATACCAGTGAGGGAAAGAATTAGGAAGAAACCAGAAGCACTGGTCAAGCAACCTATTCTCTCCCCTTGAACATTTATTATGAATGGTGATATGGGGGAGGGGGCTTCAATTATTTGTTATATTTTTCTGTGACATTGTTTTTTGAAGACTTCCAACACTTTTGTCGAAAAGAACACACTTCAGTAATAGTGCACACAGAATGATAAGCCCGCTTGTTTTTGTATGTCACACATGTCCATCTACAGCGTGCTCAGTTAAAGCAAACAGCTTTGCTGGGAGCTGCGTAGCACATGACTGTTTGGCTATGATCCTGATGGTCAATGGCCTGTTAAATTGGAATCTGCAGACTTAGAAAAAAAAAAGCCCACGAGTTCTGAGTCTACTTTATGAGATAAAGGGGCTTGGAATGACAGCTTAGCATGAAAAATATATGTACTTTTTGTGTAATAGTGTTTATGTTTAGGGTTTAACTATAGCAGAAATCTAAGAAATAAAAATTAACTTTGATTTTCAGATTGGCCAAATATCAAGGCAAGTTTGCTTTTTTTCTGAGGAGGTTAGAGCATTGTGACCCAGAGAGACCTGGGAACGGAGATAAATGACATTAATATTTATTCTGAAATTTGTTCTCTACCTTGTGAGATGCTTGAATCTTCATCTATCTGAAAGGAAACACTAAAACTTTGTATTCTTAATAACAGGCAGGTAAGAAGAGTGCCCTCTTTGCCCCACTTGTGGTCAAGGGCAGGAGAGAGTAGAACACATGACTGTAGTGGCCGTCATTTACTATGCAGTCCCAAAGCTGCTATTTCACGTCCTCTGTTTTGAGCTTACAGTTCAATATATGTATCAGTGTCTCTGTGTGTCTCTTTTTCTTGCCATGACAACCCATCACAGATGTCTATCAACCAAATACCAAGAGTTCAAGTGGTTACTTGAGTAGCACTAGGTCTCTGCCAAGCTGAATTCCTACAATTCTGAGGCTCATGGTGTCTGCACTGTGGAATGAGATACAGATAGAATGAAAATCTTCCCAGCTTCAGCCATGACAAAACAAAAGCAGCAGCAGCAACAACATCAACAAAAATCCCTCCACCACACAAACCAGTGAAGAAGCAACAATGAGGTTTGATCCTCTTAGAATGCAGCTGTGTGTTCTCTCAGGCGGGAGACCCCAGCTAGGAAGCTTTTGAAGGACTGTCAATATTCCTGCTAGAATCCATGCAAGGGAAAGAACTATGCAAAGTGGAAAACAGTGTCACAGAAGCCCTCTGGTGGCCACACGTTCCACACTTGGGATTCTGAGCTGCCGTGGCAAAGGGGCTCTTCTCTGCTCATACTGATCAATTCTGCTTCTCACGGTCCTGAGTACTCCAGGACAGAAAGACAAAATTTCACAATCTTTGAACTCTGGAGCACTTACTATTTGGTTCAGTGCCTTCAAATAAATAAATAAAAAATTCTAAAACCAAACTTGGCTGAACCATGAACACTACCCCAGAGTTCTAGTATTTTTCCATTGCCGGAACAGTCCAGCAAGATGAATCAGCACCGGTGCCAGCATTAAAACAAAATAAAACAAAACATACAACAAAAACTTGATCTATTGAGAACTAAAATGCAATGGAGAACACCTGGATACCTTCTGTGGATAGTCCCTGGTCACAAAAACTGTGTGACAAGTTTTGTGCCAGTCTCTGAGGATTAGGTTCGCTATTAGGTAAACAACACCCAGAATCCTCACCCCCCCTCACCCCAACCCATGATTTGAGGGATAGTACTGTGGTAAAGGGTTTGCCTAGCCCCTGAAGAACCTGATCTAATACTGTGCCTTGTTGAAAAAGGAGCTTAATATATCATTCTAGAAGCTTCTGCACTGAAAAGAAGAAAAGATTAAATTAATTCCATGAATTCATTAAATTAGTAGTTATGATGGAGTGGAGGAAGAGTCCTGTATTTGGGGGCTTTGTAAAAATCCATGAATCTAAACGCCATGCTTCCTCATCCTGCCTGCAGGAACTGCTGTTGTTGCATTTCCATTATTTATTTATTTATTTATTTATTTATTTATTTATTTATTTTTTTATTTATTTTTGACTCAGGGTTTCTCTGTGTAGCCCTGCCTGTCCTGGATCTCGCTCTGTAGCCCAGGCTGGCCTCGAACTCACAGAGATCCGCCTGCCTCTGCCTCCTGAGTGCTGGGATTAAAGGCGTGTGCCACCACCGCCCGGTATTTCTTGTCAACTGTCTGAAGAGTATGAAGAGTAATAGACAACAAGAATATCAAAGTCCCCCAAGGAAGAGAGCAGAAACCTGCATCACTACTGGCTTCCCCAGAGCTAGGAAGAAACACCCAACACACGCTTGCTAAATGCCAAGACACCTCAGATGCTTCCTGACATGATAAAAAGCCAAAACTACAATTTGGACTTCACACTTTGGGTTCTACACACCGACAGGATCCTTTAGAAATGCTAGCTGTGTCCTGCATTGCAGAGTAATAGTTTTATGACACCTTGTTCAAGCTTAATCCCTTTATGATATGGCCGGGAAGCTTAGAGTCAACTGCAGCTTATGGGGGGCTGACTTGGGCAGGAGATCACTTTCCTTCAGAATTTTATGCACCCTATACACTCCCTCCCATCCTTTACCTTTCTTCCCTTTCAATAGAATATTAGCAACTTAAGTTTAGTTGCAGACTAATATTTGTTGGAATTCAATTAAATTCAAGGTCTAATACTTTGGAAGGCATGTACTAGAGGCCCTATTTCCTAGATGGCACTAAATTGTAGAAACTTTCCTAAACCAGACAACTGATCCTCATGAGAAGGTACATCACATACCGGCCTCCCGTGGATGCTTTCATAGTATAGAAGCGCTTTCTGCAGGGCCACTTTCTCATTAGCAATCTGGTCCTTGGTCATATCCTGTGTCAACACAATGGTAAGAAATAAAACATGGGAAGCACATTTGAGCACATCCCACCTTCTTTATTTTGTCAAGCTCATCTAAAGGAAGGGTTAAAATGCTCTCCCAAAGCTCACATAGGAATGAGAGAGCCTCTTGACCTCCCCCCAGAAACACAGAGTGCACAGCACCATTGTTACCAGCTACCTGGGACACCCACATGGCAGGAAAGACCCACTGAAGACACGCACTGAGTTTAACGGACCCAGCAATAGCTGTAGTTAGAGGCTACATACTCTTAAATATTTGCATATAATCCTGCTACTCAGAGAGTCAAGCCATCTATTAACCTCAATAAGTTCATTCTACTGTGGAGTCAATAGAGCAATCTGCTTCCAATCGGTAGTCAGAAACCAGAGTACCCACAGGTGAAACACTCCAGCTTTCCTATGCTTCGGTATGTGTGTGGGAAGTTTTAAAAGGTACTTGTTGGGATTCATGTGACATGCCCTGCCCCTTGTCCTCTTTCCCCTTTCACTGGGCATAATGTTGTCACACCAGGAGACAGCAGAGGAGAGGAACTACTGGCTGGGAAGCGAGCTGCAGGAGGTAAGTGTGGTAAAGATATCAACAGCAATCTGCATGGCCTGTGTTCTCACTGCACTGGCTTAGGATGGGTGTTCCCCCAGGCTCCCGAACAGCATCATACCTTAATGTCCTCAGGACGGCTAGACTCCTCTCTCTTCTCTTGGAGCTTCCTCTGTATGCATTCCAGTGTAGCTTCAACGCTGGGCCTGATGGCTTTATCCACCAGTTCTTGCTTCTTCTCATCTTCCTTTTCTAGCTGGGAACCAAAGCTCTTGGGGAGTGTGTTGCTTCGTTGCCGTGTCCTGGGGGTGAGGTCCTCTTCAGAGATCTTTAGTTTTGACTCTAGGCAGTTAGATTTGGAAACAGAGATCCATGAGGCTGAGGTTGGCTGGACCCGGATTGCTTTTACTGCCATGTCAATAACTGTTTAGCTCTGACTTCTTTTCAGAGAGTATTGAATTATAGTGTAAGAGAAAATCCCTGGATCATTACACAAACTAAACTAATAGGCTCTTTCTGGATCTTCAGAAATGTTTCCCAAACTCTAATTCCTAGGAAAGTGTGAGCTTTTAGCACCTGATTTTTGGCTACATAGGCTTGGGCTCTGAGTTCAGAAATGGACAGTTTCAGTGCATTCTCTTAGGGCATATAGATGTGCTGATCCAAAACCAGACAGTGGCTGTTGTTTTTCATCCAACCTACATACCCCATTTTATTTATTCCATTTAGTTGTTTCTGTGACCAGCCCCTAAATACAGCAAGCTGTCTGAGGGAAAGGGCCCTCACTCTTCTCATAGATTCATCTCTGATGAGATGATTTCTAACCCTCCAGCAAGTGCACCTTTAGATTAAACTGCTGTTTCAGAAGTATTGATGTGAAACCACCCTTCTAGAAGTGTGTGGAAATGAAGACAGGTTGAGGAATTCATATCTTATCTGGTCTGGTTTGATGTGAGACTATACAAAGTGTTGGGATGGTGTCCCATAAAGACCTGGGAGAACTGAGAAGTGTCTTCAGGCTGGAGGCACCCCAATGATGACACTCAGAAGTACCCACAGGATTTGGCTCCTGGTTTGTTACACATCAGACTATGCCAGTGGGTCCACAACTTAACCTACCTTTAAGCTGTTTCCGGAATTTGGCCAAGTCATTTGTCCACTTCAGAACCTCCGGGTTGGCTGCTTTATCGCTGTGGGAGGGCTGGGAAAAGAAAGTCTAGAGTAAATATTTTACTCCTTGTTTCTGATACTCCCACAGACTTCCTTAAGGGCAAAGTAACGAACCTTTATGACCATGGACTCCTGTGAGGTCCATATCTCCTTTTCTACTATTTCTATGTCTCAGCTAATGGGGCTAGCGAGAAGGTGAGGGAGTTTGTGGGCTTACACTGCAACCCCTTTGAAAAATCCCCTCTTGTCCCTGGCTTGGAAAACTAAGACAGAGCCAACAGTGGAGGGAGCCCACAAGGAGGAAACTGTAGGAGATAATCTTGAATCAAATTTCAGCTCAATAAATAAAATTCCCTTCTTTATCAGCTTCTGGTATCCTCTACATCAGTGGTTCTCAACTTTCCTAATACTGTGACTCTTTAATACACATATGGTGACCCCCAACCATAAAATTATTTCATTGCTACTTCATAACTATAATTTTGCTACTGTTAGGATTCGTAATGTAAATATCTGATTATGCAGGATATTTGATTTGTGACCTCCAAGGGGGTCGTGAGCCACAGGTTGAGAGCCACTGCTCTACATGCTGAAGGGTGTGTGGGGGTGAGGAGACCCCACAGAGAACTCACTCTGTACTTCCTCTCTTCTTCAAACCTGTCCTCAAACTTGCGGATCTTCTTTTTAAGGGTCTGGATCCTTCGGGTGAGCTGCACAGGTGTCAGGTCCTCTTGCTCATCATCGTAGGACCCAAGGGAAGAGCTTCTCCGCCTATCAAGAGCATAGTCTGGGTTAGCAGCCCCGTGAAGAACCAGTAATTACAGGAAGGGGCTTTGGGGTATGAGAGTATATAGCACAGAGGAATGAAAACATCTTCTCCCTTTTGATAAAACCAAGTGAATGGGGGTGCATTTTCTGACTTGGAGTTCTGCATATGCCACCTATTAAATAGGTCTGTGTTTCTCTCAGTTCCACTTACATGATCAGAACAATCTGAAATTGACTGTAAGACCAAATGTTAAATTTGACAGAGCTTTAGAAAGGAGGCGCTAATTGGAATTCAATATGAGATCTGCAGTTGGGCAATAGCTCAAATGGAAACTCCAACACAGCTTGTGTCCTAGGATGGAGAACTTCAGGTGTGTCTTTGCACAGATTCCCAACTTAAGTTTTACAAAAGGGCTAGCCATCAGTGGGCTACCCATTCCCTCTGTTCCAATGTCATGTGACTGGTGAAGCTACTTATCAACAGCATTGAACATACCTCATGAAAGAATGGGAATTGGGGGGAGATGGAGGTACTTCTGTGTCATCCAGGTACTGCCTGCTCTGCCCATAGGCATAGAACCTGGGGGACAGCATGGGGTCGCTGTCCTCATCCAGAAGCTGGTGAATCAGGCGCCCAGCCTGTGGGGAGAGGCGAGCTTCGTCAGAGTCCACATTCTCTTGCTGCCAGGAAGGGAGGGGCTCTGGAAAA
This sequence comes from Onychomys torridus, assembly GCF_903995425.1. NCBI lineage: Eukaryota > Metazoa > Chordata > Mammalia > Rodentia > Cricetidae > Onychomys > Onychomys torridus. Next base: position 15,467,936 of record NC_050445.1, read on the forward strand.
CAGATGCGATTTAAGAGGTGAACACTGTTCTTGAAGGCATCATTACCTTCAAGGTGTCCTGAATGCTTTAGGTTACTACCCACTAAGTGGTTTCTCACTTCAGATCCAAGCTCCAGAGTAGGCACTACGTCTAACTGAAATCACCACTGTACCTCGTGCCCATCACCTGCCTTTATCTCCATTCTTACTTCCTTTCAAAACAGAATTTGCTAGGGCTGCCCTGAGGAACAGCCTGTAAGGTATACAATCCAATTGTGTATAATTCCAATTTCCCCAACAGGTGTGTGAAACCTTTCCAATCAGGATCACCACCGAAAGAGTGATGAGTGTCAGGGAGGGTGCACACAGACCTATGACAATTCTGACGACTAAGAAGCCATGCTAGACTTGTGAGATACTATTTGCCAAGGGTTTACAGTCTCTGTGTGGGTCATTTGGGAAGCCTTCTCCCTGGGCCTCTGTCTAGCACATGGGATTACCATGCTTCTCCCTGTGCCTCTGCCTAGTACATGGGGATTAGCATGCTTCTCCCTGTGCCTCTCTGCACAGTACACGGGATTAGCATGCTTCCCACTGTGCCTCTGCATAGTACACAAGATTAGCATGCTTCTCCCTGTGGTTTGCACTTGTAATTTCAGAATTTGAGGCCTGGAACCCATATGGTGGAAGGAGAGAACCAACTCCTCAAGCTGTTCTCTAAGCTCCACATGTTCACTGTGGCACAGGTGCAATACACGCCCTGCCCTGTACAAAATAAGTAAATATTAAAAAAAAATCTTTAAAACTATATCTAAAAGTTTTCAAAGTAAATCTTGTATGGCATGCCATTTTCCGCTTGTAATACTCTGCATTGGAAGCTTCAAATGCACTTGACATTCAGTGATCTCCATAAGGCCAGTTAATACTTGCCATGACCTTAGCTTCTGGGATCCCCAGAGTTTGAAGAAGTGAACACCTAGCTGCGCCTTCAACTATGAAGCTTAAAAATGTATGCAGCTATATAGAATAAATGTGCTTAAGCTTTGTATCTAGACAGACAAGATTGTAATTCCAGAATAGCAGAGCCAGGCTAACTGCATTCTTAAAACCTTTCACCCTTGGTACATGTTTAGAGTAACCCAGGGAAACAGGTAACAAGTATCAAGATACAAATCCTTAACTCACCTCATATACAGAGTATTTAAGTGAAGGTCCAGACATGACTGCCAAGCAGGCTGACAAACATGTACACACATGTTCATCTACACACACACACACACACACACACACACACACACACACACACACCAGAGTGCACACACTTAAAAGCTGCCCAAATGATTCAAGTGCCCCCCCACCATGATCACCAAGTTTGAGAACTACTGATCCTAGGCTGCTGAGAGACAAGGCTAATGGGATCTGAAGAAGTTAAGAACAAGCCTCGAGCCAGTGAGAAGAGTGGGTCTGCCCTCTTGCCTTCTAACTTCTAAGTCAGCGCTTTGTTTTAGAATGTGCCAGAGCTACCAAATCAGTGATGACTTCTTAAAGCTCAGGAAGACTTCACAGCAAGACAGGAAATCTAAGCATGCTCACCTGAAATACTAAGTCATAAGGAACAAGATATGAAAGGTTTAAAGGAACTCACGCTGTCTGAGAATACAGATTAATATTTTGAAAAATAAAAAATGTTCAAGGGAAAAAAATCCTGTTTATTGAGACTCAAAACATGGGACAATTCGTGTGACTAACCCTGGACACAACCATCTCATTCTTTGGATGAACGGTATTGGTCTCTGTCGGCTAAGTAGCAGGTATAGGACTGAGCAGCTCCATCAACATAAAAGGATAAAAAGCGCCAGGAAAGGAGAGAGCCAGGACAAGGGAAAATCTGGGGGAATCGTAAAGTTTAGTCTTAAGTTGCAGAGGATGAGACTGTTAACTGACCAGGCTGTGTCTCCCATTTCCTAAGACAAAAATGAACTCAGCCTAGACTGGGAGAGGCCTAAGCAGCCATGCAGCTGGCCATAGGCTCTCTACAGAGGAGTAAACAAGGGGAGCGAGAGCTGCTTTGGAGGAATGTGAGGCTTTGATATAACAAAGTATGATGTTGATATTGGCATGAGAGTGTGCTAGTTTGACATTTCTATTCATCACGAAAAAAGAAATACAGTTTGAAAAGATCTTACTTTTGATCCTGATGCCCTCAATTTGAATTTTAATCCAGAAGAATGCATTTTCTAAAATGAAAATGTCTTTGAGTTTTCCACCATTTGGTCTCTATGGTCATGAATTCATTATAAACAGACTGAATTAAGAGTGGCGCTTGGCAGCTAACCTGAAGCCATCTATCCATTTTCTCCTTTTTTTTTTTTCTCAAGACAGGGTTTCTCTGTGTAGCCTTGCACCTTTCCTGGAACTCACTCTGTAGCCCAGGCTGACCTCGAACTCACAGAGATCTGTCTGCCTCTGCCTCCCGAGTGCTGGGATTAAAGGCATGCGCCACTACCGCCCGGCCCATCTTCTCCTTTAATATAATTATTTTGTGTGTCTGTCATGGAGCAGTCAATTTAATGACAAACAAAACAAGCAAACAAAAACAAGTAAACAGAAAATGCAAATACATCCTTTCCCAGAATTACCAATGTTGACTAGGAAATAGAACAGCTGAGGACATCGTAGCATTTTCCCACTAAAACACATAGGCAGAGTAGATGGATCCATTATTGAAAGAGATGTAAAGTCATTGTGAATTTCAGCTTTAACAACATAGAGGACTGTCGCATCATTGGTGTTCAGGTGGAACAGAAGTGGAGAGCTCCCCACTTCTGCGACATGGAACACTTACGTGAGTGTCCCCTTTCCTCCCTTCTATAACTGTTTCAAATTTAAAGGAGCCCAAACTGACATGTAGCACATATCCCATATTCTAAAGAGTCAATACAGCCAGTTCCACATTTTAGTCTGAAATAGTCTAGCTTACATTTGCTAATATTCACCCAACTAGGCAGTCAGGTAACTTCCCTGAATAGTGTGAAGCATGGTGTATGCAATTTCATTACTTTAGAGAGAGCCAGTTTTGGGGATGCACCACCAGCCATTTCTAATGGCTGCTTGACAAGTATTTTAGATTTAGTAACTCTAGAGGATTGGAACAAGGATACTGCAAAAGTATTCACAGGGACAAGAGAAAAGATAGAAGGCTTCACACTTAACTTTTCTCCCACAGCAGGCCATAAAGTGAGCACATGTTCATTTTCAAATAAAAATTCCTTCAGTACACTCACAATGAACTCTAGATATAATCATGATTCTTTTTTATTAAAAATAATTCATTCAGGTCATTTGACATCATAGCAGGTCATCCGAAATAACAAATACAAAAGCTGTGTTCCGGCTATATTAGGTGATAAGAATAGGTTCTGAGGAGTCTTAATTCAGATACCACAGTCCACAGGGGCATCAGGGGAAAGAACCCATGAGAGGAAGGACTTCACCTCTGGTGCAGGGCATTGAGACAGCTGCACTCTGTTATCTGGATGGAGCCATTGTCTATATAAAAGAAACTGGTTATTGGAATGACTTACTTATAAGAAATCTGGACAAAATTAAGGGAGATGATATTTTCCTCGCTTCTTTTTTTCAACTATGTTATTTAGAGCCATTACTGTTTGGCACAATGTCATAACTCTCCTTTTAGTTCAAAGAAGGGCTTGTACATCTCAGACATGGAAAGACAGAGGTCACAAGGGACCTCTACATTCTTTTTAGTGTCCCATAATTCAACCTTAGAACAACGGTAGTCTTACTAAATTGTTCAAAAAGTCTTTCAACTACCAGATTTATAAGGAACTTCAGCAGTCAGCTGTATCAAGGCCAGATTTGATTTTTTTTTTTTTTTTAAGGCTCATGCATCTGTTTTGCTTCTATCTGCAAAGTTAAGAAGCAGGTCCCCAATTAGTCTGCTTAAATTATTGAACAGAATAGGGCTGATGACTTCAACCAACAGGAACAATGCTATTTGAGGCGACTGACCTAGGGGCTTACCCATTTACACATAGTTTCTTCTGTTTGTTTTTTTCCAGACGGGGTTTCTCTGTGTAGCCTTGGCTGGTCTTGGAATTCACTCTAGACCAGACTGGCTTCAGATTCACAGAAATATGCCTGCCTCTGCCTCCCGAGTGATGGGATTAAAGGGGTGTGCCACCGCTGCCCAGCTTCACATAGTTTCTTAATCAGTTACTAATGTACCACCCTGCCTGTCTTCTGTTCCTCACATGTCTCAGAGACAGCTATCATCAAGACCCTGCCAGGTGCCCAGCTGCTCTCTCTTCAAGTGTGGCATTTCCCAGGCCAGGGTCTAGCTTACTACAAAAAAAAAAAAAGGAATGGAGGTTAGTGTGAATGGGCAGCACTTGGTAAATACATGAGGACCTGCCTAGTTATTACTGATTTTGCTTCTTTGAAAAATAATTAGTTCTTTGAGAATTTCATACAAAATATTGGCTGAATTTTCCCCCAAAAGTATATTTAGATATATTTGTGGAAGAGAAATGCAGTAATATTTACATGGTACCCATAGGATGTGGAAGACAGCAGGTATTAGCTCATTTAGTCCTTGCTAAACAATGACTATATTTATTATGTATTATTATTTGCTGTTGTTGTTACACCTAGTCAAGGACAACGGAATCAAGTCAAAATGGAGACAGATTTTCTAATTTGCCTACAGAGCTGATCAAGCAGCAGAGCCAGGATTTGACCCAAGAGTTTGGCTCTTAGCTGCTTTATTTGATGGGATGCCTGATTAGTATTGCTTGGGCATGAGCAAGAAGTTAGAAGATGCTCAGCTTTCTTAATTGTACAATGGGAGGGTTCAACTGGAGATCTTCTAAGATTGCTTGCTTCTCCATGATTCTTCTAAAATACTTAAAAACAAAACAAAACAAAACCATGGATGGATGGATGGATGGATGGATGGATTGTGTTTGTGTGCACTGTGGTGCATATGTGGAGGACAGAGGACAACTTGGGGGCTTGCTTTTCTACTTCCACGATGCAAGTTCTGGGGCCTGAACTCAGGTCCTCAGACTTGGTGACAAGTGCCCTTGCCCACTGAGCCACCTTGCTAGCCTCTCTTTATGACCCTTATGGAGAATTTCTCTCCAAAATTGTTGTCCATTGTAAGTAATAAGTGAGAAAAACTAAGCGCTTTGTGACTTTGAAAAAAAATGTCCTCTTAGCTATTTGTGGTGGTCAACACCTGTTAATCCCAGCACGTGGAAGGCTGAGGTAGGAGGAACTTGAATTCAGGGCCAGCCTGTGCTATAGGGTCTCACTCTGTAGCACAGGCTGGCCTCAGAGCTGTGGTGACTGCTGCCTCAGTCTCCCCACATTGGGATTGCAAGTGTGAGCTACCATTCTCAGGTCAAAGTGCTCTTTACACCTAATTTCAGGGCAGGTAAAGTACAGTTGTATGTTTAAGTCTCATATAAATCGGCATGCATGGGACTTGGTAACATTTTAATTACACAGTTCCAATTACCTTTCAGTATTAGATCATGCCTTTGATTTGTGTATCCATTTAACTTTGAAGACTTGAAACCCTGACACCAAAAAGAATATGGCATGGTAGATTACATAATGTGTCGTAAAATATGAAGGCAAGTTGACTACAGGCCAGCAAGCAGGATGAGATGGGCCCTGTGTTCACTTCTCAAGGGTTCCACTCGGTAGTCCATGGAATCTACTTACTGTTTCAATCTCTTCCATTGTTCCCTTGATTCCTAAGCTTAAGGACTTGGAGAGCCTTATTTCCCAGGCACACGAAACTCCAACCACACCCATTCATGCCACCCTACATCAGCTGACCCTTCCTGGCTACACACCAGACTGTGACCAATGACACAGGCCAGTAAGCAGGCATGCAAACATGGAGTGTCCCTCCACACAGCGACTTGAGGGTTGTTGGAGGCTCAGTGTGGCTATTGGTTTGTGCAGTCTGGTAATTACTGCCTTGCTTTTGTGTGCACGACTTGAACCAGTGTCAAGCTATTTGCTATTAGAAAAACACCTTTTCATGCGTCACTGAGGCTATAAACAAGATGATTTTCTAGCCACCAAATTGGTTGTTGCCATTTAATCTAGCTTTACACATTGGTTCCTTTATTTTGACTATACTTATGGTCATGTTCCTGTTATAAAGCTATTTGGAAATTAAAATAGGTCATTTTAAAAAAGGTTACCGAGAGCAATAAACAAACAGCCAAAGTGACCTTGAAAAATAAATCCCTGTAGATTTGAAAGGTGTAGAAGTTCAACTACAAATGCCAGTGTAATTGGAAAAAGGAATAGTCGCAACAATTTGCATGGAGCCAAAGTCCCACACTCCAAACAGCCTGTAAAGTGCATTTGCCCAATAACCTTTTAGAAAACATCCTGCCCAGCCTTCTAAAGAAGATGCTGGTTCCTCCATATTTTTATTCTCTGCAAAATAATTATTTAAAGTAATAGAATGGTTTCTAAGAAACTCTAAATTGACTTTCAACCATTCTGGAGCATGTGTTCAGCTTTATTTTAGGTTATTTGTGTTGAGAGAGAGATTTGAATTTATGATTAACCAAGAGAAATAATCAAACCAAGTCCAGTCCATTTCAGGGGATGAGCAGGAAGCAGCTGCGGCTCATTTGAATTCTGGCTCCAATTTCTTCTTCTCATTAAAAAAAATCTATAAGATAGGCCGAATCACTGAAACTCAAACTCATTTATTTATTTTTGCTTTTGCTATTATGTGGGCAACAGTGAGCACTCTGGGGCTCTTGCGGGTAGAGAAGGCAGGTTGTTGTGAATTTATAGATTAAAAAGACATATGATTACTTCAAAGTGGGCAAAAATGAACCATAAACCAATTGATATGCAGAAATAGATCAGTTAAATTTAATATGACATGAAGCAAGTCAGCCATGCCCTCTTTTGTTCTCTGAATATTTTGAGTTGGCATGATGTGACAAAATTTCAGATCTGCTGCCTAACTACATGAAAACAACCAAAACGGATTTCTTAGATTACAGGAGGAAAGTGAAAATAAAACAGTCTTTCACAAAGCCCCGCAGGCCAGGACGATAACTAGGTCAACTTTTCACATGTGGGCTTTTCAGACGGACTTTGATCATTGGATGGAAAAAGAAGAGTGGGTCTGGATAGCGGGCAGGGCACACAAGCACCTGCAGGGCTGCTTTCCATAGTTGTGACCCTCTGCTAAGTCACTGCCTTAAGTTCCGCTGCTGTTCTGAAGCCAGGAGCCCATTTCTCCCTGGCTGTGGCCTTCAGAGACTCACTCTAGCGAGCGCGGACAAGGGTTTGAGTGTAGACAGAAGGATAAAGAAGGCACCTTGATTGGAACTGCTGTCGGGCCCTCTCTGACAGAGTTTTGATAAAGCTAACTTCTTCCTCAAAGCAAATTTCTGACGTTTTCACCAGACCTCTCTGGGGGAAAAAAAAATAAAAATCTAAAACCGTGTTTTTAGCATTCAGTGTTCTCGTTAGTGTGTGTTAACCTGATTGTTTTTTAAATGCATACGTTAAAAGATAGAAGAAAAGCAAAGAAAAACATCTTTCTCGACAACTTGGAAGGTGTACTGCTGGAAGTGAGTGATGTAGCGGGTGACTGGTAGGTAGCAGGGGGGCAGCTGGGGCGTGGGGGTGGTGCATGAGGTAGTGGGTGGCCGGCTTTCTGCGGCATACCACAAGCAGGGGCAGCATGCTTGGCAGGTTTAAAAATATACTGCAAGGTGCAACCAGGACAAAGAGCATGCCTATCTTCCTTTCTTGTACTGCGACTACCTAGGCAGCTCTATACACAGCCTGCTCCTGTGCTCCCTGGTAAAGAATTTTCAGTTATTTCTTTATAGTAACTCAGCTTCTTCTGCATGCATAGCTCTTACTCTCATCCTCACAGGCATGCAGTCACACGCCTTGCATGTACTTATTCATATTGATTTCTTTTCAATGCCAAACAATCCAAATGGCAGAGGATCACTTACCTTCCCAGTTCTTCTCATGGCACAATGCTGTCAGGTCCAATGGGGGCATTTCGGGGACAAAGCTCTCCTGCTGATCATCGGCATCTTGATTCCTCTGTTGTTTGGTGTCAGATATACTGGGATGCTCCTGAATCTTCATTGTGGGGCTCTGCAATAACAGCACAATGTCCCCCAATAGCTACTGTTCACCAAAATGCAAAAACATTTGCAGCGATTCCACGCCTTCTGAACGTAACCTCCCCAGCCACAGCTGCTAACACTTCCATTGCAGAAATAAAACCCGGCGTTAGATGCCCCGTGGGCACTATCTGGCTACTCTCATGCAGAAAGCCACTGTCCATCTGTCAGCCTTTAACTTTTCTTCTTGTGGGGAGAGGCAAGATGATTTCCTTAGGCTGCTCCTCCAGATGACTTCAGACTGCTGACAGGTCTTGAATGATTACCGACTGAGACCAGGAAGGAGGAGAAGGAGTTTATGTTTCTTAAAGGAGCACAGCCGGCCCACCAGATAGTAAACAACAACAAAAACCTGGCCCCGGTTGCTAAGGCTGCAGCAGCAACACAGTGCGTCTGGCAAGCAGTGTCTTTGCCGCTTAGGTAAACATTCCTGCAAGGACAGGGGCAGAAGCTGGGGCACCACACGCCTCTGAACCCTCAGGCTTAGATCGATTCAACGGGGCTGTTTTCTCTAGAGTGTGGGGAGAACAGACTATTTATGGAGGCGCTCTGGGTATTAAAGTATTGTTGCGCAAATTCATGGCACGGGTTTGGTGTTTCATCTCAGCTAGCAGTGAGGACTAGACCCTGAAAACAAGCCAAGGTTACAGGGAGAACAATCTTCCCCTCCCAGGAAAAAAAGTAAGAGCTGGCAAGTCGGTGATTTGTAATTTATCTTACAAATATGTAACTGCCAGTTGTTTTTCTAATTATTCATGTACCTTAAAGCTGCATTTGGCTCTGCCACAGGCAGCATGGGCACCTGGCGAGGACATCTGATGGGAGGGAACCTTTCCTAAAAGGCAGACATGTATGCTGAATGCTTCTGTGTGTATGTTTAAAATAGCACTTAAATTAATTCTTTTGCATCAAAATTGTCTTGATTTACCTTGTTCTCCTGGCATATTGCAAATTAAGCTATTCTGTCTCTGCCTGCTTTCATAAAATCATACATGACTATGCTTAAATCATTTTACTCAAAAATGTACTTTTCAAGTAGCACAGATCTGCACAAAAATATTTTCTTGGGGGCCAATGAACATTTATTTTTAGTTATCCTATTATTAATTGAAAAAAAGCCCCAAGAACATCTGGAAATCATAAGTGAATTCACTAATGTAGGAGATGTTGTTATTCTTAAAATAAAGTGCTATTTAAGACTTTGAGTTCCTTTTAGTAGCTGTCCGACCCACTTTGAGATCACAGGGGAATACTCAGTGCTTTTGTACTATTCTGTTTCTACTGAGTGAAGTATTTTCTTCACACTGGGAACAGAACAAAACTTCAGCAAGGCCGAGGTGAGTAGCAGCATCATGTGAAAACACCATGGCAACCTTACACTCTAGGGCATTCTGAGCATGTTATCTGTCTATTAGGAGACAGCCACATTACAGAAACCATTTGTTTCTTGAGTTTAGCCTAAGTGGACCAAGGCTGAAGGCATCAATCTGGTACCCAGCTTTTAGATGTTCTACGGACAATCAGTCAAAAGTTGTGTGTAAACATGTGAGTTTATATGACTATAAATGTGTAAGACAGAGGAATGGAACGTGTATATAGTAAATAACCTTGTAAAGTTCTGGGACAATCTAAGAAGTTCTAATCAAAGCCTAATCTAATCATAGCCAACAACAGAAAAAAGAGAACAGCCAGACAGAAGCCATCATTCTGTCTGTTGTTATAAGGCACCATGCAAAGACCAACAAGTAAAACGCCAGGCCCTCAAACTGCTAGCGAGGTGACTAGGAGACACAGTGTGTATGGCTGGATTTTAGGTAAGACACACCATATCGAAAGATGGGACACATGTACGCATCATGGAAAAAAAAAATCAGCAAACAGAGCTACCAGTGTGTTTGCCATTGATCATCATCAGCAGTTGACTCAGGAAACTGAGGTGGGTGGAAAGGCCGTAGAAGAGGGCACATCACATAGAAAGAAGAGGTGGGCTAGTATGAAGGCCAGCAAAGCTGGAGGAGGGGTTCCAAGGTGGCCAGCCCCAAGGTTAAGAAGGGGCAGGCAGATGACCGCAGTGCCAGAAGCAGAGACAAGGCTGACAGACCCCATATGCCGGGCTAAGCACAGCATAATTAAGTGTCCAATGGTGCTGCCTGACTCAGTGGTTAAGAGCACTGTCACCCTTGCAGAGGACCCAGGTTCCATTCTCAGTATCTACATGGTGGCTCCTGCTGTCTGTAACTCCAGTTCACGGGGATCTGAATTCCACTGGCTTCCACACCTACTTCACACACATAATACACAGACATCTGTGCAGGCCAAAATACCCTTGCACATAAAATGAAAGTAAGTAAGTCATTAAAAGTTTCAAAAATAAAAACATCATTAGATTGATGGAGATAAGACAAGGAAAGGTGAGTATGAGTGACAGTGGATGAGGTGTCTTATTTTATATTGAGTGGACAGAGATGGCCTCTTTTCCATAATGATACCTAGGCAGAGGTGTGAAGGAAGTGAGGAAATGGGCTGTCACTGGGAAGAGCATTTCAGGAAGGAGGATGTGAGCATATGGAGCTTTGTTCAACGAGGCCTTACTGTTTTCTATGTGGTTTACAAACAGCAAGCAGTCACTGCATCTGAAGTCCAGTAGGGACAGGCCACCAGGGTGGGCACCACCCAGTGTGGAGCAGGACATCTTGCATAGAGAAACCTAGGGTAACTGAAGTTGATTCTTGGGACAGGGGTGCATACATCCCTCTTCCATACACCTCTCCCAGGTAAGGAAATCATGGACACGCTTGCTCAGCAAGCATGCTCTGTTTCAGTGGGATGTCTGCACAGCTTGGCTCTGTCTTGCTGGACTCTGATCCATCCCTGAGGTTGTTGTTTCACTTGTCCTTTGGTCTTAGCAGCCTGAGTCCTACTTTCCAGCCCATTGGTCTATGAAGCTCATGTGCTCTCCTGGCCTAGGGTTGCCCAATTGGCAACTGCTCAAGAGGGGGCGGTGATGGCAGGTTGCTACTCAGTGGCTGCTCAGGCTCTGGAGCTATGTGCAAGAAGTTAAACTGCTCTTCCTTCCCGTAGGAACCTTGGCGGCGGCCCCTTGTCAGGCAGGCCATACTCTCTAGGAATGCTTATCATAGACACAGCAAATACTGCCTATTTGCTTATCTGCTTCTTCCCTTTGATCATTTGGGTTAACAATGTCAAGGACAGTCTCAAATACCAAAATAGTTTTGGTTTAAATTTTTGTTATTTCCACATCAAGTATCTTTAGTTAAACTAAAAATAAGTCAATCGCACATTTTTCAACTCAGAAATACTTCATGCTATGATGTGGAGCACACTGAACTTCAAAATGCTACCTCACATGAATACACAACAAATCTTTGCTTAATGGAATCATGGAGGGCTCACAGAGGATCCAATATAGTAGGCAGATCAGGATGGCTTCTGGAGGCAGAGACCTGAGTTTAAATAGCAACTTTGCTTTGTTAAGACCTGTGAGCCAGCATCTCTGGCCTTCCCGTCCCTTCTCTGACACTGGACTGAGCATCTTAAGGTTGTTGTGAGGAACAAAGGGAAAACATATGCAAACAGATTACCCACTGTAAGGGTAAAGAGATTTCTGTTTCTCCCCCTACTGCTTTCCCCATTCACTTGGCAAATGTTTACTGAATGGGTAGTATGTTCTGGGCAACAGAATTCACAAGTGCATAAGGTATAGAATTCCATGTGGAAGAGCAACATTGAATGTCCAAGTGTCAGTGTCATAGAAGTTATAAAGGGAGAGGGAAGGCTGGCAGAGAGCCAATACAGACAGCTTGTCTCACCTGGGTCTCAGGTGACATTCCACATGCAGGTCCAGGCTATTAACTTAAGGCTTTCAGTCTCACTGTTGAGACTCGGACCTCTCCTGCTTGCTGTGCTCTGCCCCCTTCCTTGGCTTCCGATGACAGCATTTATGTTGTCATTCCTGTCTTTCCCTGGACGGGATTTGGGGACGTGGCTGAGGACTTAGCAGGATGAGGCCAGAGAACACTGGAGGCTGCTGGTCAATGACGCTTTCCCAGGAAAAGCCAGTCTTAACTGGACACGGGAAGCTACCAGCATTCACTGTCTAGCTGATAATAAAGGGGTGCAGACATAACACATCCCCAAGGTTCCCATGTGCCACAAGCTCCAGGGGCTTGTGGTGAGTACTGATTGTCCCATTTCTCAGGGTCAGTGAGAGCTTGGACTTGAGATGGTTGGTGGGACAAGCAACGCTCTGTCTGGCATAGCAAGCCTCAACCTCTTCCTTTCTCCTCTTTTTCTTTTCCTTCGTTTCTTTACTTACTTTTTTGAAGCAGGAGGGAAAAAAAAAGGAAATAGGCTTTTATGATGAATGTCCTGTTTGTTATCAAAAGTATGCTTCTAATCACTCTTAATCAGTGGGCTTAGAAGGCATAAAGAACATAAAAATGTCTTGAAAGAATTTAACATTTCATTGACCTAGAATTCTGGAATAAAATTATCTCTTTCAGATAATGCAATGCTCTTCACACGGTTAATAATTTTTGCTCCTCTTACTTCCACAGCAGAGAGTCATTATAAGTTTATTGTTCGACTATTTCAGGTTTTATATGAACTGTAACATTTTCACAATAGAAAATTGCTTAGCTTGGGGCTGGAGAGAGGGATCAGTGATTAAGAGTGCTTATTCCTCTTTTTTAAAATGTACTTTTCTATTATTAAGAAATTTTCTATTCATTTTACATACCAACCAGAGATCCCCTCCCCTGTCTCCTCCCCCCCCCAGACTCCCTCCCCATCCCACCCTCCATTCCCACCTCCTCCAGGGGGAGGAGTCAGCAGAGCCTGACATGAGGCAGGTCCAAGCCCCTCCCCCTGCACCAAGACTGTGTAAGATGCCCCACCATAGGCAGCGGGCTCCAAAAAGCCCACTCATGTCCTAGGGGGCCCTGGCAGTGAGATCAGGACCCATCCCTAGGGCAAGAGTGCTTACTGCTCTCACAGAGACCCCAAGTTCAATTCCCAGCACCCACATAGGGTAGTTCACAACTGTCTATAATTCCAGCTCTGGGGAGATCTGATGCCTCTGGCCTCCATGGGCATCTGCACTCACAGGCATGTCACATGCAGACATATAATTAAAACAACAAGACTAAACCTTTAAAGAGAAATGCTTAGCTTCCAGAAGGCTCCAACGTGTATGGCCCTTCCACAGCAAGCACAAGTCTAGAAACGGATCCCAGTTATACATTGCAGAAGAGTGGTGGGGATGCTTTCTCTTCCAGATACCTGTGCTTTTTAATGAGTTTCAGAAAGAAAGAACATTCTTGACTCCATGTGTCATAAAACACTCACCACCTCTTAAGTTACCTCTATTCATTCAACCCAAGGAAGATATTTTATTAAAAGTGCCAACCTCTCCAAGGTCTGCCCCAAGAAACCCTGCTTTCATTTGTAGTATTTCGAAGTGACTCAACTTTTCTTTTTCAAATTGTCAAATTGTCAAGTGTCATTAAATAAAGTCTAATTCAAACCTCAGGAGGAAGGAATGAGTAACTCCTGGTGATCAGCACCTTTCCAGGACTCTCCGAGAACCCTCTCTTGGATAAGTTTAGTTGCATAATTAAAATAAAAATGTAAAGACATACAATGAAGGTGCAAGGTTATGATCGTTCTCAATACAGGCCTTGGTACAAGGTACGCAGAAGCTGCCAATTGATATTTGAAAAACCGAAATCACTGTTTTGCCCGCATTTTTACTTTAAGAAGCACACTTAGAAATTTCTGTATGCTTCTCTGTCCCTAGAATAAGGAGCAGGTTTGAGGCTGAGGGTCAGTGTCCCTCAGCTGACAGAACTCTAGTCACAAAAACACCTTTCCAACCTCACAGAGAGCTGACAGTTTTCACAAAGACTTTGTTGTTTGTTTTTCTAGACTGGGTTTCTTTGTGTAGCCCTCCCTGGAACTCACTGTGTAGACCAGGTTGACCTTGATCTCTGAGAGCTGCCTGCTTCTGCCTCCCCAGTGCTGGGATTAAAGGCGTGCACCATCACTGCCTGACCTCAAAGACTCTTAAAGGCCAATATCAGTGGAAACAAAATCATCTTACTGGAAAATGAAATTTCAAAATGAATTCGTTGTAGGCATACAAATTCCAGCAAATTCTTTAGCATCAGCTTGATGCTAGAGGAGACTTGAAACAAAATAATTAATAGTTAATCAGAATTCTAGAAAGGGTGAACAAAGTGTAGACTTTTCATTTCTGGGATGGAAAGACTACCTTTGTTCCAGACGTTTTAGGAAGTGATGTATATAAAATCAGAGCATACCAAAACAAGGGAAAGAACATTTAGAATGGAAAACAAGTCTCCCATTCTTTAATGAATAGTAGTAAAACATCCCATCAAAACAGATATAATTCCAATTGTGTGAAGTAGTGTCTTTTTCTTCAGTGGTGCAGCTTGATGGAGGGTGACAACAGAGCTTAGCCTCGATTTTTCACTCACCATCTAATTTCTTCTCTTATCTGAAGTGACCATGACAGTGATGTTTATTAATAGCGAATGTTTACAGAGTACTAGCAGTGAGCCAGTTGCTGATTGGTGCTACATATGCATGGCACATGTAAGGAGAGGACCTGGCACTCAGGAGAAGAATTTAAGGTCTGTCCCAATGATTGTGCTGTGACCCGGAGACATAGGGAGGCCACTGTGAATTTGAATGCCATTTGGGATTGTGATTTACTATCATGAAGTTCCTTGACAAGACTGCTCTACTCCACTTTATCCCAGGACAGAAGACCTCTCCAGGAGGTTGGCACGCTTTAATGTCAAAGGGCTTTCTGTGAGTCAAGGCAGATGGCAGGGAAAAGAAGGAACATGCTCTTCGACACAGTCCCTAGAGACAAGGGAAGAGCCTCAGCCTCTTGCTTTGGTCCTGTGGATATTTGAGTTGGAAATAAGATATAAGGGAATTATCATAGAAGCAGAAGCTTGAACTCAAACAAGAAGATGATGCAGTCTCCACCTAGGTTAATTTGGGGGAGACAGTCTTGTGATGGAGCTGAACTGTCATCCTTCCTGCCTTAGCCTCCTGGGTGCTGGGATTACAGGCGTGGGGCACCATGTCCAGCTCTCTATCTAGGTTGATGAAGAAGCATACATGACAAGACCTGAGTAGAAGAAATATAAGAAATCTACAGCATTAGTGGGGAAGTTTTCATTAATTTACAGTGGTTTCATGTGAGTGTGTACTTTTCTAAGAAGAAAAGATGCTAAAGATTCTTTGGGTTTTCTTTTTTTTTTCTGGTAGAGATCAAGTCTAGGACACCGTACTTGCTAGATACATACTCTACCACTCAGGTACACCACTCACTTCCATCTGGTACAGCTTTTAGATTCTTAATCTGCTAGACTCAAAGCTCTCGGGGGGCAGTAATTCTGGCTGCAGTTAAACGCCTATTCCCAGCATAGAATATATGGATTTAATATACAGAATTTAATATACATTCTTGAACAACTCCGTTAATAAATTAGGCCGGTCCTCAGCAAGTATTAAGAACTACTCAGCTACAGAGACTATTCTTTCTATATTTCTATATAATTAGTATATCTACATTTAACAATATTTTGAGAAAAGCTTTAATTTTTCCCATAAACATTAAAATTGACACTGAATCTGGAAGCATTCAGGAGTAGAACATACAATATACATATATAAATTTAAAATTCAGGCACTAAACTGAACCAGAAATGGGCACAGGAGAAAATGAGTCCTTGAGTCAGGATGGTGCCACCAAGACAAGATATGCAAGGGCAGGAAAATGAACGAAACTTGGGGATACAGACACTAGGGAGGTAGAGAGTTCATTCTGTTTTTTACTTAATCTGAAACCAAAGGAACCCCAGTAAGTAACTTAATCTGAATTTATGTTCATTTGAAAACTAATGAGGTAACACCTGTGATACATGAGTTGAAAGTCACCACCTATGTGTTTCATACACTTAAAAGATGCATCAAGTCTTAGAAACATCAAACCAGTCACTCTTTTCTTTTAGTAGAAAACCCACAGAAGTATCACTATCTATTACAATTTTTACAAGAGTAAAACAATCGACCCACCTTTCTAATCACAGTCCTGTCAATTACTTCATTGGCTCTTATCAACAGGCTAGTGACATTTCAGAAGCATACTTAAGAACAAGAGCAAAGTCCCACCAGTTACACTTTTGTTAGCCACTCACCTCATAATGCGGAGTGTCTCCACCACCTCTTCCATTTGCTTTGCTACAAACAACAAAAAATACATAAATTGTCTATTTATTTTATAATCTCTTTTATTTATTCATATTATAAATTTCTTTTTAAAAGTAATCAGAGCATCTCTAAATGGAATTCTTATAAAATTAAAAAACAGCCGGGCGGTGGGTGCACAAGTCTTTAATCCCAGCACTCGGGAGGCAGAGCCAGGCAGATCTCTGTGAGTTCAAGGCCAGTCTGGGCTACCAAGTGAGTTCCAGGAAAAAGGCACAAAGCTATCTGTCTCAAAATAAATAATAAATAAATAAAATAAAATAAAAAAATAAAAAATTCAAAAACAAAATAGAACAGAAAGTTAAGATTTAATAGCAGCCTAGATAGAGATGTACTAATCTATGAGCATAACAGCACATGTGGACCCATAGTCGTTTTAAGACTGCTTCCCAAGATCTGCACAAGCTCAAGACAGAAAAAATCCCAGTACTGAAGGGCAGCGTGAGGGTTGGAGGGTGTGTGTGTGTGTGTGCGCGCGCGTGCGCGTGCGCGTGCGCGTGCGTGTGCGTGTGCGTGTGCGTGTGTGTGTGTGTGTGTGCGTGTGTAGGAGGGCACGAATCCCAACACTAGCTGAGTCCCAACACTAGCTGAGGCACTGTTGGCATTTGATAGCTGCTAGGAGACCAAGAGTCAGTTTTATTTAAGGGTGTGATCCACACTCCAGGGCAGTTCCCATATCCAAGAGTATTTAGACAACACACTTGGGTGTGCCTGACTTTTTTAAAAAGGTGAACATGAAATTGGATGAGTAAGGGAGAGGGTGGATCTGGAGACGTTGGAGGAGAGAAGTTGAATATGACCAAAATAGATTTTATGAAAATCTCAAAAGTTAATAATATTATATCTTGATTTTTTTTCAAGACAGGGTCTCTCTGTGTAGCCCTGGCTGTCCTGAAACTCACTCTGTAGACCTGGCTGGCCTCAAACTCAGAGATCTGCCTGCTTCTGCCTCCCAAGTGCTGGGATTAAAGGTGTGTGCCACCACCACCTGGCAAAATATTATATCCTAAAAATAATGCATGTAGAGAAAAAAAACCTGTAAGAAAATCATACCTGGATGTGATTATTAGCCATAATAATAGTGTCTGCATGCCAAATACTCTACTTGCACTAAGTAGTTCTGACTACACACAATCCTTTCCTCACTCTTTTCTGAGTTCTCACACTGTATTTAGTGAAGGAAATCTTTCCACGCCCTTGAGAACAGGGTGAGAAGAAAATTCGAAACTTACCTTTCATTGGACCTCAGTTCAACAGCTTCAGGTCCAGGTCGTTCATGCGACTGCACAGAACTAAGACTTTCCATGTCCTGTAACACAAAACATGTTGTTTGCTATGAGGGAAGGAAAGAGAACTTCAACAGTGTATCATCCTTTCTTTAAAAAAGAAAAACCAGGAAAAAACAGATACAGACACACTCTGTTAAAATGTTATTGGTGTAAAGTTAAATTGACTCCCATCATCCCTTTAACATAGACGACTGGTAGTGTTATGGGAAGGGTTGACTGTCACATCCACATTAGCAAAGAAAGCTTTTTGGCTAAAGTGCAAAACTCAGATTGCCAGAAAATCAGGATGGTTTGGAAATCCAGTGACCTCGAATCTAATCAGAGCTGATGTAACAGTCGACGCTCATTGAATAGCCTTTTCCTGCTGTTGTTTGGGACACAGTCTCATGTAATCTAGGATGCCCTTGAGGTGATCCCCAGACCTCCATCTTGAAAGTGCTAGGATACAGTCATGTGCTCTCACACCCAGCTTAATTTATTACCGTTGTGGAATACAATACTAATATGACCTTGAGTAAACAATAGTCCATGATGAGTGGAATGGTCTGATTATAAATCAATTTGGTCCAAAGGGTATCTCTTGGGCTTGGCATGTATCTCAGCAGTAGAGCAAGGCCCTGGGTTCAATTGCCTGCATAAAAAAGGAAATGTTCTTTGCATTTCTTATCTGCTATTGGGGGAGTGTAAACTAGTGCAACCACAATGGAAATCAGTCTAGAAGTTTCTCAAAGATTTAAAAACAGAACTATCATATGACCCAGCTATACCATGATGGGGCATATACCCAAAGCACCTCATATCCTACCACAGAGACACCTACACATCCATGTTTACTGATGCACTATTCGGTGCTACAAGGGAATGAAACCAGCATAGAAGTCCAGCAACAGAAGAATGCATAATGAGAATATGGTTTATGCACAATGGAATTTTAGCTAGCTGTTAATAAAAAATGAAACCACGAAATTTGCGGCAAAGTGGACAGAACTGAAAAGATTACATTAGACGAAGTGACCCAGTTTCAGAAAGACACAAATGCATCTTCTATTTCACATGAGGACCCCTAGCTTTTAGTGTGTGTGTGTGTGTGTGTGTGTGTGTGTGTGTGTGTGTGTGTGTAACAAGTAATGAGTTAGGGGAGTGGGTACCACATCTGAAAGTAGATAGAGGAGGACAAAGAGTGTGAAAAAAGTGGAGGAGGGTGAAAGAGGAAAGATGGAAAGATGGCTATGGGCTGGGAGGGCGAAAAGGAATGAGGGAAATGGAGAACACCACAATATAAGCCAATCCTTCATAAGCCAACACCTTCTTCTTTTTTTTTTTTTTTTTTTTAAGAAAAAGCATCGAAGCCACAACACAAGAAATCTGAGCAGTTTCTCCTCGGTGCCACACTTGTGTTTGAGCTATAGCTTCCCTTCCATCTGAAAAGCAGCCAGTAAGTTGTTACTTTTAAACAAATCTTGTCCTGTTTATATACAAATCCAAGATTCCTTTCCCTTGCATATGGTTGAATACAGAAAGAATGCATTGGCTTCTGCATTCTGTGTTTTGGCAATTAATGGTTAACTTCCCTATCCGGGGCCCAGGACTAAAACAGAGGTATTGTAAACACGGTGACAAAGTGTGTTTGGGGCAGGCAAACTATGAAAGCGATGTGGGCAAGATCAGTAATCTGTCTGAATCAAATTTGCCACTGCACTCCTGGTGCCTAGCAAAGCTCAGCATGAGTGATCAATGTGCCACAGTGAATGAGAGCTGTTGCATTGTTTAGGGTAACTCAAATAACACTGGAGTCCAAACTCAATGACTCAAAGAACTGGTGGTGGTGGTGGTGGTGGTGGTGGTGGTGGTGGTGGTGGTGGTGGTGGTGGTGGTGGTATGTTTCTTGAGTATTACAGGGGCCCATAACAGCTGCCATCTTCAGCACAAAGCTCCAGGCTTGCTCTGGGACATTTCTTCTTCCTTCCAGTTCACACGAGGAGGGAGCAAATGGGAGATTTCACCAGCCAGGTCTGGAAGCCACACATATCATGTCTCACATCTCAGCAGGAAAGGCAGGATATGTGCCTTTACTGTGCCTATGGCTACTTCCATGACTGGAAGCAAAAGATGAGGATGGGAAGAGCTAGTGAGCTCTTCACGGTCCCTCTTAATGATATCAGTAGTTCTTTGGGTATGTGTGCATGTGCACGTGGATCCCTGGATGCTTGCATGAGAGTGGATTCAGATGACAGCTCTACAGGGCCACTTTCCCCCCTCCATCTTTTGGGACCCAGGAATCAAACTCAGGTTGCCAGGACATGTACACCTGTTGATCCATCCAGCTGGCCCTAGCCTACCTTAAGTGCCTATCTTAAGCACTACAACATAAAATGCACGAAAGTAATAAAAAGGAATTTAAAGCTGCCACTGATCCTTTACTAATGAGGTCATATCAGTCTCCTTTCTTGAACTCAAGGTTAGAGTCATAGACTTGTTTTGACTGGCAACACTACCATGACCTTCAGCGTGACATGTTTATTCAGAGGAGGCCTTCTGCACTTGTCCTCTAAAAAGCTCTGTCAGCATGTACAGCTTTTCAAGACAAAGTCATTTTGTCCTCTAGTGTTTCAGTCTGTGGGCAAATAGGTTTTGAGTCTAGTTTTTAATTCCAACACTGGTCAGAGGGGGGTTTAAAGTAATTTCTTGTCCAAAGCTAGCTGTATCAAGCATTTGTTCATTTAGACTTGAAGGTTATATTTATAATTGTATCCAAGTTGAAAACATCCATAAAAGGCAGTGGGGTTAAGAACCTACCTTTCCTACAGTATCTGACATTAACCTTCATAATAATTAGAACAGACTATAAATAGGAAACATATTTAGAATAGTAGATATTTCAGGTTGACTAAGTGAGCTTAATGCTTATCAGGAGGCACATTTGTAAGGATTTTTCCTGCCTCTGTGAGTGTGGTCAATGCTTTCTCTTGCCTCTGCATCCTCTCTCCTAGACAATGTCAAGATTTTCCTGCATCAGCCTCCCAGGTACTGGGATTATACACATTACAGGCATGTGCCACCATGTTTAGCTATGGTTAAAGCTTTCTAAAGCTAATTCAGGGAACTGAGCACAGAGTAAGTCATCCTTAAACTAAGACTGAATGTGCTTTTACTTGCTTATTGTAAGTTCAATAGCGTCAGAAAAATAGGTGTCTTGAAATTTTGACCTAAATTCTTTTGAACTCAAAAATTTCTACATCAAAGATACACAGTTAACTTGTGTTGTGAAAATAAACAAAAAGCAACAAATTAAACAGCATGTATTCACCTACATATTTATAACCTACTATGCCAAAAAGTCCTTTAGAAAGGAAATCCGATTAAGGTTCACAATAACTCCATTAGCTCACCCAAAAAATCTCTGTCAAATAAACAGAGTAGAAAATAAGGTAAATGAATTACTTGTCATGATTTGGCCTACTATCTAGAATTCTGAATTGACATCCTTGACTCCATCAAGGGGTAGAAATGGAGAGACAGTGTAATGGGTGGTTAGGATGATGGTGGGTTAGGATCTTTGGCTTTAAATTCTGTCTCCATCAACTGCCAGCTGTGTCTCTTCTTGCATCTTATTTCCTCTTATGAAAAACCGCAATGTCAACACCACTGAAAATGACATACCCTTGGGGGTCACACGGCATGTTAAGCTCTTCTTAAAAGGCTGGTCCTTCCTAAGGGATGATGAAAAAGGACTTCCTCTGGTGGCAGCTCATATTCAAAGTCAAGTCTTAAAAATGGCCCAAAGCCTCAAGCAACAGGGGCTCCTCCTACATATCTGACACTATCATCTATCACACTCTCCTCTCAATCCAGGCCCAACTTCTTTGCATCCTCAAAAAGAGAAGGCTGCTGCTCCTTCTGCCTGGACACGGCTGTTCTAGGGACCCCAAGGGCTTACTCACTCCTTCCTCTCTGAGGTCCTGCATCAGCATCATTTGCAATGAGCCCTGCCCTGCTGACCCTTCTTCGGTATCAGTCTTTAGCCTCCCACTGATTCTTCTCTTTATCCCGATATCTGGCTTTCCATAGTTGGTAACTATTGCATCTGAACGTATTTATGAACTCACTGCCCGTCTCATCCTCTGAGAAGGCAGACTTCAGGTAGGCAGAATGAGTGTGCTTGCTTTGGCCACCATTAATGTCCTCAGTCCCCACGGCAGTGCTTGTTGGAGACTTGAGTGACTATGTCAGTGTTTCAGAGTGACAGGAATTTTCACTTGTGGCCCCACATAGAAAATGACTGCTGTGTAGTTTGGACAGGATCTGCTGCCGTCTTATGCCGAACTCAAGATCGAGTTTCAAAGCACTGTCTGTATTGGGTGGGTGATTTGTTTTGCAGTGGCAGATGGGATGGTCTAGTGAGGGCAGAGTGGAGGTGTACAGACATGCTAGCCGACTGTTTGGACTCCAAACTAATTAGAAAATGGTATCAGTCATGCAAATGGTAAGACAAGGGGGAAAGGATTCAAAGTAGTTTATTTTTAAATGGCCTTTTATTTTTAGTGAATGAGTGTGTATGGGAGGAAGTATAAGCTGGCCAAGATATATATGTGGAGGTCAGAGGGCAACTTGCTGGGTTCAGTTCTTTACTTCCATTATGTTGGTCCCAGGAATTGAACTAAGATAGTTAGGCTGGGCAGCAACCACCTTTACTTCCAAGCCATATTGCTGATATTGCAAGATATTTAAATATAATAAACTACATTTGACAGTAGAAAGTTGGAGGAAGGACTGAAGAGAAGGAAAAGGAAAGGGCTCAGAACAACTAAGGGGAACACCATGTGGCTGCACAAGAGGGACACCCCAAGGTCAGAAGAGATTACAGAGCAGAAGAAAAGCTGCTTTTAACATGTTGACTTTAGGTATTATGTGAGGCAAATCAGATTTGGAACCCATCTGTAGAGACTGCTGAAACCTTAGGATTGGAGAAGATCCTAAGAAAGGCTCTGGCTTGCGGGTGGTGGTGGCGCACACCTTTAATCCCAGCACTAGGGAGGCAGAGGCAGGTGGATCTCTGTGAGTTCGAGGCCAGCCTGGGCTACCGAGTGAGTTTCAGGAAAGGCACAAAGCTACACAGAGAAAGCCTGTCTTGAAAAACAAAGAAAGGCTCTGACGGAGAGGTGTCAATATTTGGTTAACACATCCAAGCATGACTTAGGAAGGAGAGCCAGTGAGGCTCCAGCAGCAGAGGAACCAGTCACTCTGAGAAGAGGGCAAGGAGAGACCAGTGTTGCAAAGAGGCCAAGAGACAAAGACACCATGGGTCAAACACAGGACACAGTAGGCAGCTGCAAAAGGGTCTTAAAGGGCCAGTTCATAAAATAAAAAACTGAGTTTCTGCAGAAAAGTGTGGGTAAAATTTAGACTGCAGGGCTGGGTAGGTAAAGGACTATGGCAAAAAGTATAGATGGCTGAGTATTTGAATTTAAACCAAGGAGAGGGAGTAGGCATCAGAAGCTAAAACCTTCGCTATGGTCCCTTTTACCTATACTGGAGCAAATTTAGTTGCATTTAATTCACAAAAAGCCAAAAGAGATAATAATGACCTTATTTTTATATAAATAGTACCTGAAGTTTTGTAACACACCCACCTACTTGTGGCTATTTGTTTTAGCAGTGCTGGGGATTGAACCCTCAGCCTGACACACGTGAGCTGTGAGCTTTAGCACTGAGCTTGACTACCCTTCTCACTTGCCTGGCTGTGAAGCAATGAAGCTAAAGCTGAAATCAAGACGACTGACCGCAAGACCCCTTCCCCTCTTGTGAACCTCGGCTGAGATTTCAGACATTTGGCAGCAACTGTTCACAAAGATGAGATCTACTGGAGTTTGCTTTTAAGACTTCGTGTTTGAAGCTTAGTGTTTACTGTAGAATTATATATTCTAATGGGATAGATTGGGAAAATAAAGAGAAGAAGAAGAATTATTTCTAGTAGGACCATTATATTTTGCAACCACCACTTTCAGGTAAACATTTTCTTTCAGTCTTTTTCCCAGAAATGAATGAATTACACACACACACACACACACACACACACACACACACACACACACACACACTTCATAGCTTATTGTTAATAAGGGACCCCATACTGGAGCTTCCCACTTATGAACTAGATATTCAGTCACCTATATTTCATGCCTTTGCGTTTAGAATGAAGACAGTTAACAATACTCTCCTGTCTACTGGAAGGATTAACATTATAAAGCACTTCAAATACAATTATCAACACTTTTCATTTTATTACTCTTCTTAACCATAATTTCTAATACTTATATTGTATCTTACTGAACCCACATCCAGATATTACTTATTTCTTTATCTTATATTTCTAAACAATAAAGTGGCTTCTAATTCTCCATGATTATGGATAGGTTTAAGATGAGAGAATTAATATACAAGTTCTCTTTTCCTGTGTTTAGAAGGAACATGCATGAGTCCATGGTGGCTTCTAGTCACACTGTTGACTGTATTCTAGAGAGAATATTTTTGGGGGATAAAGAGACTATTTTCTAGACCTATAGAGATTAGTTTAAGAAAACCATGTGTGTAAGAGATTTATGTGTGTGTGTGTGTGTGTGTATGTGTGTGTGTGTGTGTGTGTGTGTGTGTGTGTGTGTGTGTGTGTGTATGTGTGTGCAGGGTGGGGACAGTGTTTAGTAAACTGATTTTCCAAGGGAGGTTTTTGTTTTGTTTTGTTTTGCATCATAGGCTAGCCTCAGAAGTAGAAAACAAGCAAAAAAAAAAAAAAAATCACTTGTCATTGGGTCAGGTAAAAAAATCAAATGGCCCGATTCTTAGGATTTCTTTTAGATTAGAGTAAGGGGAATAGTTAAAACACAGCCCACTATCTTGGCTCTTTAGATAAGGAGGAGTTAACTTTTCTCCTGAAAACTAAGGGTTCAGGCAGAGTTACAGCCAAGGGAGAAGGGAAATGGTCACTAGAGACAAAATGGAGCTGACACACAGCAACCTAATGCTGACTGGCAGCTCATTGCCTCTGCTTTCTTCCTGAGGGACCTGTTCCCTAGACCCTAAGGATCTCTGTGTCTTCACATCCCAGAGACACCAAAGAAAAAGACCTGGGAGTCCTGCTGTGTGGGCACGAAGCCTGTGAGGGTCTGGGGAGTTCCGCACATGGTTCTCTCTTTGGCTGATCCGGGCCTGTTAAGCCTCTCTAGCTGCCATCACTCTCCTCCCATTTTTTCTTGGGAATAGCCTCTGCTCCTGTCTCTACCAGTATTCCCTTCCTAAGATCAACAGTGAGCTTCACTTTGTGAATTCATATGGTCACACCCTCCTGGCCACACCTCTGACCCCTTTTCCTTGAGACGCTTAGTTTTACCTGGTTGCTAAGACATCCAACTGGCCTCATTTTCCCTCTGCTTCCTGGCTGCTGGTTTAGTCTCTTTTGTGTGCTTATTTGCCCATTCTCTAAACGTTGCTGTGCCTCAGTGTTCATTATCTGGGCCACTTTTCCACCCACACTTCCTCCTTGGTTATCACCTCCAGTGTACTCTTTTAAGTATCTCCGTCTGATGACCATCACACATGTCTCTAGCCCAGGCACGTGGCCTAAACGCCAGGCCCAGAAATCCAATTGCCTCTCTGATAGCTCCTCTTCCATATCTAACAGGGTACTCCATCTTAACATGCCCTGAAGGCAACCTAGGGCATCATTCCCCAAACTTCTGTCTTCTCCTCGTAAATTGGCAGCACCGATCTCCTGCAGGGCCGGTGTGCTGCCTCTGGTATCATCTTAGGTCAAGCTGTTACAACAGACCAGGATGTTATGGCCAGGGCATTTCACTGCTGTTGTTGTTGATCACGTGTGTCCATGTTCTATTCAGCAGTAACACCAAAATTAAGTTATCCACAGTCTCTGATCAAAGAACACTTGACTGGCTTCTCATCTTACCCACAGTAAGTCAATCCTCCTAATGATGTTTGAGAATCCAGTTAATCTGCTCTCCCATCCCCAGAGCCTTTCAATCTGCGCTCCACAATTCCTTGGACTTAGCAGATAAATGATCTGCTTAGGGTCTTCACACCTGTAGTTTTACTTAGAAGGCCTGTTCCATTACCTTTGGGTTTTATAAAGCAAAGTCAAATTCCCAGGGAGGTCTTCTCTCATCACTGCCAAAGAGATTTATGGTGATTAAAAGCCTGACACTGGATTTATAGCTTGGAAAGAATATACTTTTTAGTCTGAATCCCTTTTTTAAAAAAAACAAGTTTAACCCATCAGCTTTCTCACTGGGAACAGAGAGTTGAGTGTGTAAGGTGGTGACTGTGGAGAGGAGGGGAAAGGAGCATTCATTTCTTAAGATACATGTCTGAACTTTGTTTTAAAACACTCTGATGGGAGATCTTTGTCCCAGCTGGTACTATAATTGTACAGCCAATCCTCTAAATTCCTCCTATCATCCCTCCACTTTTTTCCTAGTGATTATCATGGTTTCACGCTTAGTGCTTTACTTATTTTGATTTCTCCCCCCATGGATTTTAAGCTTCACAAAGGTAGAAATTTTTCCATTTTTTTTATTTCTATATCCCAAATTTCTAGACTATTTTCTGACATACAGAATGGATCTCGTTATTTCCTTTTCTTCTTAATTTAGACTTTGTATAAAAACAAATATTTCCCCCAAGTGTAAAAACTTTGAATTGGGGTGGGGAAAATTTTTGAAGTTGGAGAAAGTGAAGTTAACACACACACAAGTGTGAGAAACACTACTCACTGTTGTGTTCTCTCATCTTTGCGTGTGTTTACCTATGAATGCTGGGTTTTTTAATTCATGGGAGCACTTGGGAGGCAGAAGCAGGTGGACTTCTGTGAGTTCCAGGCCAGTCTGGTTTACAGAATGGGCTCCAGGCCAGCCAGAGAGCTACATAGTGAGACAGTTTAAAAAAAAAAAAAAGCAAATAAATTTTGGGACTGAAGAGATAGCTCAGTAGTTAAGAGCATTTGTTGCTCTTCAAAGGATCTAGGTTCAAATCTTAGCAGCCACATCAGGCAGCTCACAACTGTCAGAAACTCTTTCTGCATGTGATCTGATGTCTCTGGCTTCCACAGGCACCTGAACTCATGTGCACACACCCACACACAGAAACACACATCTATACATAGTTTAAAACAATAAAAATAAAACTTTAAAGTTCATGAACAGAAAAACAGGCAAAGGCCTTTGAGAATAGCATCACTTTGTAGAGGAGTAAGTTTACCTGCCAAGTTTGCTGGCAGGATTTAAATTATTAATTGCAAAGAAGTCCACTGATCTCATTTGTGTAAATGTGATATACACAGACCTTGAATGTAGAAGCTGGTGACTGGGGAGGGGCAAATTCTTTCACACACCAAAAGCCAATTGGAAGAAGGAATCTCCCATTGAAATCTTTTCAAAGTTCAGACATGTATCTTAAAAAGTGAATGTTCCTTAGAGTCCCACAGCCAAACATTAGGTGAATCTCAGGTGTCCTGCAGCGGGAGGAGGAAGGATCCAGAGGAACCAGAGAGGTCAGGGACACCACAAGAACATGGCCCACATAATCAACTGACTGGGACTCACGGGGGCTTGCAGAGATCGGGGAGCCTGCAGAGGTCTGACCTAGTTCCTCTGCATATATGCGATGGCTGAGCAGTTTGATGTTCTTGTGGGACTCCTAACAGTGGGAGCAGGGGCTGTCTCTGACTCTTTTGCCAGCTTGTGGGACCCTACTCCTCCTACTGGGTTGCCTTGTCCAGCCTTGATGTGATGGTATGTGCCTGGTCTTATTGTAGCTTGTTATGCTGTGCTTGGTTGATGTCCATGGAGGCCTACCCTTTTCTGAGAGGAGGTGGAGAGGGGTGTTTCTGGGGGAGAGAGGAGGTAGAGGGGACTGGGGGGTGGGGAGGGGGAAAACTGCATTTGGCATGTAAT
This sequence comes from Onychomys torridus, assembly GCF_903995425.1. Lineage (NCBI taxonomy): Eukaryota > Metazoa > Chordata > Mammalia > Rodentia > Cricetidae > Onychomys > Onychomys torridus. The sequence goes on from NC_050445.1 coordinate 15,495,704, forward strand.
ATATGAAAGAATAATAAAGAAATAAAAATAACTGAAAAAAGATCTTATATCATACCCCCAAATACAGACAGACAGACAGACAGACAGATAGATAGATAAATAGAAAAAGGAAATGAATGTTTCTTTCCACTTCTCTTCACAGTTACCATCTAGCAGCTTTACAACACTATTCCCTGTGGGAAAGTTGATGGGTTAAATTCCTGTTTTTTGTTTTTTTAATTTTTTTTTTATTATTTTTTATTTTTGTAAAAATATTCAAACTAAGAAGTATATTCTTTCCAAGATGTAAAGCTAGGCTTCAGACTTTTAATCACCATAAATCTCTTTGGCAGATAAGCAAATCATGAGTCAAATAAGGAGTTAATGGGGTTACTTTATTTAGTTATTTATTCTTCAGGGGCTAGAGATGTAGCTCAGTAGTGATACATGTGCTCAACACATGTGAGGAATGGGTTAAATTCCTTGTCTGTCTATCTATCTTTGTCTGTCTGTCTGTCTCTCTCTCTACACACACACACACACACACACACACACACACACACACTCACACACACACTTTAACAAAGCAGGAAGAAAACTTACCACTCACTGATGTTTATATTGGCTTATGTCTGAGTTAAGAAGTTTTTAAGGGGTGTGTTTTTTTCTTTCTTTCTTTTTTTTTTTTTTGGAGCTGAGGATCGAACCCAGGGCCTTGCTCTTGCTAGGCAAGCACTCTACCACTGAGCTAAATCCCCAACCCCACCACTCACTGATGTTAATATAAAGTTGATGTTTAGTGATTTTTCGTCTTGAGAACACTATTAGACATGTTTCTAGTTGGTATTATGCATGTTTTATTTAGGGGAAAATGTAGAATTTTTTCTAAGCACATACAGAAATTAACAATGGGAAAATAGCCAATCTGTAATTTAATAAATGTATAGACACCTAGCATGAAGCAATAAAACAGCTGAGCAATAGAGGAGACTAGTGAATCTAGACCAGACAGACACTCCATTTCCTACTCTACTAGGGACTCTAATTCTGTTATCCATTTATTGATACGGTTGTTGTTGTTATTTTTGCCTTACTAAATGAAAAAAATAGGAAAAAAGAATCACAAGGCAGATTTGGGGTTTCATTTTCAGAGAAGCTGCAGCATAAATAAAAAGAAGGATGAATATTAAATAGTCATATAGACATTGCTACTGACTGAAAGAATTGAAAAAACATAGATATCAAATTAATGCCTCAAAGTTCTGGTATGAGGTAACTGTATTGACCATTATTATTATTATTATTAATTATTATTATTATTATTACTGCTTTTGATTAACCAGGAATAAAGTACTATAAGGATTCACATTTGACACTAAGCAGGAAAATGTTTCCGAGCATGGCGTGGCTGCCTCTCTAACCTTGCTTTGTGTTTATTCATTTTAAGTGTTCATATCGACAAGAATAAATAAGATGAGGGAAAATAAGAGAATGTGTTTTATGAAAATTTTGATTTACAAAAATGTAAAAATGCTTAAAAATTAGATTAAAAGTCAGTTTAAACAACACCAAAGATTTGTCTCTTGCTCTTTGGGTAGAAAGTCATATTTCTCGGCCTCAATCACTACATTTACTAAAGAGAAACACAAAGGCATGTACTTTCTGGGTTGGGGGTCTTTCTCAGAATGCCTATAATTTTGTGAAATTCCGTTTTTTTAAACTAAGGAAGAGAGATATTTCTTTACAGGATAAAGTAAAAAAGTTACTAAAATACCTACTTACCAGGAGCCCATCGTGATTTTCTCTGAGCTCGGTAAGCCTGGAACTGGATTTCTGACGCTTGGGTTTACTTCTTTCCTCTACATAATCACAAGTATCACCCGGGAATCTTTCTGCTTCCTGGACGTTCAAAATACACTCATCATAGTTGCTGAAGCCATAAGGAATATTCTCCTTATTGATAAGTTCCCTGAAAGAAAAGAAAAGCTTAATCTTATTTTAAAATGTGAAGGGGAAACTTTATAATATAGTCACTACATCACGTCACACAGGACTATGACAATCATGGGCTTTAATTCATTTGTACTTTCGAAACATTAGTATTTTAACGAGTCCAGTAGGAAGTTTTCACAAAATGAATGACTTAGCAAAGTTTTATTTTAATCTATATCATGGATCAAGTTAGACTACCAACACAGCACTATGGCTTGGTAAGGCAGAAATGGTTGAGAGTCTCATAGCATGGCTGAGTTAGTGTGATTCCATCACCCCAAATCTGCATCTGGAAATAAATGAATTTGACAACCAAAAGTAGACAACATATTTTTCTGTTGGCTCATCACATGCCCCAGGGAAAGACAGCATTAAATACTTATTCTGCAATAAATTCACACCCTTACACTATCATAGAGAGAAAATTATGAATTAAAAACTACTATCATGTTTTCAAAGTTTTATTATCTTTAGATATTTTTAGTGCTGTATAATTTGGTCATTTTAGAATGTAGAATATACGTATGTGTTAAAATTGTATGAAGATTTATATACATTTATCAGAGACACTTAAGGACAAACTGTTGTGGAATATTCCTTTATACTGTGTGAATATGTGTCACTGTGATGACTGGTTTAAAAAAAGCTAAACAGCAGGAGGTATAGGCAGGTCTTCTGGACAAAGAGCACTCTGGGAAGAAGAAAGACGCGTTGGCAGCCAGATGGAGAGGAAGCAGGATGGGCAGTACAAAAGAAAGGTAACCGAGCTATGTAAAAGAACATAGATGAAAAGAAAGTGGATAATTTAAGTTATAAGAGCTAGTGGGACAAGCCTAAGCTATAGGCTGAGCTCTCATAATTAATAATAAGTCTTTGTGTCATTATTTGTGAGCTAGTGGTCCCAACGAGAAAGTTCGTCCACAGGCAAACTAATTGAAGAGAGGATGTAAAGCTGACAGCATCTAGCATGCAGGCATTACACTCACACACAGTATCTTCTGCAGCTGGTTGCAGGAATTTGGTTGCAAGTCCAAAATATGTTTCATCCCTTAAATTCTGTCTTCTTATTACCCTGCCTATTTCCCCAAACTACTATGTGTCAATTATAATTTTTAGTGAGGTCCTATCGTGCTTGATATAGCCTCATCTGTGTCCCCTCACAGTTTCTGTGTCAATGTTCTGATGCCTAATATACCCGTGGTGAGGGAAAGGCCACTCAGAAGTAATTCAGTCTAACGGAGGTCATTACAGCAGGACATCCAATGTGAGTGCTGTACCTATAAGAGACATCAGGAAAGCACGCACAGAAAGAAGGAAGGTCCCATGAGGACAGTGCAAATATAGTCATGTCAGGCCCAGGACAGTGATCTTGCCTAAAACCAGCCCTGCCTCTACCTTGATCATGGACCTGCCAGCCCCTAGATCTGTGAACAAATATACACTGTTGTTTAGAACTATCAGTCTGTGTACTTTGTTGTGGGAGCATACTAGTACAGAAACTGAAAAATATTTTTGAAAATCAAATGGAAAGCTGATTTCTTTTTCAGTCATCTGGAACAACAAACAAATAAGCAGAATAAGCTACTGACATCGATAGGCAGCAAGGTGGCAGTATAGAGCTCACAAAGGGAGCCCTTCGCTTGCATCAGGCCAGTGTGCCTCAGTCACGGTGTTAGTGAGGCTTCGGAGCGCAGGAAGCCACTCATTTCCCAAACACACATCACATTGCTGTCATATTTGATATGATTTAAGTTTTACCTGGACTTAGAACTCTGGGCCCTTCCTTTTAATTACTTGCATCTTCCCCAGGGTCCCCCTTTCTCCCTGGACTTCTTTCTTCCTCCTTCATGCATATGTAATATTTTAATGATACCGACATTTATTATTCCTGAAGTTGAGCATGCTTTCCTTTTGGCTCTACAGCAGGATTTTAATATAATTTATGTAATAAATGTTTGCATTAAGTTTTCAGGTCATTGTGTTTTGGAAGATTTAAACTACTCTCACTTAAAAATGATGCCTTGCTTTCAAACAATAATAAAAATAGAAATAAACATGCATATTCTATTTACCTGGTAGCCAGCAGATTCTTTAAGCAAACATATTAGATTGAAACTTTTTATATACTTGATATATTCTTTAAACATTTATGCATTTTTTTTTTTTTTTTCGAAACAGGGTTTCTCTGTGTAGCTTTGCGCTTTTCCTGGAACTCACTCTGTAGCCCAGGCTGGCCTTGAACTCACAGAGATCCTCCTGGCTCTGCCTCTTGAGTGCTGGGATTAAAGGCGTGCACCACCACCACTGCCCGGCTACATTTATGCTTTTATTATGGCAAACAATTATTTGAGTTTGATTGTTTTTTTTTTTTTCCCTTGTAAATTTGACAACAAATCATTTGTACCAAAGTGAATGATTCACGGTCCTTGTCTCCCTTCAGTGATACTTATGTAAAAAGTCACGATGGCCTCAGACCATCACTGGCTGGGGATAGTGTTTAATTATCAGAGCCATAAGCAGTGAGATGCAAAGTAACATAACAAAACAAATGAATTTCCTTAAAACATTTTGAAAATATTCCACGAGGCTCACAGTTTGGGGTAAAATATTACAAGATCTAGATTAATTGTGCCTTTAAAAACAAAACAAAACAAAACAAAACAAAACAAGTAAAACCTTGCAAAAAATATTAGCTACATTGATTTAGTCAGCTATAATTAAACTCTAAGAATAATACATTCCCTCTATGCTATAATGACTAGCCTGGACATTCTGACAATTTATAAAATATTAATGGCTCTACTGCAGTTATCAGAGAGGACGGAGCATTCTGAAGTCCATGTAAGAAGGAAGAAGAAAAGGAAATGCTGAGATTGGAGTAGAGGTGCTGGGAGAATCAGCAGCTAGAAATTGTGCAAAGCAAAAGGGTAAGGAGTGGGGGAAGATCAGAGCTGCAAGGGCAGCCCAGGTGCATGAAGAGGTCAGAAGAGCCCACCAGGGACTCGAGGGCAGCCATCAAAGAGTACAGACTGTGGGAAACGTTGAGCCAGGTAAAAATCATAGCTCTGGGACCATGAAAGATAATTGACCTTGTTCCTCACAAACCCAAAGAAGAGATGCTCAATATGTGCTGGAAGCTGGAGAAGTCCTATCCAGCAAGACTGTGGTCCAGCATGTCGGGTGAGATAGGCAGATGTCTCTCAACTAGATGGATAATGAAAACAAGGAACAAAAGGTGCCCAGGAAAGAGTGTTGTGGCAACTTCTGTACGGTAGCCATATATGGTACCTAGGAGGATGTAAATATTTGTACCCCAAGACTCTTTAACTCAGCTGTAACGAAATCAAGACAGGAACTACAGTGAGCAGTGATGGGGATGACAGAGGTGAAAAATTAAGGTTAGAGTCCCACGGGTTGTCTACAACTGGCCAGGCTCCACCATTCCCCATTTCTGCTGGCTCTTCTGATGTTGCTAATTGAATACACTCAAGATAACACATGCAAGAAATATCCACAGACTTGGGAAACTAACCTTGCCAAGCTCTCTCAGAGGGGGAAGTTAGCTTGTGACTCACATTTCTTGGCCCCATCTGTGCCTACCCATTGCTGACCTGACCATCCCTGCCTGCTACCTGCTTCCAATGCTGCCACCACTGAATTCTTCCTGCTATGATACCACTTCCCACCCCACAAATTCACTCGCTGTCCAAGAAGAGAGGGTGGAAAGCAGGCTGTCACGACACTGGAAAGATAGGTTTTAAAATGCCAAAGCAGAGGGTAATAATTGTGCTAATGAATAAATTGTACTTGTCACATAATAAAAACAGACAGACAGCATATGAAATTTGCTGCTAAATGTTTTATATAAACCCATCTGTGACTGATTTCAAATGTGAGCATTTCTGATGCTGCAGTTTTTCTATTTTCTAAGGAAATATAACTACCCTTTTCTACCAGTTCTCACACAACTCTTAAAGCATGAACCCGTCTTATTATTTATTTATTTTTGAGACAGGGTTTCACGTAGTCCAGACTAGCCTTAAAAATCTCTGTGTAGCCAAGACTGGCTTTGAAAACTCCTGATTCTCCAGCCTCTGCCTCCCAAGTGCTGGGGTTAAAGGTGTGCACCATCATTTCCCACTTAAAACTATGTTTTAAAATAAAGTTTGTTTTGGATATTAGATCTGCTATGGATGCACAGCTTTTTAATATAAAATTAGTGTGTGGTACTGATTAAATCTAGACATAATAATCCTCCAGATAATATTTTGAATTGTTGGATAAGGAGTTTTAGATCTGAGATCTCACAGTTACAAATCCAGTTTGGGCTGAAATTCTAACACAACTCTTAAACTAATGAGCCGTTTTCTTGTGAAGTCAGTGGGTTAGATCACGGATGCTGCTGTCTGTGTGAAGTCATCTGCTAACATAGCTCTTATATACTACAATGGTAGACAGCAGGGGTTCACTTACACTGTGTATCTTCTGTGATTTTCTTTCAGCAAAAAGGGAGTTTTTCATAAAGATTTGGCTATGGATTCTGAGTCCTGGGGCAGGGGTTGTGGGGAATGTGTGGAACTAGGGTCAAATTTAGTCTTCAACACTTAATTATCAGGTCAAAATATTAACCACATAGTAAATGGAAACGAACTTGGAACATTCCAGGGAAACATCAATATAACCAGTTAACAATACACATTACTTTTCCTTGGGACTCTCCCTTATGATTGTTAATGCGCACGGTGATCTGCACTCTTAATTTACTGCAGCCGCTAGTGGAGAATAAACTCTTTGTAATACCATTCCGGAAACTTATGCTGCAAATTTTATTATTTTTGTTTTGTTTTGTTTTTTTTCAAAACAGGGTTTTTCTGTGTAGCTTTGCGCCTTTCCTGGAACTCACTCTGTGGCCTCAAACTCACAGAGATCCGCCCGCCTCTGCCTCCAAGTAATATTATAGCACAGAACTTAAGCTTTTCTTCTTTTGATTAAAATGTTCAACTTTAAAAAAATAATAAAACATAACCAAGTGTTAGAGTTATTACAGAGATGCTCTTGTATTTAATAAAGGGAACTTTGTTGACTAAGAAGCTAACTTCATGTTGGCTTAATCAGTTTCATGTTGACTTACACAGAAGAAAAAGCCTCAGGACAAGATTTCTCTAAACAAGATATTCAACAGGAAGTTATGAAATATATGAATTAAGACATGGCTTCTAACAAAATACTAGCTATCTAGATGAAACAGAGTTACTAAGTCACATGGAATGCGGGCTAAATTTAGAATGGCCGTAGTGAACACTTGTAAAGTTTTAATCTAGAAGCTGAAATGAGAGGAGCAGGTGCGCCTGTAACATAGCAACTGACTTAAAGACAGAAAGAGAAAACTCAAGGGTAAGAGCCTATGACAGCTTACTTGTCTCGGCCATGCCAAACATCATCCTGCTTCTTAAACTGATGCCCTCGGTGCCTGGTGGGTGTGGAAGATGCTGACGATGGTCCAGGTTCTGAGTCTTCTGAACTTTGATCTCCAGAGCTGTTGACATCAAAAAGATGTTCTTCTACTGCTGACCTGATGGTTCTTTCTAAGAGTCTAGTTAAAAACAAACAACCAAGTTAATGACGCAATCACGGTTACCAATGATTTCCTTTAATATGCCCATATTTCTGAAGTATCTCTATTTCCTACTGAAGGCCATTAGTACTTCATAAACAAAAACAGAAGGATATGTTCATCTAAAACACTTGCATAGTGCATTAAAAATTTGAGTTAAATTACACCAGTTTTTTTGTCTCATTTTGTGAATCTGTAATGACTGAAATGCTCAAAGCAGATCAAGCAATAATTGTGAGGCCGTCAGGAAACAAGGGCCAATTAGAATAAGGTAGAATTAGAAGTTCTCACTATAGAGTAACATTTGTGTATCTTTACAAAGCACAGTTCCTCCAGACTTCATACCAGTTCTGCAGAAGATGATAGTCTGGTTTACAAAGTAAACTGGCACAAATGTTTTAGAATATCTATTATATATTTAGAATCTTACTAAGATAAAGTTACACAGGGGTTAATACTGTTTGGGGGTGGGGAACCCCTGGTCACCAGAACAATTACAACTCAATGGCATAGCATAATACTTCCACATTTCTAATCAAATGGTGATTTATAAAATGAAAACTGGGTGCACACAAACACATCCTCAAACGTGTTATTCAAATTGGAAGGATAGATTTACTTTGTTAAATCTGAGGAAAATGGGTTAAGCATTGAGGGCCCAAACAGTGTGGTGTGAGATACAAATGCCATCGTTCTGCCCACTGGCACTGCTCCGTCCTAATCTCACTGTGCCAGCTTTATAGTGGCAGAATCTCTCAGTGTGTCTAAGTAATCAACTGCCATTTAGTTCAATTCTGAATACACTGGCATGGAAAACTCTTAACTTACACTCCTCAAAGCTCCTTTTTCTCACTTAAAGGACTCACCGTTTTCTGGTTTTGTTTGTTTGTTTGTTTTAACACCCAGACTGAAAGGTACCTTTCTTTAAATAAAATGGGTTTTGCTTGTTTTGTTTTGAGACAGTCTTGCTACGTAGCCCAGGCAAGTCTCAAACTTGCAATCTTATGAAACTACTAGCCCCAGTTTCGTAAACACTCTTTAAGGACTTCAACTTAAAATTTGCCAAATAAACAGGGTTTTATTAATTGCATTAAAGTATTTTATTAAAGTTACTTTAAGACAAGGGACAAGTATAGCCTAGGTAAGGTGGTCACTGCAACTTCCATATTCTGCGCTTTGAGTGACTCACTGGTGTAGAGAAGGTAAATAAGTTGGCACCACGTACAGAGCCACTCACAGTGTTGCCATCTACATGAGCAGAGATGATCAGCCACACAAGGGCAAGAACTCGCTCATCTTGGTTCAGTTATGGAGTCTTTAAAGTTGACAGAGCCAACGAAAGTCAGTTCTGCCCTTGTTTGTTTCCTCAACTAGTGGGAAAAACCCAAGTCCATCTTTTGAGATTCCAACTCTGCCCAATCAGTGCTTCTTCCTATCTCTTCCTTTCTACCATATCACACCTTCCCCACCTTTGCCACTAGATTATTGCCCGAGGAAGATGCGATGAATGGGTTTCACATGTCAAAGAACAAAAAGAAAAGAGGTAGGGGTGACAGAGAGGCTTCTGGGCCAGAGACCCAGAGAAGTAAAGACTATCCAAGCAGCTTGATACATTCCTAACATGCTGGGGAAGCACTGGGGAGACAACCATGAACATGGCTGAAAAGATCCTGTGTTACCACAGCCTGCCCTTCTCCAGGGCAGGACGGAGGGAACAGTGCGGCCGTGTGCTGTCGGACATTGGGTCAGGAAGAGGTTCCTGGAAGGGATGAGTCAAACCATGAACGTGCTGGCTTGGCAGCTCACAGGCAAGCTGCAGGTCTGTCGCAGAAATCAGCTGGGGCTATCTCGGCAACAGAAAGTCAAGTGGCCAAACAACAGAGAGCAATGAGGTCAGAGAGGTGAGCAAGCACAGAAAGTCTAGCCCGAGGCAGGCCAAAGAGCAGCGCTGTGCCTCAGCCCACGTGCCCCTGGAAGCCTCCGAGGGAAAAAGAATGTGCAGATGCAGCCACCCCAGCACCGCCACTGCTGTGCAGAGAAAGGACTCCGTGCCACCACAGCTACGCTTCCTTTCCTACATCCCTGCAAGAACAAAAATGAAAGAACTGCAAGAATCCTCAAAGGCAGGGCCAAGGTTCATTGACTGCCGCACATTTAACACTGCGGATGCTCAATTTAACACATTGCAGGTGCTCAACACGTGTCATCTCAGAAAAATGAACAACGTGAGAAGAAAAGTCACAATTAACGCTTTAGTTTTACTTGCATTCTCCCCCGGCAAGATGCCTCCAGGGAATAGAAATGGCTTTGTAGACATTCACTGAACCTGACATTGTTTCTATTGAAATAAACAAAAAAGCTAATAGTGCCAGGCACAGTGGCACACACACACACACACACACACACACACACACACATCTATAATCCTAGCACTGCGTGCACAGGCAGGATTGTGAGTTAAAGGCCAGCCTGGGCTACACAGGAAATGTAAGGCTAACCTAGCACACACAGGGAAGATAACAAAGAACCTCGCTGGGGGATTCCAATGTGGGAGGGGAGTCGTGTACAGTCACAGACATAGCTAAATCTGGACACGAACAGCTTAAAAATCACTGCTTGTTTACTGTCTTAATCTTCTGTTGTGAAATAATCTTTTTTGTACACTGTGAAGATGTGTCACTCTGATTGGTTCAGTAAAAAGCTGAACTGCCAATAGCTAGGCAGGATTTCCAGGCACAGAGGATGCTGGGAAGAAGAAGGGGGGGACATGAGGAGAGGCAGAGGAAGCAGCATGGACAGTACAGAGTGAAAGTATCCATGCCATGCAAAAGAATGTAGATTAAAAGGTATGGGTTAAGTTATAAGAGCTATTTAGAAACAAGCCTAAGCTATTAGTCGAGCTTTCATAATAAATCATAAGTCTCCATGTTGTGATTTGGGTGCTGGTTGGTGGGACAGAGACTCATTACAATCTTCCAATTCTATACATTAGAATTGCTCCCCCCCATTCATAAATGGAAAAAGGCATAAAGAATTCCAAAATATGAAAACGAGTAACTTACTCTCCAGTTGTTGAAACATTGCTGACTTGGGATACATGAGCACTGTGAAAAAAAGCAGAGAAAAAGAAAGTCAGATTGCCTGAAAGGTCAGATGGCAAACCAGCATCTGAAGGGATGCCAAGAGGACAGAGTCAGCGAGGTCCCAAGGGGTCCTTGACGATCACCAACCTGGGCAGGGCGCCCTTCCACTGTGTCACACGCAGAGGTGGCTTGCTTACTTCTTCCAACACTGACCCTGGAAGCCACCTTGTAGCTCTAAGCCTGATGCTGTCTGTAGTTGGAGCGTGTGGCCTTCTCTGTCCTTGTGGCCTGCCTTCCCTTTCATGGTGCTAGTGTGATTGCTGCTGACTGCCTATCACCTGCTGTCCCAGGCCTGCAAGCATAGCTATGTTTCTAAAACTGCTCAGAACTCATGGAGGTGGGCAGGGTCCAGAGAAGACAGAGAATAAAGAGCCGGCATTGATTTCTACATAACCATTTCTAACTTGTCTTTTCCACAGGCACATTTTCTTCCCTACACTCCTCGAGACGGAAACTGTCAAGCTCTGATACCTTACTCTAACAAATGACTTAGCACATTTGGCTGGACTTCTACAAACTTCTATTTTCCAAAAAGCCTGATTCTTTTGGGATAAATAAGATGGTTATTCCATATCACCCATGCACACCCATCAGAGGCCCCTCCTGCCTGGGAAAGCTCTGTGTTCACAAAGCCAGGGTTCACAGTGTTTGCAGGGTTCACAAAGTCCAGCTTCGGCTGTCTAAAAGTATCTGTCACTACTTCTCACAGCCCTCCACCCCGGCACCGTACTTAGTCAAGATGTAAACTTTGATGCTGAAAAAGGGAGTCAAACATTGAGCAGATTTTTAAGTCTATCAAGCTAGTTTTTATAACATGGCCTCACTCCTTTCTCTTCCTACTTGTGAGACTAAAGGCAGAAGAAGATGAAAGTAACTAGAGATCACTACAGTGGTCGCATGTCAACCAACCTAAACGCCAGTTCATCTGGTGTCATTCGAACACATTCATGTATCGCTTCAGAATCAGCTGGTTTCTGCTCCTGTTTAATAACACACTTCAGCGCTTTCGTGTCAGGACCTGCCACTTGGAGGATTCTACCCCTCACCACCACCACCACCACACCACCACCACCACGCTCCGTGTAGAAATCCTTATTCCAGAGGAAGCCAATAATCATATATTAGCCCCAGGCAGTTTTCATCAGTTGAGGTGCAGTTCTAACTTATGCCCAAAGATAGGAAAAACCCCAAACCACTTCACTGTGCTACAGAAAACTAAGAACAAATAAATAATGCATACACAAGTCAAAGCCCTGAACTCTTCCTGTTTTCAGATACTGTACTAAGTGCTTCTTTGCATGTATTTTTTCTCATTTAGCTTAGAGTGGACCTAGGAGGTATGTGCTATTGTGCCTGTCTTCAGTGATGAGGTCAGACAGCCTAACAACTGCTCTGGAGGAGAGACACAGATGAGCACAAAGCCAGGAAGGTGTCAGCTCTGAACCTGAGCTCATTACCACGTACACTGGAGCATGTTTGCACGTAGAGGTGAAGGCTTAGCATTTGACTTTGCCCTTTGGCCAGTATGCCTGTTAGTCACAGTGGTTCCCAGGCTCTGTGGCCAACAAGAAACTCTTGCTGTATCTGTCCTGAACTGGGACAGGCAGTCCCCCTAGGGACGTTTTGTGGCTAGCCCTCCATAAATCCAACACTGTATAATTAACTCCTGTGTTCCTCAATACAGTTGCATAACCTCAGTTTGCGGAGCCAAGAATGGACTGAATAACAGCTAGGAAAGACCTAGAAAAGCAAAGAGTCAGATGTGCTAAATGCTAAAGAACATTCCAAAGACAGGCCACCAACCAGTCTGGCTGCTGGCCCCAGAAGGAGGAGATGTAGTTCCTTTCCTCTCTTCATGTTGTTCTCTTCATCTATTAAAGTCGAGGATGCATTTGCTTGTTGTTCTGTGGTGCTGGGGATAAAACAAATGGCCTGACATGTGCTAGGTGGTGCTATTCCACTGAGCTACTGTGCCAACACCAGACTGATATTGTTATGTTCCTTTGTTTTTTCCCCCAGGTAAGGAGAAGCAAATTGTGAGAAAGAAAAAGTCACAAGAACAAGAGTCTGGTTTTGACATTTCTAACTCTCTAAATAGGTACGTTAGAGCCTCCACACACACAGGAATGACCCATGCCCTTGTTAGCACAGGTGATTCACCAGGTGTAAGGGGAGGGGGAGCTAAGTTTACAGAATTGGGCAAAAGTTCTACTGAGCTACAGTAGCCTTAGCCAGACTCTGCAGTTTTCATGAATTCCCCAGTTCCTCCCATGATATTGTTGGTCAGTAAAAGACACACTGAGTAGCAGGTCCCTTAATCCTTGTCCTAAAATTCTTTAGAATTTCAATTATTCAGATATCACAATACCTATTTTGAAGGTTGAAAATAAATTAATAAAGACATAATATGACAATCTTTTTGTTGCTTTTTCTTTTTCTTTTTTCATTTCTCTCTGTCTCTCTCTCTCTGTCTCTCTCTCTGTCTCTCTCTCTTTCTTTCTTTTTTTCAGACATGTTCTCTCTATGTAACCTTGGCTGTCCTAGAACTTGCTTTGTAGACTAGGTTTGGCTTCCAATTCACAGAGGTCTGCCTGCCTCTGCCTTTGGAATGCTGGGATCAAAGGTGTGCGTCACCACACCTAGCTTATGCTAATCATAGTGAATGAAAATCAGTTAAGGTCTTCTTCATAACTTAAAAGAAAAACTGACTTGAGCCATCTGAATCAGTCATGGAGATTTCTCTTCGCGTTACAAAGGTGAATGAACAAATAGTACAAAACCAAATAGTTATATCGTCTTCATTTTTGCTATATTTATTTTAAATCTGGTTTATGCTAACTTTATGTTTTTATTTTTTAAATGGAATATAGAATTTCTAGTTTATGTAGCTTGGGCATGATTTTAAAGAACTTAAAGAAGTTATTTTCCATTGAGAATCAGAAAAGGCAAGGTTCTGGTCTTGGCTCTGGAAACTGGATGAAGTCATAGGCAGGCCACTGATTAGCTAGGCTGCTTTGGGCTGGTGTCTTCACACAGAAAATGAAAGTCTTGGCCTTGTGATATCTGTTTAGCTCTAAAACTTAGTAGCACTGTCTCAGATTTAAGTTTACTGCCCCCAAATTTACGTCATTATAAAAGACTAGAACTACAATTAGTTAGTTGTATGACATGGTTAGCAATCAAGCAGTTTTATTAAATACCCAAACGACTGTAGTCAAGCATCCAGCCACCTTTACAATTTCACAGGATGTGCTTAGTATTAACGAATACAAAATTTATAAGAACATTTAACGACAGTAACAAGAGCAGCTTTTAAAGCTGTGGTTCTTTCAAGGAGGAAATTTAAGGCATTGATATAAACTAAAATGCATTTGCACAATAAAGTTAAAGTATAATATAATATTTTCTTCATTTCATGAAGCTTCTAAATTCTCTATATAAAAGTAGGAATTAATGTATTAATTCAGAGCCCTTAACTAACACATTAAGAAAATTTCTTTCTTATATACTTCCTGACTTTTGACAGAGCAAAGACTGAAAGAAGTAAGCTCACACCCAGTCCCAGCACGTATTCAGTTTCATTACCGTGGCTACTGTTAGTGATGCTGCATCTGCATGTTCTGGTGGTACAATCATGTATTAAACTAGACTTTAAGCCTACATGCTGATGTATGCTCCATGGCACACTTAGGTTCCTTTAGTCCTTATTTCTATTTGCAGAGTCCAAACTACATTTTCTTAAGCTAATTATGCTTAGTAACATTGGTCTCTAAAATTTGCATAGGCTGAAATGTGCAGATGCCTGTTGACAAGGGAGACTTTTATTAGAGCCCTTGGTCTGAAGAAAAAGAAAACACGTGTACATGCAGGTACACACACACACACACAACCCAAAAAACTTCACATCTACAAAACTAGGCAAAGACACCCTGAAAAGACATGCGCTGTGCATCCTCTCCTGTTTCAGTGTGTTCTCTTAGGTGGCATACCCAGTCCTAAGTACAGCACCACCACTGTAACAAACCCCATGAAGGCTAACAGAATTGCCATTTCTCTATGGAATGCAACATATACACTTGCTTAATTAAAAAAACCAACAACAAAGAGGATATTATGGGATTTGTTTAAGCCCCCCCCCCAAAAAAAAATCACACAATTAATAATAAAAATGTCACAAAACTCAAGCTGGGTGGCAGTAGTGATGCACGCCTTTAATCCCAGCACTCAGGAGGTTCAGGCAGGAGGATCTGTGAGTTCAAGGCCAGCCTGGTCTACAGAGCTGGTTCTAGGACAGCCAGGGCTACACAGAGAAACTCTGTCTCAAAAAACCCAAATCAAAACAACAACTACAAAATCACCAAACTCTTGATTTCTGTATTTAAGGAAACTACGGTGCTGGGGTATTGTTTTCTAACAACAAAAGTTCTCAGTGTTAGATACTTAGTGTATTTATGCCTAAAAAGAAATTCAGATTTTTTTTTTTTTTTTTTAGTTTTTATACGAGGTCATTATTAGGCAAAAGTATTAAATGTAACTGTCAGGTCATATAGATACCAGGCCCATTTTACAGATTGGAAGCTGAAGTTCAGGGAAGTTGATTTCACTCCGTGTGTTCTGACATCTTAGTGTCCTCACTAAAGATTCACATTATTCTCAAATAATCTGCTACTTCCAGAAAATTCTGGACATATACCTATTAATATTTATTCCATTAGAATATATCACTAAAGTGTTTCAAAGAATTGAGATCTTTTGCAAAGAGCGAGCAAAAGCATGAATTCTGGGGATGCCGGAGCCGTTTGCAGGGGGAGGTTCAGCATCTGTGTCTTTGTTTCTTGGTGTGTTTCTTTGTAAATTTTCTCACTGACATATTGCTGCATGTACAAGCCCCATTTTCATATGTACTTAAAACTTTATCTTTGTTAATGTAAGAGTTTAGATTTACATCAATGCCCCAGGGCTGGAAATAACATTAGACTTAGAGGAGGACGTAATACTACCAATTTCCCAAACTGTATTCTAAACACTTACCTTATGCCCACAGGCAAGAATATCTTTCACCCTTCAAAAAATCTTTTTGTAACAAATGGAGACTATTATAGAGATTTATATATTATACTGATGAAAACACCAAGAAAAAGGGACCATGGGATGCCCAACTCCAGTTGATGTTTCTGTGTTGTAACCAAACACCTAAGGCTTGGGAAAATTATGAAAGAGTGTTAAAAAGACTGCAAGAGCCAGAGAACCAGGATAACTGCTAGATAGTGTCATATATTTGATTTTAAAAAGTACCTGCTCTCTAGTGCTTCTCACAGTTTTTTTTTTTAAATGCATTTGTAATGTCAATTTAACTAACTAACTAAAATTTTAACATCTAGACCTCTTTATCTTTCATTTCAGATCTAAACGTGTGCCCCTAACAGATTCTTACTAACATTTCAAAGAGTTTGGTCAGTTCCTTGAGAATCTTTTGAGAAGATTATCAATGTTACTTTTCATGTAAAAAGTTGTCTTTTTATTAAATTTTCAGGGAAGATTGTCTTTTCCTTTAATGTATAGTTTTGTTTTGTAAATCCCAAATCATTTCTTTGTTGTCTTTTCCTTTAATGTGTAGTTTTGTTTTGTAAATCCCAAATCATTTCTTTGTGTGAAAGAGTTCTTAAGGGGCAACAAGGAATCGAGACGTCATTTCAAAATGACCCAGGTGAGCTGATTAGTTCTTAGTTCATGACATTGTCCACATGCCCTTGCTGACGACAGCCAGCACACGAGTCTGCCCAAGGCAGTATGCTTTGCTTTCTGGGGCAGACTTGCTTGTTTACTCCACCGTTAGGAGTACACTGGAGAATCACACACACAGAATTAGTTAGCTTTTGTGCAATGTATACTTTGAAGCACACACTAAAAATCCAATAATCCCCCTGCTCTGAGAGAGACCTTTTCCAAATGTTTTGGTTAAGTAGCCAATGTCCCAGGGGTATCCTCTCTCCTTCCCATTGTTCTGTGTGCTAAGTCTTTGAATAGATAGTGAAATTAAGAATCTAGTGGTGACAGAGAGGTGAAAAGGAACACACTCTTCCATTCTGATGACTCAGGTCTCTCCTCTTGTTTTTCTGGTCAGGGAAGCAGAGAATAAAGGGAGTCCCATTCTGCCCTCTCTCACACGCCTTCTTTCTTTTCCTGGCTGTCTATCTTGACGAGCAGATGGAACATGAAGACTTCAAGGTGCACATTAATGGGCAGTCACCCCGGCTTTCTTTGCAGCATGGACTCTAAGCTTAGGGTTTTTCTAAATCCTTGGAGTTTAAGAAGGAAATTGGGGGTAGTTCTATCAGTGAAGGTAGTCAGCTACCTGCTTAACTATAAGCTTTTATTTTGTTCCAATCTGAAGTCATGGAGCTGAAGAACAAAATGGCAAGAGATTTAGGCAGAATGGGTCATTTTTAATAAGGAAAAATTTCCTTTGCTTTATCATGCTGAGGGAAAGCCAAGGGAAAGAAGCATTAAAATTTTATATGATTGATCTTTCTCAGTGGAGTATGAACACAAGCCTAATGTTTTCATTATCACTGAGAAAACTGAGTCCAGATTCTATACTTATCTCTTACTATGCAAGAAGTCTGAGCAATGACGCTCATGCATCAAGAACCCAGAACTGAGTTTCTCAAAACTGTCAAACAGTATTAAAGTTTCTCATCTTTGGTCATACTGGTACTCTGGTCTACAGCTAGGTTTGCACATGAAAATCTCTCCTATGGCACATTAAAAATTAGACATCCAGTCCTCTACAAGACTTAGATCTTAGCCAGGAAGAAGCAATATTCGAAGAGTTCCCCATGCTTCAACTCTATAGGGGTTTCTATAGTATCAGAAACAGAATATTAACAATTGTTGGTGAGGATGGAAAAAAATGGAAGCTCTACTTTGTAATTATTAGAAATGTAAATTGGTGCTGCTTGGATGCCAAACAGTCTGGGAACACCTAAAAAAATAAGTCCAGCAATTCTCCTTTTAGGTATATATTTAATCGGATTGAAATCAGGGAGCTGGCAATTTGAACAACATGTTTACAAGCTGCATCGTTTACAATAGCCAAAGATGGAAGCAACCTAGGCTGGTGCAATAGCTCAACTGGTAAAGGTACTTGCCAGCAAGCCTGATGACTGAGTTCAATCCTTGGGACATGCCTTTAAAAACACCAGGTTTTAGAGCTGGAGAGATGGCTCAGTAGTTAAGAGCACTGGCTGCTCTTTCAGAGGTCCTGAGTTCAATTCCCAGCAACCCCATGGTGGCTCACAAACATCTGTAACGAGATCTGGCGCCCTCTTCTGGCCTGCAGGCATACGTACAGGCAGAACACTACACATAATAAATAAATAAATCTTCAAAAACAAACGAAAACAAAACAACATCAACAAACAACTGAGTTTCTGACACATGCCACATGAGCCTTGAGGATATCATGCTGAGGGAAACAACAGTCACAAAGGATAGATTCCGCATGGTTCCACTTAGGTGAGATGCCAAGAGCATCAAAGACGAGACAAAGGCAGAATGATGGCTGCCAAGGGCTGGGGTGAGGGTGGTGGTAAGGTGTGAGGAATTAATGGTCCATGGGCACAGAATTCAGTCGTATAAGTTCTGGAGTCTCTAGTGATGAGTGGCAGTGTCTAACAACAGAATGTATGAAACATCAGTCAACTGTTCATTTAAAATGATGGAAATGGCAAGTTGTAACCGAAATGTATTTTATAAAGTATCAAAAATAATTAAAATTGATGTGATTGGTGAATGTTATGTTATTTATATTACACACACACACACACACACACACACACACACACACACACTGCAACTGAGCTCCATAGTTGCCCTTCAGCTTAGAAACACTCTTCCTGTCAAGAGGGATAAGGAAAAACAACAACAACAACAACAACAACAACAACAACCAATAGGTAGTTATTTGTGCTCCAAACTGTCCAAATACACTTGAGTTCTCATCTAGTTAAAAAATTAAATACAAACCAAATAAATAGCTTGTTTTCTACCCTCAGCAGCCCGAAACAAACTAGACACAAATAAAGTATCTGTGGTATATTCTTCTTTAAATCATTTCATGATAGTCAGTTTCTTTGGAGACAGGGTCTCACTATGCAGCTCTAGTTGTCCTGGAACTCACTGTGTAGGCCAGGCTAGCCTCGAACTCACAGAGATCTGACTTCCTTTTCTTCCTGCGTGCTGGGAGTAAAGGCGTGTGTATTACCGCACCTGGCTTATAATGAGAGGCTTTAAAAAACACTGTCTTTCAAAGACAAAAATTCAAAGTAATAACAACCCAAATTTAAAATTTAAAAAATATAATGAAAAATCACAAACATGCAAATTATAGCATAAATCGTTTCAAGGTGGTGTCCCCTCTGCTCCCCCTCTAAAAAAAGCATCTCAAAATGTTTTTAAAGTTTTCTACATACAAAGATAGGAGTTGTATGACATAATTTGTAGATATCTCCCTGTTAATGGTAAACCCAGGGCTTTGGACGTTTCCCCACTGAGTAACATATCCAGCCTCAGGTAAATTTTTAACTTGAATTTATTCAATGCTAACAATTTTCAATATTGACTGAGCAGTTCAGAATCTTACGTTAAAAAAAAAACAAAAAACAAAAAAACAACAAAAAAAAACCACTTAGGTCTAAGTCTCCAGCAATTAAAAATGGACAAAATCCTAAAGAATGACCTTGCGTCCCAAACAATTAACTGGGAAATAAATCTACCAGACATTCCTCCGGGACAATTAGAAGACATGAAATCCTGAGCCGGACTCAAGCAACTCCAACTTGCTCAACAGTAATTTAGCTTTTGGTTTCAGCCCTGTTAAAACTTGGGCTGAAATGTAAAAACTGTCAACTCCAGAGTTCCAATGGTGCATCAAAAAGGAAATTAGGAAGAACTGGGTCCTTACCAGAAGACAGGTTCAGTTTGCTATCAGGGGCAAACGTGAGAAGCCCTGTGGCTGGCAACAACAGCTCAGTAAGACTGGCTGCCGGTCGGCAGGCCCCGAAGAACACAGCTCAGACTTAGATGAAGCACAGGCCACACAGGCCGTCCAGGAATTTGTTTGGAACTCAAGCATAAAATCTGGTTGGACGGGCACCAAGAGCTTGGAGGTAGGTGAGGTGGGAGCAGGGGTGATGCGAAGAAAAAGTGGAGGGGAAGCGCCCTAGTTCCGGGGGAAATCGGCTCTAGGAGCCCAATGCCAAGTCTGTAGACCCTGAGAACTCAGACAAATGGAAACATAACAGTCACCAGATCCCAGCCAGATCTGACCAGATGCCAGGAGGAAGAACGCAGACAGCAACAGGCAGCGCCCGGCATGGAAGAACATCAAGGGCAAGTTGCTTTTGATGTTAATCTGACCAGTTGAGTTGGGGGTTCCTGGTTTTGGATACCAGCCTAGTGTCTGAAAGAGAACAGAGTATGATACACTTGCCAAGAATGTTCCTTGTGTATCGTGCACAGGCATGTGTTTGTTTAGCTGAGGTCTTACCCAAGTTTTGCTTCGCTTTTCGTTTCCCTAATTGTTTCATTAGGGCTGGTTAATCCCAAGAGAGCAATCTGGGGACCAAGGACACGCACTATGCAAGCTACTGTAACTGCAATAAACTTGACACATGGTGGTAGCAGGTGTTGCTCTGGAGCTATTAGTTATTATTTAGGCAGGCTAAAGAGGAACTGCAGTGGACACTAGACTTACCACAGAAGGTATTTACTCCGACCCAGAGTATGGGCATTTGTGTCTAACAGTCTTGCTTTACTGCAGAAAGGTCTGAAGCAACTAAAATGCCCAGGAGAGAAATACAGGGCACAATGTGACTATGAAGAAGTAAGTCACAGAGGAAGAAATTCTATATCATGGCAGTGAAGCAAAGTGAGGAAGGTTGGCCCCCTTTGGTTCCCTGCTCCGATGCCCTACCCTGTCCTCCGGCCAAACCCAGACCCCGAGGCCTCTACTAATGTGCTGCAGCCTCCTTCCAGGCCCTTCATCCACGTTCCTGCCTCACCAGCCGAGCACCAGTGGCTAGGTCCCTGTGTAACCTGCCTTGGTGACCATCTGCTCCCCTTCCTTTGAGACCAGAGGACTGCTTTGTTCTATCTTCCATCTGTCCTGACCCATTTCATTCTCTGTGAAGGCTGCCCACTCCCAAACTGCAGCCTCCTGAGTTTTCTGTTCCACTTTGTGCTGATCTTCCAGAATTAATCCAATTACTGACCAGTTGTTCATCCCCTACCACTCTGCCTGGCTCCTTATTGATGGCTCTGTTTCTGCTGAGTACCTGTCTCAACAGATGTGTCTCATCTGTTGGTTGTCTCTTCCTCCCCTTAAGAAAAATCTAGAGCATCAACACCATCAAATATAATATATAGCATTCAGTACTCAACTTACTATTTGGGAAAGTAGCAGGTTGCAACTCTAAATCCATTTTTACTTTCTATAGACAAAATATTACCTTGAATGTAAAGAAATGAGTATAATATTTTTATCATCTTTAAAAAAATTATTGAGGAATTGGTGAGTCTTGTAATAACTATGTTTTGGACATTGAAGCAAAGGACTCTTAAGTAATAAAATGATGAAAAATGCAAGTTGTAGAAGCATGAAAACGTATTAAAAACAGCTAAGCATTATTCACTCTTATTAGATATAACACAAGAAATGTGCACTTATTTATAAATTGTTCATCAGCAGACATATCACATTTCTAGTTAAATGTACCTAGCAGAGATTAATAATAATTAGCAACACCTTTTTTTTCTCCACTTAAATTCTTTATGACAGAATATCAAGAGAGGCTGCCTTAAACTAGCCAGGCAAATAATTATGGGGCTGGGTTCCTGTTTTCTCAGTAGTTTCTTTTTGTTTCATATCAAGTGAGAAAAAAAATTAAGATAAACTCTACTAATTCTTATATTATTTTTGAGACTATCATATAATATTAATCCAAAAAGAAAAAAATACTTTTGGCATTTTAATTACAGGTGAAATAATTACTATTTTTGCTTTTGTGAAACAACAGCTCCACTTACTTTGAACTTCCATTATCTGAAAATAGTGCCCGCTGCCTGCTTTTTTCTGCTGTGAATGTAGGCTTGCAGGAAAACTCATTCCTGAGGATTTCTTTTTTATTATGTTTGTTTATTTATTTGTATGTGTATAATGTCGTGTGTGTGTGTGTGTGTGTGTGTGTGTGTGTGTGTGTGTGTGTGTCCAAGGTCAGAAGAAGGCATCAGATGCCCTGGTGAGGGAGTTACAGGAGGTTGTGAGCCACTGATGTGGGGGATGGGAACTGAACTCTGAAAGAGTATTCAGGGCTCTTACCTGCTGAGCTCTCCCTTTGCAATTTCATTCTTTATTTCGAATGTTCTTACATCTTAGTGTTTATGACCCTAATATTGAATAGAGTAAGTAGCTTGCATTCAAAGTCCAGTAAATACACTATGAGCTTTCTTTCTAAAAATTTTATTTAAAATTATTTAAAATTGTATGTGTGCAGAGGTTTTGCCTTCATGTATGTACATTTGTGCTCAGTGTCTGGTGCCCTGGGAGGCCAGAAATGGCCCTGGAACTAGAGTACAGACTCCTGTGAACTACCATGTAGATTCCGGAACAGGACTCAGGGCCTCTGAGGAGCAGCCAGTGCTCTTAGCCACTGAGCCGTCTCTGCAGCCTCCTTATTTTTCGTTCATTCTACCAGTTTAGAAATTTTTTACGGACAGTATTATGGAAATATTATAGTTCAGGTAATGAGAGAAAATTCGCAGTTTCATACTGTAAAACACTGGTATATATCTTTGAAGACTTAAGCCCATTTTGGCCATCTACTTTAAATATAATAAACATAAAAATGAAATTCAATACTACTTAAAACACAGGTTGTTGTCACTCGGGTAACAAAATTAAGAGTCAGGAAAAGGCTTTTAACAGGTGGCACGGTCCAGTCCTGCGCTCTGTGAAGTTAACTTCCCTTACCAGCCACCAATCACTTGTTCTCTGTTGCCATGGTTACATGTGATCTCAGAGTCCCTGTGGACTCTGGGGTGACACCTTCAAACGCCCACAGTGGCTGCACCACTGAGACTGGCCCTGGTTGGAATATGCAAATTCAGTTGGGATGAAACCAGGTTTAAAAACAAAACCACCGCGCTGGTGGGCTGCTTCGTCCTGAAACTGTTACACAGTGTGCTGCAGGGCAGAGCCCTGGGGAAGGCAGACACTTGGCTGTGCCTGGCATTCTGTGCCACAGTTCTAAACTACTGAAATAAAGTCTAAATCCAACTCTGTGATGTTTGCAACAGACTAGATTAAAAGTAAATAAACCATAAGTAAATCAACAAATTGTGTATTATGCATCCTGATATTTCCTTTAAAAAGTAGACTTTAAAATTAAGGCAAGACTAAAAAGCTCGACATTTTTAGTTCATGTGGTTGTATGATATTCTAGCACAGTGGTTCTCAAGCTGTGAGTCACAACCCTTTTGGGGGTCAAACAACCCTTTCTCAGGGGTCACATATCAGACATCCTGCATATCAGATATTTACATTATGATTCATAACAGTAGCAAAATTGCAGTTATGAAGTAGCAATGAAGATAATTTTATGGTTACAGGGTTATAGTATCAGGAAGGTTGAGAACCACCATTGTAGCATATTTTAGAGGCCTTTGAGGTGGGAGGGTAGTTATAAAAGATATGCAATAAGGAAGACTTGGTTCTAAATCTCAGTCAGGTGGCTCACACGGAGAATACAAAAGATCCAATGACATAGCAAGCATTCAGTTCCTGGTGTGATTTCACTTAACTTCTGTCCTGAAGTCTATTAGCTTGACCTGCTGCTACTAATAGTTGTTATTCTGGACCTATAAGTGTTAGAAACAACCCTGAGCTCCAGAAACTTAAACTTTGTGAGCATTTAGTTTATTGTTTCACTACTTCCCAGAAAATGAGCTAGCATAATCCAAGGCTTCTTCAGGGTGCTAGGGACTGTATGTGTACACACACACACACACACACACACACACACACACACGAGCTCTGCATGCCAGGACTGAGCCCAGGGCCTCGTGTATGCTAACAACATGTGTGCCTGGCTAAGTTACTTCTTACTTAGCATCAGGAAATTTTGGGAATTACATTCTGAATTTAAAATAAAAATGTCTCATTCTAGTCTTTTCAATTACATAAACAGTAAAAAACAATATCTCCAGTACCACACATAACCAAGTGTGGTAGTGCAAGTCTGTAACCTTGAAGCTGCTGAGGTGAACACAGGAGGAACAAAAGTTCAAGGTTGTCTTCAGCTGCTCAGCAAACTCCAGGCTAATCTGGGATGTAGGAGACTGTCTCAAAGAAAAGAAAAGAAAAATGGGCAAATAAACCCAAAGGAATCTTAACTCACCTCTATGTCCTATAGTAGACCAAAATAAGACAAAATAAATAAATACCTCAGATAGAAAGGCGACAGAGGTCTTTCATCTTCCTGTGAGCTACAAGAAAAACAAATTGTGAATTAATAAAATTTCTAATAATAGAACATGTAAATTCTACTAAAATTCTATTCTACCTGTCACAAATTGTGACATATTACTGCTGATCTTGTAACGGATTCAAGTCAACAAAACACTCTCCTTAGGACCTAGCCAACATCAATTACTTCTTCAAAGAAGCCAGCCAGTCAGATCGATGTATTCTCAGATTAGCCTAAAACAAAAGTAATTTATATCACTCTTCAAGAAGCAGCTTTTTACTATATTGCCCAACAAGTTTATTCAAATACTCACATATTATATACAACCTCTACAAATTATTACAGACACAATTATTTTAACAAAGTTAATTGCAAAAGTAAAATTAATGATGATTAATTTATGATCTAATGATGATAAAATTAATGATCTCCATTAAGTGTGGGCTACTTCAAGAGTGATTTCCTAATAGTGAGGCAAATCTCAGGCTATTTTTCCTACTGGGGCTGCTCTGCTAAGTATAATCTGATATGGGTACCAGGGGAGGATGGAACGAAAATTCTCAACACAGTTCAAGTTCCTCAAACAAAATTGAAATAATAGGAAGCTTAATATAAAGGCACTTAATCTTTTACATTTAAAATACATGCTAGAATTTTCCTTAACATGGTTTTCTTCTAATAAGTTGCCTTTTCTTATAAAAGCATAAAGTTAGTCTCTCTTGCTTACTTATTTTCTTAAGCATCATTCACGAAAATGGAAATGTTGGATTCAACTGACAATATTGACTTGGAAGTCAACAAGATCTTACTACAGTGATGTAATCCTCCCCCATCCCCCTGCCACACACAGTTGTCCTAAGAGTTGAAAAATATGTTACTTTACAGCTAGAATAGGGCATATGCAATTTGACACGCGATTTCTCAATCTATGACTTTTGGTTTACCATTTTAATCTCCTTCAGCGGTTCTATTGCCAACGTTGTCAACAATACTACTCTTCATAGCATCCTTGTGTTTTATGCACACACACACACACACAGAGGCATAAATGAGCTATGCACATTCTTCCTATGTGAGGGGTGATGGATCATTTCATTGTAGACTAATGTGGATGGGCTAACGGCAAAGCTGGCACCATTCAGCTAGAATGTGTAAGAGTGAGAGGTAAGCACATCTGGAAATATTCACGTTGACTGCTATGAGGCTATCTGGAGCAGTGGTTTTATGGGGAGTGACTACATTAAGCCAACCTCACATAAGAAACGTATGTGTTTGACTTCAGACTTTTCTTAGAAAACATTTGATAAAACAATTGAGTTTGCTCTCTAGTCGAGAACTCTGTATCATAGAGCTATTATGGCCACCATTGTGCCAGAAAGCGACCAGTATAGACTTGTAATGATTTCATGTTACAGGATAGGAATACTGCCTCATGTTGTGAAGTAAGGGCTGTAAGTCTTTCTTAGATCAGAACTCCTTAACACTAACATGAAACAAGTTACAGTGAATTAACATGCTTAGCATGTATTTCGTGGGCATTAAATTAGTAACATGTTTTTTGAAGTGCTAAGCATTTGCAGGCATGTCCAATCTCCTGACAATTTCTTATGACACTGTCACCTACAGAGTTCATGTGAGAATAATGCAATGGAGTTAAAATATCAGTCACAGAAAAACGGCATTTTAAGTAAGTTTATGATTTTGTTTTGAGCCACATTCACAGCTGTGCTGGGCCACACTGCCATATGATACAGGGCTCGGAACAAGGTTGTCCCTGAGCCTTCCATTAAGGTTTTTTTGTAAGTGAGTGCTACATTTCTTTAGAGGAAACAGAAGAAGTCTCCCTCACACACAAATAGAATAAACTACCTATTGCCTTTGGATCCTCATAGAGACTCTCCCTGTCCTTGGCCCTTGCTCTCATTTATCCAGAAAAGCAGGCTCAAAATGGGGACATCTAGAACTCATCCAGACAATGATGAGGCTAGGAGATAGAAGCTGGTCAGGTAGGTAGAGACCCCAAAGCAGGAGTGCAGGAATGCAGCAATGCCCTTGGTAGGGGACGGGCATGCTAGTTCCTGGCTCCTTGTTGTCTTTTTCCCTTGGCTGGAAGATGTACATGAGAATTCCACTGAAACTGGGTAGAGGCACTGGACACTTACCAGTAGAGGCTGGGCCACCTGGGCTGACTAGCTCATCCTCTCCCTAAGCTTCAGCCCAGTGTGTACTGTAGATTCTTCAGAAAGTTCCCCAGAACTGGCAGCATGATGGTATCCCACCCCAGACACCCTTTCTGCTACATATTAGTTCTATCTTCACTTTCTCTTAAGAGAATCTATAATAAAGTTCTCTCGAAAACAAGCCATCTGTGGTTCTCAAAGGTCATTCTTTGAATTCTCTAGACAAGAACTCGAAAGGCTTGAGGCTACTTCGGTGACCCTTATACTTTCTGGGATCCTGGCCTTTGACAAAGGCCCTGGTGTCCTCACAGATACTCCAATATTCCCACATCACTGATGTTGGCCAGTGATGAGTACAATTTATTTTTGTACTTGACGCTGCTTGGTTGTTTATTGTCTTCTAATTGACTTTAACTCATCAACAGTTTATCATAGTCCAGGGATGTGACTCAGTTGTTTGAAGATCTGCCTAGCAAAGGGATTAAAGGTATGTGCCACCATGACAGTCCAAGAATATCTCTTGATGGAAACATGGGTTTAGATCATAAGCAAACATTTTTTCTGGCTGTACTGGCACAAAGTAAATTCATCAATGAGGCACAAAGTCAGAAACTATAAGTTAATACTCTGTCATTTTGATCAGTTTTAACTGTTCTAAAAGAGAGGAAGGAAGCATAGAAATTTAAATAAAATGAAACAGTTTTTATATATTATACTTTATGGATAATTAGTATTCAGTTTAATGCAATCCATTTATGGAACAATAATATATGAAAATAAAATGAAGGTAAATAGATCAAATTGGATAAATAATATTTCTTCTTTTCTTTTTTTATAAGTACTCTTGCCTGGGGGCATAGTTATATAATTTTTGACAAAGGTATATAATTAAAATAACCAATGCACTGATTTTAAATGAATTAAATTAATTAACTTTGAAGAATAATTAGCTACTGTTGTGGGATATTTGTTCACACTGACACTCTGAGACTACTAAAAAAGTTAAGCTTGAATCAGGGGGCTGAATCAGTGTTTAGCTGATTGGAATTAACCATAGAGGTATGAAGGACCCAAGGAACCGGATAGAGAGACACACAGGAAGTAGGGAGGCACTTAGAGATTTTGCAGGCTTTTTTGATTTGGGAAGCATGGAGAACCAAGGTCAGCTGGTCATTCTTCCACTCTTTGTATCTATTAGGATTTTTATCCCAATATCTGACTCTGAGTTTTGATTAATACTAGAACAATTTAGATAAATGTTTCAAGCTACCTTGAATTTTGAAGTCACCCTAAGTAAAAAAAAAAAAAAAAAAAAAAAAAAAAAAAAAAAAAAAATCATCCAGGATAGTTGTTTTTAACAGCACTGAGAAAAATGAACTCTTTCACAAAGATGTTCAGAGTGGGAAACATTAGAAAAGATCATCATCTCTATATAGTTGTCAAAAAACAAATACACTTTTGTTCCTGGCCCCAAACTATCTAGATAAATTCTTGATGGATGTTCATTTTCTGACAGTCTTAGTCATGTCCAAAGACATTGAATGACCTCACTTAAGTTCTAAATTAAGTATAATCCTTTGCCTGAATTCTAAACTTAGAATTCTGATTCACTTTTAAGTTTTAAGAACAAGTGCATACGACACTGTGGATGAAGAAGAGAGCTGGCCTGGGAGACTGTGCCAGTGACCAACTGGAGCAGTTTGGAATTCATTTGTTTCTCCTTTGCTATTCACGGGACACAACGGAATGCTTACTGTCCTCCCTCAGGTATGTGGAGTTGGAGTCTCTAAAAACCACTGCTTGAGGGAAGAATGTTTAGCATAGACCCCAAAAATCCATATCTGAGGAGCTACATACAACTGAAGTGGCAATAACTTAGATACCAGGTTGTTAGACTTCTCTGAAAGCTTTTCATATGCTCAGATTGATAAATCATGTACATAAGTGGCACTGACTCTTGGAATCCTCCCCTGAGCTGTGGAAGCACAGAATGTAATGCCTATCCGGATCACTAGACAGCAAGCTAACTAGGAACAGAAAAAGCATGGTCTTTTATGTGTGAAGCAAACCAACCAAAAAATCAAAAACTGAAACAAACAAAAAATCCAAATACTGTGGCAAAATTCCCACAGTAAGGTATTCAACATGTCTCCAAACTGGCATTCCATTCAATGTCTTTTTGGATGTTCTCACAAACAATCCAATTAATTCTACTTTCTAATCCCTTAAAGTGGCTGATGAATAAAAAATTAACATAATTTACATATTCATCATCTCTGTTTAAATATAGTTTTAATTAAGTTAAAACAGGAGGTCTTTAAAGTGTTTCTTGATAATGAGAAATACAGAGAAATAGGTAAATGCTAAGAGTTGGGTTCCACTCTCTAGAAATGAGGAAGATCATCTGTGAGGACTTAAAAAAAGAAAAAAGGAAAAGGCAAAAAGAGGAAGTGAGCAAGTGAAAGTGGAGAGCTAAGCAAATCTTTCCGGATCTCAGATTTTCCCTCCACTGGGCGCTGCTCCAGCGCTACTCTTTTAGTACCGGAAGGAAGGGAGGGATGCTAGCTCCTCTGGCCTGTTACCGAGTGCTGTACTTACCTGCGTGGCCTCGGTTTGTCCACGCTTGGGCACCGACCACAGGCCATGACAACTGGGCCATGAGGCACCCTGTGTTGTTCTGCTGTTTAGGCTTTGGGGTTGGTCCCACTCAGGAACAGAAAACAATACAAGGCACACAAATCTCTATGCTTTCTGGAACATGAATGTCAACGTTTTCAATCACTTTGTAACTAAATGTCTGTGGCTATAATTTGAAGAGGTAGTTACAATCCTTTCTTTTATTTATTTTATAATTTAATTTAATTTTACATATCAGCCACGGATTCCCCTGTACTCCCTGCTCCCGACCCCCTCCTCCAACCCATCCCCCATTCCCATCTGGCCTGGGTGTTAAAGGCTAGGCTCACAACCAAAAATACAATCCTTTCCTAAAAGCAGCGGCTTTGCAGTTCTCCTCCTGTGTTTGTTCCTGAGAATGCTACACACAGCCCTGGGAACACAAACTACCTTGCTTTAAGAGGAATTGGCTTTCTCTGACCAAAGAAGAAATGCAAACATGGCTGAGCTTAACCAGGCTGAAGGTGTTATCTGCCCAGCAAAACGGAGAGACAGATGACTTTTTAAGACCTAAGGAAAGCCTGTCTACTACCTTCTTCTCATCCTCTTCCCCCTCCTCCTTCTCTTCCTTCTCCTCCTCTTCTTTTTCTTCTCCTTCTCCTCTTTCTTCTTCCTTTTCCTCCCCCTTCTCCTTCTTCCTCCCCCCCCCCAGCCTCCCGCTCTCCCTCCTTCCCTCCCTCCCTCCCTCCCTCCCTCTCTTTCTCTCTTTCTGGTAGTGCTCCATCTGAACCTAGATATTGAGTGCCTGACCTTAGCAAGCACTCTGCCACTTAACTAAGCCTAAGGGATATCTACCAGATTCTTCTTTTATTTTTATTTTTTTCATGTGCCACCACCACCCTGCCTACCAGATTCTTTACTGCAGCTAGAAATCTTTAATGTATTTTTAGGTGTGTGTATGTGTAATTCATTGCCTAGCAAATACACACAGAAGTTCAATGACCCTGAACTTCAGGACGTGACCTTGTTTAGAAGCTGGGCCTTTAGGAGGCAATCAAGTTGAAATGTAGCTATTAAGCCTTGAGTCGGTGTGACTGTCATTATGAAAAAAGAGAAACGTGAATGGAGACACGTATGCACTTGCGAGCATGATGTGTAATGCTTTGACACCGCTGCCTCACTCCTACAGAGAGAATGGCCAGCAAACCCCAGGTCTGCAGAGCTGAGGGAACCTGAGATAATGCATTTCTGCCATTCTCAGCTCCTGGGGAGGTGGTACTGTCTTACATCAGGCCTCACAAACCTATACACCGATTACGATGTTTTGTTTGCTTATTTGTTTTCAAATTCTTCTGAATGCAAACATGCCCAACCTTGCAAAAGGATATGCTCTCAAGACAAGATCAGTTGTCCACAGGGATCACCGTACACTGGATTTCATTCCCAAGCATGTACTCAGAACCCTGCTGAGGCTCTCACTCTGCTGAACTACTTTCATGCTTCTTACCATTACAGACTCTCATACAAACACTAGCACAAATGTCACCATGTTGGCCTTATTTTGCTTAGATACTTTCCATTTTGATGTGCGGTATAGTAGTTGTATAAATATAAAATAGATGTATGCAAAATGAGGGTCCTAACCTGTTAACTGGCTTTATGAACCCTGACAGGTTATGGCTGTGAGTACAGAAACAGAGTTCTAAAATGCTGTGGTCCTTTGTATACTGTGTGATGCACACTCAGGGAAGTCTCCTGAATTAAGATCTGCTCATGAAGGAAGTCACCTTCTTTGTCAGCCCCTCAGCCAGAACCGTCCTGAGCCAAAACAAACAAACAAACAAAAAAAACCCCCAAAAAACAAAAACCCAAACCCAACAAACCAAACATACAAAACAGCATTTGTTGGCTGAATCTATGGAAGGAGAGGAGAAGCACAGTATGCTTGGTGGTGGACATAATGGCTTAGTTCTGGAAGGCCAAGGGAACTGACAGGATGTCTCCCGTCTCTTGGCTAGTTTGCCCTGACAGCATGGGCAACTGTTAGGACCTTATCCCAGGAGCCTGGGAAGGAGACCCTTCTGTGTGCTTCTTAGGAACTTCTTACTTGATGACGGCAACATTCTTTCTATCCTGTACTGTCTTCTATCTTCAGGCTGGAAAGTGGCTTAGTTGGCAGAGTGCTTGCCTAGCATGTTCAAAGCTCTGGATTCAGCCCCCAAACTTGCATAAAGCCGGGTGTGCAGGCACATTCCTCCAATCCCGTCTCTCGGGAAAGTGGAGTCAGGAGGATCAGCAGTTCAAGACTTCTGCATAAGGAGTTTGAGGCCAGCTTGGGCAGCATAAGACTTTGTGTTTAAAAAGAAAATCAAAGAACTATTTATTACTTTGATAAGGAACTAAGAATTGTCTCATTCTAGTTAATTCCACCCACACAATCTGTCCTGCTCTGGCTGTCTGATTCACAGCTTGCAGTGTTGAAGTAATTGAGTTGGGTGAGGATAGTAGCGCGTGATGGAAAGGGAGCGGAATTATCCAGGAGCCAGAAGTACAAGGTTCTCTTCTCTTTCCTTCGTGTCTCTCCTTCCAGTTGGAAGGTGCATAAACCACAGCCATCTGCTGACTGGTTTGACACTGTGTTTTCTCCCAGAATCCTGGGCTAAGACTTGTTTAAAAGCCACAGCACAAAAGGAAGGCTTGCACTTGTGTCAGTGTTTAGATCGAATTAACAAGCCAAATGTTCACTTCAAGGTTTATCCCTTCCCCCATCTTTGTTCAGTCACCAAACTGCAGGCACTCTGCAAACTGCAGGCACTCTGCAAACTCCAGGCACTCTGCAAACTCCAGGCACGCTGCCTCTGAAAGCCTCTCCCTGTCTCTTGCACCGGCCAATACTAGTTCCACTGCAACACTCTTCTATGGTGGCAACACTCAGTCCCCGCTGCCATGGCAATTCACTCTCCAGCCCACTCTGCTGCCCCACTGCATTTGGGGTAAAATCTAAAAGCTGAAACCTGGCACATCAAGTCCCTCCTGCCTCAGCCCTCTACGCTTCTGCAATAGGACTCCTCTCACTGGACTCTGGAACCCCCTCCTTTCGCCCACATTATTCCCACCCCACACCTCTCTCTGCTTGGGGAATGCCTTGAGTCTCATCTCAAGGGCCATCTAATCTGGGAAGGCTTTACCAGGATCCTGGAAGGGAGCTGCCTCTTAGGCCCCAGGTTCCCAGACATTTCTCACAGCTGTATGTGAGTGCCAAGCGCACAGTGGGGTAAGTCAGGTGCTCAAGCTTGTCTTGACATGGAGATGTGCCTATCTAGGTGTCCCAGCACGTGCTAGGTACCTAATATAGTGCATGGGCCCAGTAAACAGCTGATGAATAAAAACAGCATCAAGATTTTGCCGAGGGTTTACACAATGCTTCAGTTAATTATTTTAAAGATACACACTGTCTATCATTTGTGATATCAATTTAGACAATTAGAACATTTGCAGGAACCTATATGTTGATTACTTTAAATGGTCTTGTTTTTTTCTGTTCAAAAATTAATGGAATTGCAACTATAGTCTGGGTTTTTTTCCATACTTACTTAAGGAAAAGAAAATAATGTCTTTTCTCCAACTGCACAATTTGAGGCAGGAGTTCTGTCAGAACACCTGTAATGTAAACAATACTTGGTGGTGTGTGGAGAACCCAGAAGAGGGTATGCTCAGGTAAGCTGATGTTTGAATATGGCCTCACCAATGTTTGCTCTGGCTTGAGAACAGGAAAAGAAAACTACTTGACCTCACTGAAAATCCAAAGGTTGTTTGAAACTTAAAGAAATTCTTGGTTTATTTTAAACTTATTTTCAAGGCAGCTAGAAGATCTCATGTGCATTGAGGCCTTTACAGAAAAGTGATGGCCATTGTTATTCAGTAATAACACTAGAAAGAGCCCCTCAGTGGGGCAGTACATTAAAATGCAAACCCCCAGAGCAGCTTTCTTGGGAGCAGCTGAGCTTAGTTGACAGGAAAATATTTTTGGAGCATTAGTCATTAGTTGAAAATATACTCAACTCTAGTCACTGAAACAAAATAATAGGTAGATATATGTAACTAGAGTTTTCCTGTGTCCACCAGGCTCCTGTAGCCGCTCAGACCCAAACAAACACACAGAGACTTGTATTACTTATAAACTGTATGGCCATGGCAGGCTTCTTGCTATCTAGTTCTTATATCTTAAATTAACCCATTTCTATAAATCTATACCTTACCACGTGGCTCTTGGCTTACTGGTATCTTTATATCTTGCTTCTCATGGAGGAGGCAGCTGGCAGTGTCTCCTGACTCAGCCTTCCACTTCCCAGAATTCTCCTCTCTGTTTATCCCACCTATACTATACTTCCTGCCTGGCCACTGGCCAATCAGGGTTTTATTTATCAATCAATCAGAGCAACACATTCACAGCATACAGATATCCTCCGAGGGGAGAAGGGAAGAATAAGTAACTTCTGCCAACATTTACTATTGTTACAAAATGTTAATGATTTGTTAACAGAGTTTTGTTTTAATAGGTATATAGTCTCCCAAATGGTAAAATCTGCATGTAGGAGTTTGGGGGACAATGACAGATGTGCAGAAGGCACTGCCAATCATCCTCTCCCAATCACCACCCACTGCTCCTTCCTCCTGGGGAGGACCGCCTGGGTAACTTGAGTTTCAGCTGTGATTCTGTCTTGGGCTTAGAGTGGTGAGCAGCTCAGGGCAGTGTTGGCTCTGCACTGACCTGCACAGGCACTCATTTTGAAAGACTTCCTGAGTGAGTGCTATTTTCTAGAACTGCTGACACGTGCCAACAATGCACAGGCTAGTAAAATAGGATGGTAACCCTCACAGAATTCACAGACAGGGACAGGCAACTGCTGCTGCCTGGAAGCTCGCCACAGGCCAGGCTTTTGTGCAAAGAGTCTATACACATTGTCTCCGTCACTCCCCAGGCACCCTCAGAGGAAAGTAGTAGCAATCAGGTCTTTCAAGAGAGAGGACATGTTCAGGGAAGGCTAATTAGCTGTGAAGGCCTGGATGCTGCCAACGTGGTCTGTCTCCAACCCTTAGTCTCTGCAGCACTGGGTAGTGTGGCAGGTTTGGTGAAATTTGTGAGCTAAGCCACACTGAATTCCAAGGGCGGCAGAGGCAGTATCGGGGGAAGAAGATGGAAAGAACTACCCACAGGATGACAAGATAATGGGATTTGGAGGCCCAGGGAAGCATTGTGGTGGTGTGATGGGGAACACGGAGTAGTGTAAGCAAGCAGCTGTGTCCTGGGTGAGTGGCACCAATGGGAGAGGGGCACCTGAGTTTTTGTATCGTGAAGGAGATGAAAGTACATAAAAGTCACTTACAAAAACACCACAGTGTGTTAGTGGTCTGTGAAGTGTCTGTGTGTGTGTGTGTGTGTGTGTGTGTGTGTGTGTGTGTTTGTGTGTGTTAGTGGTCTGCACAGTGTGTGAGTGTGTTTGAGTGTGTGTGTGTGTGAGTGAGTGGTCTGTACAGTATGTGGTTGTGTTAGTGGTCTGTGCAGTGTGTGTGTGAGTGTGTGAGTGGTCTGTACAGTATGTGAGTGTGTTAGTGGTCTGTGCAGTGGGTGTGTGCGTGTGTGAGTGGTCTGTGCAGTATGTGAGTATGTGAGTGGTCTGTGCCGTATAAGTGTATATGAGTGTATTAGTGGCCTGTGCAGTGTGTGTGTGTGAGTGTGTTAGTGGTCTGTTCTGGCCAGAGTCTGGTGTCTAACTTGTTTCAGGGGTTATTTTCTGCTTGACGATGCAGTCATACTCTGTTGTATCCTCGTTCTGTTGGCTGCCTTTGCAAAGCCATTTGTACTGTGCTTTTAGCTCTTCTCAGGTGACGGGAGAGGAACAAATCTATCCAGGCCTTCAAGTTAGTTCTTGGTAAAGTCAGCTTTCCTGAGTTTTATTCTTATTTTTGATCCTTTCTGAAACCGAGACCTTAGCAGTCTTAGTTCTGCTTATTCTCAACCCCTCCCACTCCTTATTTCTATTTAATTACACAGGTACTCTAATGTAAAAAAACCAAGCTTCTCAGGCTTCCATTTATCTTGTTTTTAACTACAGTTATAGTACACCATGCCCACTGTCCCCATGCCTACATCTTTCTCAAGCTGAGACTAAACAACTTGGATTGGGGAAGATTTGTTGACAAGTGGTTGTTTTTGTTCCTGGGATCCAGTATTTAGTGGTTTGGCAATAATAATTATAAATCTCTAGTTGATGGAGGAAACAAAATTGGTTTTAGAGTGTAATCTCAAGGCGACAATGTGGAATTTGGAAGGAATATTACATTTGAAGACATACAAGTAAATCTGTACCAGAAAAACACATAGCTCAAGAGAGTCACTTAAAACTTTTAAAGTGTATGAACATATGTCCCAACAAAGTTCATCTGCATTTTATGGTAAAATGAGTGCAGTAATCTCCTACAGTGTATTAGGAATTAGGAACCCTGTTTTAATGTGTCTATTGACAAGAATGAATGAAGACCGAATGTAACATAGCTCCTAAGAGTCTCCGGGTCTGTAGCTGATTACCCGTGTTGATGGCAAAGCATTTCTCCCAACACAAAACAGTGCTGCTGTACTAGGAATGAGAGACTCTAGGTGCCCCACATTAAAACACAACCAAGTAGAAAAAAATCTCAAATGGCTGGCCATAAAACAAGCTTACCCACTATCACCTATAACACAGAAAGAGCTAAAAGACAATTTCAAATTTTGAGAAGCATATAAAATAATACTGTTGTTTTTCCTGAATCAACAGTCATAACAGTTGTAGGAAATGAGCTAAAAATGACTTCCCTATTTCTCAGGTAAAATATTGGAGTATTCTAATAGAGGCAGTCTTCCAAATTGTTTTCCCTTTTTACTATACATGCATAGAACAATTAACCGGATACATTATTTGCAATATTTTGGCATAATAATATTTCTATCATTTGTAATGGAAACCCTTTGGAATTATGTGGTGAACAGTGTTCTGATGTTTCCACTAATATTGCCTATGGTGTTCAATTCAAGTGTTTAGTGAGTACTTACTCCATGCGTACACAGGGAATCATCTCTGGCCTCAGAGGTATTTTCAGTCTTTGGTATAGTGAGTGTCTATCTCAAAGACCTCCATGTTTCTGGAAACAAGGTGAACAGATCACTTCCCTTTATTGGTAGTGGGTTTCCTTTTTTGGATAACAACATCTCCTCTTTAACTGTGCTGCTAATCCCCCCCCCCCCCCCACACATACCATGCTCATCAACTTCACATAAGAATGGTTTTTATTTAGATATCTGGGTAGGGATTTTGCATGTGTGTTTATGTACTTGACTAGGCAACTATTTTGTTTCCAGGAGTTTGAGTTCAGCCACATGAGAAATGAAAACAATTTAGATAGCCCCTAAGGATCCCTTTGGCTCTAAAGTAGGGACTATATTTTCAGAATTCCGAAAGCTATTTCTGCATATGACTAAAATTCACTATACAAATGTACAAAACTGCAAAATAGTAAAATAAACAAATAAACAAGTTAAAAGTAAGTATTTAAACATTAAGAGAAAAAGGAGGAAAGGCCCATGAACTAAGGAATGGATCACCAAAATTTGATATATCCATAAATCAGAGTATTATTCAGCCATAAAGAGAAAGTAGGAACTGGTACCTGCCATAATGTGGACAAAATTTCAAAACACCATAAGAAGAGAAAGAAGCCAGTAAGAAGATGTTACATGTGATATAACCATAGTATTCTGTTTGTAAGTCCAGAGAAGAGAGGAGCACAGAAACAGAAAGGGGATCAGAGGTCACCTAGCATGGGGATGAGATTGAAAGCTAAACACTGGGTCTCTTTCTAGGTGATGAAATGTCTACAACTGATGTACCATTATGTGAATATGCTGATAGCTATTGAATCACATGCTTCAGAAGGGTAAAAGTATGATATGCAAGTGGTATATCAAAAAATGACTGGAAGTTATTTTTAGTCCCTTTATTTTTTTTCTAGTTCTTCTTAAGGGGAGACTATGCAGTGCATTTAGAAGTTTCTATCTAACATAGACTATTTATTTGGATTGATTCTCATTGTCACATGCAAATATATATGCACAGGAATGAAACAGGCTGAAAAGGTTTTGTGTTCCAAGGAATTTAGCTCTATGTTATGTTATGTGTGTGTGTGTGTGTGTGTGTGTGTGTGTGTGTGTGTGTGTATGTGTATGTGTGAGAGAGAGACAGAGAGAGACAGAGAGGGACAAAGAGAGAGATAGAAACAAACAGAGAGACAGACAGACAGAGAGGCTGAGTGTGAAGGTGTGCCTGCACACAGAAGTCAGAGCAACCTGTCACATTAGAAAGCAACAGGACTCATTGCCTTATGGTTTTGAGACAAAGTCTCTCACTGATCCTATAGATGGCTGTTTTGCAGTTAAACTGGCTGGCCCTGGGTTCTCAGTATTTGCCTGTCCTTGTCACCCAGTGCTGGGGTCACATGCACACACAGCCTTGTCCTGCTTTAACATAGGTGCTGAGGGGTCTAACTCAGGTTCTCATGCTTGCACGATGATAAGCACCCCCACCTTCTCCGTGCTCCTGGAAACAAAGCATCCTTCCTCTAGTTCGGATTACCGCTTTTCCCCTTTGTATTTTTGAGAAAAGGTCAAAAGATCTCGCTGTTAACTCTGGCTGTCCTGGAGCTCATTATGTAGACCAGCTTACCTCGAACTTACAGAGATCCTCCTGTCTCTACCTCCCAAATGCTGGGATTCAAGGTGTGTACCACTCTGCCTGACCAAATGGCCTTCTTTACACGAGTGATTGGTGAACATTTCTGCTCTGCAGGTAAGGCAGTCACCACACAGTGAAAATACAGTCCACAGAGCTCTTGTTTCCTTTTAGGGTTGTCACTGTGAAATGAAAGCCAGCTTGTTGATAAAGAATAAATTTAGAAAGTGTACCCACAGAGGTCTGAAGGGAGGTAGCTTTTGACTCCTTACATTGCACTGGCAGGCAGGGCTGTGAGAAACGCCAGTCCACAAGTGAGGTATCACCTCCACAAGCAGTAGAGGGCTCTCTAACACCACACAGCAGCTCAGGAGTCCACGTGACCCAGGTTTTCAGCAGTGCCTGCAGATGTCATCCCATTGTCAATGTTGATGTGTTTGCTGAAGGATAATCTTAAGACCAACATTTACAGGCCAGAGAAATTCCTCTCATAGGAAGTTTCGGCAAATTTTTAGACATTCTGAATCATCAGTACATGCTAATCAATCACATTGCTTTGAAGTCCACTGAATTTGGAGGTTTTACATGTGTCACCATCACATTCAAGAATATATGTTAGCTATTATAATTTTCTGAGTGAAACCATGAAAAAAGTTTGTATAGACATTATTAACCTCTGCTTCATACTTGGTAAATAAACACAGACATGAACTGGATGTTTTCCCCGAGCATGGAGACGCCAGTACGTTTAAAAGAGGGAGCTAAATTAATCACTATCTCTTATAGGTTGTCTGCCACATCATCTTTTGTGGAGATAAACTGCGTTAGGGGCCACTGGAAAGTTAATCTAGCAAATCAAAGTTCTGCTCCGAAAGCTGAGTTCTGTCCCAGTTTAAGATAAACCTGTGTATCTTGGTCCGCTACAGTAAATCTATCTGCAGAAATATCTCGACAGAGATCCTCACAAAGTCACATGCTGCAGGGAAAGCAATCCCAATAGAATGTGAATCACACAAAGAGCTGAGCAATCAGCTGACCTGCCATCTGATAACATGCAGTCTCAGGAGTCATCAAAGGTAAAAATCTCACTTTCTTTTCAATTCTGAACATAGCTCTTCACCTTAATCTCTCCCTTTATATTATTTATTTCCAGTTTATAAAGTGTGCTGTTTTATCATGAACTGTAAGAACTATGTAACTATATAAGAATTTTGACACATAACTGGGGAAAAGGCTGCAGAGGAGCAGAGTTCAGGTATCAGCTAACAATCACCTATAACTCCTGCTCCAGGGGATCTGAGGCCCTTTTCCAACCTCTAAAGGTGCATGCAGAACTCCTCCCAGACAACAGAAGACTGCAGAGGACCAAGGTGTTTTAAATCAGTCTTACTTTTTAACTTTGTGTGGATTCTCATCTCTGTAGATTAGCAGTAACAGAATATCTTCTCCACCTTTGCATAGTATGTGAAGAAAGGCTAAGAAGTCATCTATGAAAATTATAAGTTAAGTAGACATCACAGTACCTCTGTACCCTCTAATAACATCAGACACGTAGATGAGGTTGAATAAAACACAGGGTAAAATGTATCCATCTAGGTGCATCTGTTATTACCCTAATCATGCTGTGTATTACAGAATTTACCACATGGCATTGTAATTGTCTGGTGATGTTTCTGCATTCTTACTGCTGTGGAACAGCAAAGCTTGTGTCTTAATTACTTCACGATCACTGGCAGGGCAGTAGTGTTTGATCAGAGGGAAAACATTAAACAATGTTGGAAGTTTTGTTTGAACAGGCAAAACTGAACAGAATACCTCTCATAAGGCCATGATATTAAATATGCTATGTGGCAATGTTGGGCAGTATAGTGTTAGATTACTACATGGACCAGCTGTCATGTCAATAGCTTTCTACAAGCTACAATCATTAACTAGAATTTACACCAGTATTTTCAATGCAAATATTCGGTATGGATTTCTTTACTTGCTATTTAAACCTAATCTTTTTTTTTTTTTTTTCGAGACAGGGTTTCCCTGTGTAGCTTTGTGCCTTTCCTGGAACTCACTTGGTAGCCCAGGCTGGCCTCGAACTCACAGAGATCCGCCTGGCTCTGCCTCCCGAGTGCTGGGATTAAAGGCGAGCACCACCACCGCCTGGCTAAATTTAATCTTTTACCTATTTATCTCAAGTCAGTTTCTAGCGCTCTGGTAGTCTGAAACACTGCATGAGACTACAAACTCTCTCCTTTGGGCAGATTGAGGATAGGATCCTCAGCAACGGTTATCATTTCATAACAAATATGGAGTATAACAGCCAAAGATGTTGGGCTGAGAGCCGAAGAAACACTCTTCAGGAGCTCAGAGGTGACTGCATAAATGCTCATGCTCACAAGGGACCTTTGTGCAGAGTCTCATCATACACCTACCTGGTCATTATCTTCAGGAAGTTTGTAATCAAAAGCAGAAATAAACTGAAAGTCAGGGTGGCCAGGGAATCAATCAAAGCAAACCCCTGAACTTGGAGGAGATGGGACATTGACTGCACAGGGAGCTGGTGGACAGATACTGGAGACCCAAAGTCATGACTCAGCATTCTTGAATGCAAAGTTAGATAGCCCTAGGTTCACTATAGTGACCAACAACGTAAAATCATTTTCAGGAAATCACATTGCTCTTCTTGATCTGCATAGCAGGCATTCTGTTAGCAAGCAGTTACACCAGGGTTTAGGAATAGCCAGTACCTTTTGTCTAAAACACAACCTGCATAGAACTCTTCAGGACTGACGTCATTACAAAGACAAGAGTTCCCAACTTTGAAATTAGACGTCGTTAAAACTCCAAAAAGTGTATATTAGTTTTGTTCTCTTAGAAATTTCAAGCATGTGGACTTTGCCACCAAGTTAATATAGAATCAACGATTTCTCTAAACAACACTTCTTTTTATATTAAAGTATTACTTCTCTGGAAAGGAACTCTGAACACCACATCAAGTTCCTATTGCAGTAGACATGTAAGGAGAGCAAAAGAAAAATGACCATCCTAACTCTCACCACAGTTGGTCTGTAGGAACTGTCTTACCATACAAAAAAAAAAGTTTCCATATTTCTGCTGTTAAAGCACAATCAAAATAGCTGTAGAATGGTTTTCTTTTTTTTTTTTTTAAAGAAAAATTCAACTGTCTAGGTTTTCTTTTCAATACATTGTCATTATTATCTGAGTTTTGAAAATATCATTTTACACAGAAAATTGTAAACGCAACATTTATATAAAATCAAATATCACTGTCCATGAAGTAATCACAATTAAAATGTGACTATCTGATTAGCAAAAATAAGTTTTTAAACCGCGAACTGTGACGCTGAGTAACTGTGGGGACAGGACTCAGTCATCACTGTGGTAACTTCCACCTCCACTCCAGGACACAGCATTCCTGTCTGCTTCACTAGGAGTGTGCTTCCTGACAGGCAGGGCTGTTTACAGTCACCTTTCTTTACTTCCATGGGACTGAGAGAGACTCCTCATCACAGTCCCAGCAGCAGGGCCAGAATCCCTGTGCTCAATCACTCTTACACAGGTTTTTTCTTTGTTTTTTTTTTTTTTTCCAGCGTCATTTGGGTAATCAATCTACCTAGAATTATTCAAGGACAGACATTATCCTCAGCCTTTATTCCCACAATTATAATATACTTGAAGAGAGAAAGCCCTTGCCTAGAGAACAGATAACCAGATCCATCCATTGAGCCCACTAAAGTGTTCTAACAGCCTGGAGACCTGAGAAGACCATTCAGTTCTAATGTAAACCTGCTTTGCTTCGAGTTGCAGAGGTATTATCTTAAATACACTTCCGTTAAAAGAAGGATATAAGTGAACTCAATAATCGTAAGTAACTGGACAGAAGTGTCAGTGAAGGAGCAGTGCGTTATTTAAATGTTTCTGTTTAGTCTAAGGAGAAAGCACGGTGAGGAACAGACTACAAGGTTTGCAGCCTGTTATGAACGATGCCAAGCAGTGGCCAAGTACTGTGGTACACTGCTCAGAAAATACCAAACAGCATAAGCAGCCAACAGTACCTTCGCAGCGGCATGATTTCACAAGCCATCCTCGTGTGCGAATCTGCACGGGATCTCCCAGTGTCTTCCAGCCAAGCCCGGTGTGCAGGACCCGCGGAGCACACAACCTGCTGCAGCTGACGCTCCTGCCTCTCCACCTCCAGCTGCAGGCAAGGATATTTATCGGCTGCCTCCACACTTACACTGCAGTCCACTTTGACCTTTTGTTCCAGCGAAGCAGCTGAAACCCGGAGCCAATCAGAGGAGGAGCAGCGGAGTGTGAAGGGCTGCTCCTCCTCCTGCTGCTCCTCCCGCTCCTGCTCCTCCCGCTCCTCCTCCAGTCCCCACCCCGCTTGGCTCTGCTCGCTCCTCAGTGGGCTTGGCAAGCACCAGTAACCTGAAACTTTTCCTCGGAGCGATTTCCGACAAGCCTGTCAGTCTGAGAAGAGCAACCAATAACTACAGCGGAGACCAGTCCTGTATGGTTCAACGTGCAAGAAAGACAGCTAGGAAATGCATTGTCAGGGACAGACAGCGTCTCTAAAGGAAGCATTTTCGTGGCCCAAGGGGAGAGTTGGACTGCACCTCATTTTCCTAGAATAATTAAATAAAAAATAAAAAATACCCAAACACTAGCCAGAGAAGGCCTAAGAGTTTTCTGGAAGGAAGGCATACCCGGACCCTAGCCCTACCCACATTTTCTTCTCCAGATGCTTGTTTACACTAGGCTGTGAGCAGTCCCTGGTGACGTTACTCAAGGGGAGGAGGACACAGTGCCTTAACAGGGCTCAGGTCCTCAAGAGATCCAACGGTCTACTTGCATGGTCTTTCAGTTTGTTGTTTGTACATTTCATTCATATGAACTGAATGTAGCTATTTGCAAATTATTTTTCTATCCAAAATGTCAACTGTACTTTGGAGAGACTTGTTTCTTAGTATATTCTTCTTCCATTTTTTTTACAGCTAACCCAAAACCAGTTTTTCCCATAAGGTCCTCTAAATGTTTATTAATTATTGTCCTTTATAATTTTTAAAATCTGTATTTTACATGTATATACGTTTGCCTGCATATACACATGTGCACCACATGTGTGACTGTTGTCTGAGGAGGCCGCAGGATCCTCAGGAACTGGCCAGGTAGGTACTGGGAACCAAACCTGGGTCCTCCACAATAGCAGCAGGTGCTCTTAACTGCAGAGCCATCTCTTCAGCCCCTCTTATTTCTTCAGGAGCACTAGGGTGTTATTTCTAGGAAAATAATTGCAATTCATAAGTGTAGTGGTTTGAATAGGGATGGCCTCATAGACTCATGTGTTTAAATGCTTGGTCTATAGAAAGTGGCACTATTAGGAAATGTGGCCTTGTTGGACTAGTTATGGCCTTGTTAGAGGAAGTGTGTCACTGTAGGGGCAGGCTTTGAGGTCTCATGTGCTCAAGCTATGCCGAGTGTGGGACTCAGTTCATTTCCTGTGATTCAGAACTCTCCACTACTTCTCTAGCACTGTCTGCCTGCATGCTGCTATGTTTCTTGCCATGATGATAATGGACTACTCTGAAACTACAAGCTAGCCCCAATTAAATGTTTTCTTTATAAGTGTTTCCATGGTCATGATGTCTCTTCACAGCAAAAGAAACCCTAAGACAATAGGTTTCATACAAAGCCGGAAAATACCATAAACATACTATGTATAATTTATTTCACATTATGGGAGCTTAAAGAATAGTAACACAGCCACAATCATTACTTTTAGCAGCAGAAATAACAGATACCCAGTTAATGACATTCAAAAAGTGTGCCAACTTATAGGTACTCCTATGGTTTTTCCCATTTTTTTTTTACAAGCTACTCACAAAATTGTAATTGTCACTATATTATCTTTTTGATACTATACTTGCAATTTTTTGCTTCTAAATTATCAACTCTATTCCCAGAACCAACTTCATTATCAATACCATTATCTTTTTGAACTGTCTTGATAGCTTAGTTATTATTCTATTGCTGTGAAGAGACACAACGATCAAGGCAATGTATAAAAGAAAGCATTTCATTGGGGACTTGCTTACAGTTTTAGAATTTAGTTTATTATTGTGGTGTAGAGCATGACAGCAGGCATGAAATAAT
Organism: Onychomys torridus; assembly: GCF_903995425.1. NCBI lineage: Eukaryota > Metazoa > Chordata > Mammalia > Rodentia > Cricetidae > Onychomys > Onychomys torridus. The sequence goes on from NC_050445.1 coordinate 15,539,690, forward strand.
ACTTGAGAGCTTACATTTTTATCTGCCAGTTAGAGGGGAGAGAAGAATGAGAGAGAGAGAGAGAGAGAGAGAGAGAGAGAGAGAGAGAGAGAGAGAGAGACTAGTTCTAGTGTAGGCTTTTTAAACCACTCCCAGCACACACACCCTCCAACAAGGCCACATTTCCCAATCCTTCCCAAACAGTTCCACCAACTGGGAACTGTAGATGTAACCATCTTGCTAAATAAGAAACACAGAGCCAATTGCAGAGTTAAAAGCCAAGAGGTCAGAGCAATAGCTGAGAGCTGAAAACCTTACCCTTCACTGCTGCTCTGTCTTTCCTCTCTGCAAGAGAGCTACTTCCTGTGTCCTGTCTTTTACATAGACTTTCTGTTCTGCCTTCTCATTGGTTGTAAACCCAGCCACATGACCTCCTTGTCACTGCCTGTCTGTACAGACCTCCAGGTCTTCTGTGGTTGATATGGAGATTAGACGTGAGTGTCTCCCTGCTGGCTGTGTCCTTGAACACACAGAGATCTACCTAGCTCTGCCTCCCAAGCGCTAGGATTAAAGGCATGTACCATCACCACCCAGCTTCTGCTATGGCTTGCTCTGACCCCAAGGCAACTTTATTAATATACAAATAAAATCACATTTCAGTACAAATAAAACATCACCACAGGGAACCAGGCATTCAAACATATCAGTCTATAGGCTATTCTCATGCAAATCACCATGTCTCTTTTAACCATGGACTTGGGCCATGAGAGTGCACAAGGACACATAACAGTTGTGAGAAGTACTCTTTTAGAAAGAGAGTGTTTTCTGGTTGGTAAGAATGCTATTTTTATATTTGGCCTTGGAGTTTAAAAAGGATAGGCCCATTTTTCTCAGTAGGCATGTAGGCACTGTAATGTTGAGCTAAGCCAAGGTCATGTCCTATATCTGGGTAGTCTTTTTTTTTTTTTTTTTAAATCAAGAAGAGACTCATTAGGAGAAACAGTTGTCAAAATAATATCTGATATGGATAAGTATAATGTCTGAGAACTGAAGTCCCTTGAACAGTTAAAGAAATATACTTCTCATTTTAAACCTGGTTATGTTTTCCTGCTTGGTGCTGAAGACCAGGTAGGTGGCCCAAATTAGTCATTTTCTTTTAATGTCAAGGCCACTTGAATATCTGGTCCTCAGGCATTAGTTGGGCTTGGGAGGAACTTCTGGCTCTTCTCATCTTTCTTTTGCCCATTAGTCCATCTAGGGGTCATAAGTCAAAGGCCTCACTTGACCATTGTTTCATTTGTAAGTGTGAAGGGAGTATTTTCTCTTTGCCAGCTCTCCTCTTTGTATACTGAGCACTCCAAGAGTGCACTCAGTGGCCCCCCTGAACAAGAGTAAAGGTGACTCACCATAGTCTTTTGAGAGATGCCCCACAGTCCACTTGGACTAAGCTGACTTTGGAGGGCAAGGGGGAAATATGTACCTTTTGAATACATCAGTGTAGGACTCCAAGTATGGGTATTGAACACTGAGGTTACTTATACCAGTCTGATATTTTTCGTTACTGTGCAATACTGAGACAAAGCATGATCAGAAATCAAGCATACTTAAATAATCCTTGATTGGACATACATTAAGTCAGTACCCTATCTATCTCATTGTTTATGTATCCTAAATAACTTATTCAGACCCTTGTAACTTACATAAGCTTCCTAGCTTTTTTCCATTTTGATAAAAGAAATCTAGCCATTTTAATCTTTAGACAATAAGAATATTTTTATTTTTCTATCCTAGTATCTTCCTTCTTGAAAATACCACGAGTCATAGTAACACCAACAAAAAAAATTTCACCATCTGTGAGAATTTGGGCCGGAGGCAGGGAATTAAGCAATGTCTATCTTTTCCTTAAAAGGCTCCAATGACAAATCAAAGTTCTGATTTTTTTCCCAAAGCTTATCCTAGGGAACCAGTGAATGTGTAAGGTTTAGTTACAGAGCACAGGTAGCATCCCAAGAGGAGCCACACTGCAAAGTCTTTACCCAGTACTGACAGTGGCTCTCCCATGAGGGTATAGGTGGAGCCTCTTTAGCCTATATATTCTGATTCCTCCCCAAGACCACCAAGCCATGTGCAAAGAAGGTACAAATGCATGCTAGCTGGGAGGAGTGGTTGGGTGCTCAGATGAGGGTACAATGACCCTGTCCTTTGATGAGGAAACACAATCAGCAAGTTCTAATGTGTTGGATTTTTGCAAGAAGGCACTGCTGAACTCATAAAGATGGCAGTTGCTTGACTTGGGAGATAGTGCTGTGCAAAATCTCCTTAATGAAGCAAAGCTGAATTCAAGCTCAATATATAGGATAATATAATATGGCTAATTTATGTCAACTTGACACAACCTGGGTGTATCTGTAAGGAGGGAACCTCAATGGAGAAGATGCCTCCATAAGATCCAGCTATAAAGCATTTTCTTAATTAGTAATTGGATGGGAGAGGGCCCAGCCCATTTTGTGGGGCTACCCCTGGGCTAGTGGTCCTGGGTTCTATAAGAAAGCAGGCTGAGCAAGCCAGTAAGCAGCACTCCTCCATGGCTCCTGCATCAGCTCCTGCCTCCAGGTTCCTGCCCTGAGTTCTTGGTCTGTTTGAGTTCTTGTTCTGACTTCCTTCAATGATAGATACAATGTGGAAGTGTAAGCCAAATAAACCCTTTCTTCCCTGACTTTCCTTTTCATTATGGTGTTTAATCTCAGCAACAGAAACTCTAAGGCAGATAAAGAATTAGGATTGCCTGTGCATATAGAAAATATTTACATTTTAGCAAGAGTTTTGATACATTATCAAAATAACCTTGACATGAAGGAATAGCCTTGGCAAATAACAAAAGGCAGAAACAAAATCACACACATCGAGCCAAAAATCTTCACATGTTTATCTTGTAATTACAGTCTTAGATTATAGAAGACATCCATTTCCCTCATTTTAACTGGGATAGATTAGTGTATAGCCAATGCCTAGAAAAGCCATTTTCTCTCCCTCTAGTCCCACCTTGAAATCTAATAAGAGTTTCTGGTGGAACCTAATAAAGAGCACTCCTGACTCTCATAATTCTCGAAGGCTAAGAGAACTAACCTTTTCTTATTTTGTAGTTTCCAGTCCAGAGAATGACCCACCCTAGCTGGGAGCTTGGTCTTGAATGCATGTAAGCAATGGATAAAGAGAAGCAGCAGATGCAGAGCAAAATATCCCTAAACCCATGTCGACATCTTGCCCTGGAAATCAGCTAAGGAAGCATTGTCAAAACCCCAATATTGGAGTTGCTGGTTGAAAACTTCTAGGCAGAAAAATCCTCTCTGTCCTCTCCATGGAAACATATCTCATTTTTTTTTTTTTTTACCATAGGCATCTTTATGTCATGAGGTAAATGATAGTAATCTGGGCTGGAAATAGCTAACCCCTTAGCTGTCCTTAAGGACATGCTGCCTTTCTTTCCTCTTGTGCTCTCTTGTTGTTCTCCTTTCCCTTGTCACAGGGTCAGGGGGCCAGCCTGACCCAGGACAGGGCTTTTTGAAGATCTTGAGATAAACATGTTTGAATCTGGAACGGGAGGGCCAAATCCCTTCTCTGGAGCCTGCTTCTTGGTGAGCTTAACCAGCATATGACAGTGTGCCTATGTGTCATATGTGTATAGGGCATTTTCTGCTCTGTGGAACTGAACTCAGTGGCTTGCATTGGACAGGAAATGGGCTGGACCAAACTGACCTGTACTCCTTATCCACCTGCACAGAGCTGTCCACATGAGTCATGTCTGCTGTGTCATTCTTTGGGAACAGGAATTGACAAGACTCAGAAGGGATGACATTAAACTCTTCTTTTTCTTCTTTTTTTTTTTTTTCTTATCCTCTCTCTGCTACTGTAACTGAAAGGCAAAAGCAAACTAACAGTACCACAGTGCCACAGGGTGAAATAAAAGCAGATAAGTATGAAGCAAAGCAGCCCCAAGGTGTGAAAAGGGGGGACATTCTGTCTCAGAGGAAAATGGACTTGGAGATACCAGGCAGACAGAGCAGGCAATAAGAACCAGTAGAGTCCACGTACCATTCTCTTGCCCAAGCAGGCCAATCCTGCACTGGCTGCAGCAGCTGCCCACTGAGAGCATCTTGTCTAGCACCAAGCAATTTCGTTGGGATCTGTGTCTTAGCAATATCCAACCCTGGACCACCACATATTTCAGCAATGTCTCCCTTTGTAGAAGGCCAGTGCTGGAGGCATGTGACTGGGGAAACCTGTTAGGTCTCCTCTAGAAACCAGCAAATATATCATGTAAAACAATGTGTTAAAACTAAAACAAGCCAGGCAGTGGTGGCACACGCCTTTAATCCCTGCTCTTGGGAGGCAGAGGCAGGTGGATCTCTGAGTTTGAGGCCAACGTGGTCTATAGAGCATGTTCCAGGACAGCCAGGACTACACAGAGAAACCCTGTCCTGAAAAATCAAAATCAAAATCAAAACAAAACAAAAACCAAAAATAAACAAAACAGAACAAACAAAAAACTAAAACAAAACAGAACACTAAAAATACAATACATCACCTTGGAGGCTGCCTGTTGTTACCTCTCTAGTCTAATACAAAAAGGAGTTCAGTGATCTCCAGAGGGCTCAGTGGGATCAGAAAGTTTTATGGGTTGTGTCATGTGGTCACATTAACAAGATGGCAATGAAGTCACCTGGCATTTGCCCTCTTTATGATATCATTAGCAGGATGGTGACCAAATCACATCGTTGCTTCCATCCTGGTGAGATCACCAGCCAAGGTGTTAAACCATATGATTTCTTTCTGCTCGTGGTGACTCCATCCCCCATCAGGGCACAAGTCCACGTGGGATCCACACATCTCATAGATGAGGGCTGTTCTAGCCATTTCTTTAAAAAGATACTTTAATTAGGTTAGCAGGGATATAGAAAGACACAGTAGGTACTCCTCCCCCACCCCAAAATAAGAAACCAGGAAAAGAATTCCATGGTCTCAGCTCAGAGGAGCAGTTCACACATATAGCTAGAGTGAGTTTAAGGTTCTCATAGCTTCTAGAGAGCTTGAGGAAAGTTTAACCATCATCCAGTTTTAGTCCAAAACAGTAGTGAGTCTGCCTCTCAGGGTTGCAGAAGAGACAAATGAAGGATGGAAAATATAGGAACTTTGAAAAATCCAAAGGTTTGTCAATAACTCCCCAAATCTGCCTAAGATGTTCCTCCTCAGGTGTCTGGATCAGGTCTCATCTAAGCAGAGTGAGGTAACATCGATGTGTAGCCAGACCTTAGGTTAATAGTGTATTTTAGTATCTGTTCACAGGTCTCTCATCACCAATTTAACTTGCTTCCTAGGAAACAGAGACAAGGTGATAGGGGACCTGTGTGTCTAAGGGGACATCACCTTATTAGAGAGAAGACAATCAAGTGATCAGAGCAGTCGAGGATGGAGGAGGTGTGCAGGTGGTTTCAACAGCTCTCACACTCGGTTACACTTTCAGGGTTTGGCCTGGTTTATACTCATCTTGATGAGTCAGTAGTCCTCAGAAGAAATCCCAAGAGATGTTCCCAAAATGCTACTGTTTAGGAGTCATGATCAGACCAGTTTTTAATTTTTTTTTTTAATTTTCCCTGCCAGTTAAAGAATTAAAAGGCAGGAAGCATCTTGAGGCCAGACATGTAGCAGTAGGAAAATTTTTGAACATAGAGGACAGAATCAGCTGAAGAAGGTCTTTTCTTGGGGGCAAGGAAATACACACACACACAACAGACACACAGAGAAAAGGGAAAAGGCCCTCCACAAAGTAGAGGGAAGCCCAGGAAGCCTACACCCTTCATAAGCACTTAAAGCACCTTGTAAGACACCAATATTTTAAAACATAGTCAAGATTCATTGCTAGAATGTTTTTCTATTCAGAACTTTATGAAAGCATCAATGCTATCTAGATAAAACGGGGGGGGGGGCTAATAAGATGGCTGAGGGGGGAAAGGTGCCTAAGTCTAGACCCCACATGATGGAACCAACTCCTGAGAGTTGTCACTTGCTACACACACACACACACACACACACACACACACACACACACACACATATGCGCGCACACGCGGTTTTAATCAATATTTTAAAAAATCAAGAAAATGGTCAATAATAAAGAATCCAGCATTAGAAAATTCTAAAAACTGAATTTCAGTTTACACTCAATAAGTTCAAAATATACCCTATAGAATTACAGTTTTGTTCAATGTCTGCTTTCACGTATATTTTCTTTTCTTTTTTGTTATTTATTATATTTGTGTTTTAATTTTACACATCAGCCATGGGTTCCCCTGTCCTCCCCCATCCCACCCCCGCCCCCACCTTCCCCCCAGCCCCTCCCCTCCATTCCCATCTCCTCCAGGGCCATGACTCCCCTGGGGATTCATTTAAACCTGGTGGATTCAGTACAGGCTGGTCCAGTCCGTATATTTTCTGGTTAACTGTCTTTAACACCATTCATCTAGCACGGGTATCAAGCAGAGGTTAGTAGTTGTTTTCTTAAAATCTGCTCACATCTCCACATAGTGATTACACGCCTTTCCCAGTTTCACTATTTGAGTATGAGTGCTTCTTTTTTGGATTCTTTTGAAGGCATCCCTTGTGATGATGGTCAGTACTTATTCATAGCCTTTCCTTCTTTCTCTACCAAATATCACTTAACTAATTTCCTTGCTTGTGTTTCCCTCATCTGACTCCTTCCGCTCAGGGCTCTGCAGGAAGTGGCAGGAACACCCTTCAGTCTGCTGTCCCTTCTAAATTCTCAAAGGCTGCCTCTCCTCCTCAAGGCCCTCCACTTGTGCCCCTCTGCCTTTTTCCTAGCTTTCTGATCAGCTTCCACTGTTCTGGAGTGTCTGTAAGGGGCAACCTGCACCCCAGCGGCATGCGATGCAGCTTCGAAAAGGACTTTCTCATTTTTAAAGGGAGTTCACTAGGCTCTTCTGCCCTTTCACCCTAATTAGTCCTGCTTGCTAGCAGACTTCTGCCAGACTGCTACATAGTGCAAATGAAATCCACAGACCACCGGCAACTAGTTAGACTAGAGATTTATGCTGTGCTGTGACTCTTCTCCAGTGACACAATCTTCATGTTTTGTCACACACTAACCTCTTCCTAATTGAGAAACTCAAGAGCATCAAGCGGGAACAAATAAATGCCTTTGGTCTTGGCTCTGATAATGCCCTGTTCCTGTCTCACTCACACAGCTTGCCCCCGGAAAGGGCACCCACTCATCATAGCTCCCCTGGAGGCAATGGTAAAGAACAGAGACAACTTAAATAAACAGAGAATGGCAATGTGTGTGTGTGTGTGTGGGGAGGGAGGGCAGGGGATGGTAGGGGGGTGGTGGTGGATAGAGGAGGCACCTGGCATCTCTTCCATCTGGGCATTGGGTCTTAGACTTTCTCATGGAAGAAGCCTGGTGTCCACTACACTCTAAGTCTGTTATTGGAATAAACAAGTGTCCCTTAGCCTAAAAATAATCTCCTAGGCTTCCAAGCCTCTGGCACTGCATCCTGGTTCCCATGACACATGATCTTCTAGTTTTCTGAAAGTCCTTGTGTTTCTGGGACTTCTCAAAACTCTGTGATATCCGTTGTCCATTCGTTTCATTTGTCTTTCCTTCTCGTTTACCTTTGCCTCCAAGCCCAACACAGTTCAGTAGAGTCATCAAACTGGGCCCCAGAATTCTGCCCCTGGGGATTGCATTCTGGCTGCATTGCTGTCCCCGTAGGCTCTAGATGCTCTGGAGGGCTGTCTTGAAGCTGGGAGGTTGCATGAGGAAGCAGCGGAGTCACACATGTAAAACACACAGACTACGGTGGGCCAGAGGGTAAGTGCACACTAATTTTATTAACACCCCAGTCCAAACATTCAAGCCCCTCCTACTGTCTGATTTCCAGTTTCTTCTCCTTTTGCTCCTTCTTATCAACGCTATTATTCTCTGAGTCATGTTAAAGCCACAGTCATCTTAACTGCTCCTCCGTTTAACCAAAGCCACTGAGAGCTCTGCTTCCTTGGTGTGCCTCTGTCACCGGTCCCAATATCATCTCCTTCTTTCTCCCTCTGTTCCCTGGCTCTCCAATGCCTACATTCCCTCCTCAGACTGAACAGCTTACTCTACAGCTCACAACAGCCTCTTAACGAAAGCCCGGTGTTTTCATAGTGGCATTTAGAACTCTCAGCTGATCAGTTTGTCTTCAGTTTAGCTTTAGATACCTCCTCAAAAAAGAGTTTCAGTTAACCCCCAGGTCGCTATTTTCAAACTTTTCTACCTAAACACTCGTTCGTGATGTGCCTTCAGCTGGGACCACCCTTCCGTTCCACTCCTGCATTTGGGATGACCCTTCAGTTCCATTCTCTCCTAGAAAATCTCCACTTCATGCACAGCTCAGTTGGAGGAAAACACTGGAGCCTCTGAGCTCCTTTAGCCTATTGCAACGATGTTTGCACTTCCCCCACGCAATTTCTGAAGTATTCCCCTGCAATGATGTTTGCACTTTCCCCACAGTGTTTTTTTTTTTAAATTTTTAAATTTTTATTTTTTTTTAATTATTTGGCTCAACCTATCATCTTCCTTTTGGAAGGAGTGACAGGAACTCTATCTTTTCTGAAGCACTTATTCAGTAAGTGCCGAGTGAATGGAGGATAACCAAGTCTTGAAGATAATCTGAAGCACACCTCCTTTGGTTAGATGTAAATTGTCAGGCAGTGTTAATAATCTGCGTTTTAGCATTTTCATTGTAATGACCACTTAGCATAAACTAAAAAAAAAATATATCCTCTGAAAAATCAGTAATTGAAAAAGAAATAAACTAACTGAGCTGTAGCTCAGTGATAGAGCAAAATGCTTTGTGAAACTTTTGAATCCCCTCAGGCAGCCTGACTCCCTAGCTCCCTCTAAACTGCCTGCTTGCTCCTCCACACTTTTTTATTTTTTCCTCCACACTTTATATGGCTGGTAAATTTCTTTCTTTTTTTTTTTTTTCAAAGTTTTTCAGCAGATTCCAAGTATTTGGTAATATCTGTGTTTGCCCTTGTGCTATCAAGATCAACAATTGTTCCAACAATGATGTGGCTACATTTGCTTTAATTTCAACATCAATTAAAAACAACCAAGGAGCCAGGAACATTTCTTGGCTACATTAGTTTGTTTTCAAATATCATTCAGAATCAGACTGATGTGTTTTCTATGATATAGTGACACGTTAAAATAAGTTATTTTATTGGAAGTTTGTTAAAGAAAGTTTTTCTCAGGGAGAGTTGTCTTTCACATACATCTTAAAATTAGTCTTTGAACAATGCATTAAAAAGCAATGCCCTCTATGAGATACTCACGCAGTGTTTATAAATGAACAAATTTGATGTGAGATTAAAAAATAGGGCAAAGGTGAGATTTTGAGGTACATGTAATTTGGGTAATTTAGAAGCTGTGGCCTTGCTGCACAAGGCCTTTGGTTATGGTAGTTCTCTAGCAGTTTGTATTGGGACACTAGTGGGTTTTGGAGCTGAACACAGGGCAGTATCATCATCATCATCATCATCATCATCATCATCATCAACAACAACAACATGGCAGTAAAAGATGGAGGAAGAAGGAACTAGAGTGGTGGTATTTGGAAGGTAACTAGAATGTACTGAGAACTGAGGCTGTGCTCACTGTAATAGATGTAGAAATGAAGCATTCATGTTAGCATTCAGCTGACAAATGGTACACATGAACCCGGTATTTGAATGAAAACTTTTACAGCTTTCCGCCACTGTGTAGCCTTTCAAAACAGTAAAGTTCTAAACCTACCTATATGCACCTCTGTATCTACCCATCCAGCTCTCTAACTACACATTTCTAAACAACTATAGGAAATAATGGATCCTTTCTTCTCATTTGAAATTTATATTTAGATGAGTATGTATATAATATAGTAAGTAAAAGTCATACAGTTTTATAGTGACTGGTCCAATATAAAGACATCCACAGGACCACAGATGACATCTTCTGCTACTATGAATTAAGACTGCTGTGTGTGTGTGTGTGTGTGTGTGTGTGTGTGTGTGTGCGCACACACATTTGTGTGCACACATATGTGCTCAAGTGTGGGTATATTCGTGTGAGTACAGGTGCCTTTGGAAGACAAAAGTGTAGGATTCTCATGATACTACAATTCCAGGCCATTGTTAGCTTCCTAATATGGGTGCTGGGAATAAAACCTGGGTCATCTGGAAAAGTAGTAAGCATTCTTAACTTGATGACTATTGGTGGCAATATCTCCAACCCCAGTTGTGGTTATTTTCATTTTAAAAAACGTTATTCCCCTTTTAAACATTACCATGTAGAAGTGGCAGGTGGCCTGTGACTTGTTTTATGTAAATAAACTAGTGTATTTCTTAAAGTATTAAAATGCATCCAAGGAAGCCTGCTGGGCTTTCAGATGGCTCACAGGGTTCATCTGCTTAGATTTTAAAGTCCCAATGGAGCTAAGAGGAGGAGAAAGCTGCTGCAGAGGCTGGCTTCAGAGACCTGAGCAGCCAGGGATGCTGCCCCACACTCCATGCAGCACCTGGCTAGCTGGTCTCATCACTGCCATTATAGAAAGAGGGGTTCAAAACAGAAGGACTAAGGACTGGCGGCAAATCATTGTGGGTAAAGTAGTGCAATGATACAGAAAGAGAGAACGAGAGAGCCAGAGAGAGTGCACAAAAGCTTAGAGAGAGAGAGAGAGACAGACAGACAGACAGACAGACACAGACACAGACACAGACACAGAGAGACTGAGCAAGAGCGTGAACGAGGCAGTGAGCACATGGTGGTGAGGGGAGGCCAGGTTCTTAATAAGAAGTATCTGCCAGACTGCAAGAGTTCGGCGAGTCTTGACTCTCAGTGGAGGCTGTGGGAGGTGGACTGCAGAGACAGATCAACTACAGGTGACTTCCCGAGAAGAGTGCTATGAATACTCGGAAAGACCTTTTCTTCTGAACTCGGGGTGCAGAATGGGGTTAGGGGTGGGGGCAATGACACAATTTACAACTATGTATTCCTTTGGGGTCCCCACAGATTTTATAAATTTTTCATCTTTGGATGCAGAGGAAGATGCTGAAAATATGGCTCTTGGTTTAAGGAGAAGGCCAACTTGGGGAATAAGTTTCTTGGAAAAAATGGACTACTAGAGAGCTTTTTCAGGGCCAAATTTCCTTGAGAAAGTGAAACATCAGTCCTTCATGTCACACCTTTTAAAACATTTGATGCTTTACTATAAAGAGACAGAAAAAGAAAATATTAAATATCTCATTCCAGCTCGTGAGTTTTCATCCCTGGATGCTGAGGAGCTAGATCAAGAAATATTCAGATGGTCCAGCCTCAGAGATGCATTAGACTTTGTGCTCAGAAGGATTTGGAGCAGAAAGAAAAAGACCATGCTGGAATGAAAGCATGAAGATGTGACACTGCCCCAACTTCCACCTTCCAACAAGATGAACACTTTTCATAAAAAAAAACACAACAAAACAAACAAACAAACAAGAGAAAACCAGAGGAGAAGAAAGAGAAAGCCAAGGAGGAACATGCTGTCTAGTGTACCACCTGCAAGGCAGAAGGTTCTAAAAAGTACTGAGGAGCAAGAGCTGGAGAAAAGAATGAAGAGATACTACAACAACAGAGAAAATAGTGATGTGTTCAAGAAGCTTCCTCCCACAGAACCAGGGTGACCTATGAAGAAATTGGTGAGCCATGTCACCAAGGCAGCTGCCTTTCACTTCCATACAGATGAACGACACAGGCAGTGTCCTAAGAAATAGGGGAACAAGGAAGTCCAGGTCATTTCCGAACTACAAAGGCATTCTCCAATTCTTGCCCTGATAAGTAAGATATGTACTATTTTTAAGCCTTTCAAAATGTTCGAAGGAAAGAAAAGAACATCCAAAGAAGCATCTAGCAAGGCTGTGGGAAATATTAGCGCATGACACAGTCTAATACATGCAGAGGACATGAAACCCAGTGGCCTGCTTCTGTGCCCGTGTCTCCTGTGCTCCATACACCATCACCCGGTCCAGCTGTGAGCTGCAGACACTGTTGCCAAAGCAAGCTGCTCTCTACACCAGGATGGATAGGACCCTTTCTCTAGACTCCCTTACCTACATGTGGCAGCATCCCCGATAGCTGTGCATGGTAATTTTCTGAAAACCATTTACCTGCAGTTTTGAAGCTCATGGTGAGACTCAACACATTTAGGCCTTAATGAGACATTTTGTAGTTATTTCCTTCAAACATCAGTCAGCCATTTAAAGTTGGCCTTAACTCTGACTAGAATTTCAAGTCTTTGTATCAGCACAATGTTCCTCTACTTCGCCATAGGCCCTCCTGCCTTGTATGTATAAATTTTAAGCAGGAAATGAAGGTAATTAAATCCTGGAAAAGCAAGCAAGCAACCAACCAACCAACAACAACAACAAACCCCGTAAGGGATGCATTAACAGTGTTTAAAAATAAATTCCTTGAGACAACTTACATAAGTGTTCCCCAGCTTTCTGGGAAAAATCCACAGTTTTGCCAGACAGAACCTCAGTCAGTGAGCATTGCCAATAAATAAATGCTCCAAGCACATTTTTTTTTCTTGGAACGGTACTCCTTGGACATGATTCTCCACATCTCCCCTGAGTCCAGATGATGATGATTCTGTCCTCACAGAGTAAGTTATGGCCCACACAGCAGCTGCTGCCACACCTGAGACCACTGCTTCAAGTTCCCAGGGACCTTTTACCCTGTTAAACGATATTTCTGCCAGGAGGAGAAGCCTGGGCATGGCTTCTGCACTGTTAAATGTAAAATGGTAACTGGAGGGCTGGCTCTGTGCCCACATAGCTAGATAGCCTCTGTATGTTTCTGAGTCATGAGCTGTTGAACACAAGCATAAAATCTCAAGGCCAGTGTGCTGCCTATTAAAATAATATTTATTTTAACACAAAGTACAACGTTTTGTTCTGAAACAGCCCAATAAATGAAAAGGTAAAAATCTATTTTAAAGGAAAGTAAGGGGAAGTAATAGTTATTTGTGTTACCCAGGATACTTTATATGAAAGGAATTATAGTATCAGTCTTTAAAGTGTCAAATCTCTAGTTCATCTTTAATAGTCTGATTTTTAAAACATACCCTTTAATTCATCAGAAAACTGGACCCAATGTATTAAATACTTGTATATATGTCCTTTTAGGGCTGTTTATGTTCAGTGCATTTAGAATTCACAACAAAACAATTTCTTTTTTTTTTTTTCATTGAATTTTAGTTGAGAGAGTATGTAAAGCAGAAAAAAAATCAGATGGTTAGAAAAACCGGGTTTATAAATAAATAGAGCTAATAAAACTACTGGCTACTCATCTAGGTATTAATATTCATGCAGTAGGCATTTTACAATACACCACAACATCAGATTTTATGCCTTAAACATAAAAAACCAAATAGAAGAAACTACATTAAAAACTAGCTCTCCAAAAGTCTAGTTCAGGAAGACAACTTAAAAACATAACCAATCCGGTTAACACACCCCAGTCCCTCCTAAAATCTTAAAGTACTTTACTATGAAAATGATACACAGTATGGAATGAGGTCAAACTGGGTCTGAATGAATACTTCCTCAAGAAGAAAGAATGAATGAGATCCCATTCTCTTTACCTTTGCTGGGAAGCATCCATTCTCTCCCTTTCGACTTCTCCCTTCTATCTCCTCCCTATTTACCTTATCATTGCTTACCCTTTGCATTCAAGCATTTGTTTTTCCAATTGGTCTTACTAATGTTTGGTCTTTCTCCCCCTAGGTCCAGATTATAGAGAATTGAGAAAATTGACCTTCTTCACATTAACTAAAAGGCTCCATTTCTCTTTACTATCTATGGATAAAGTCCAAATTCTGTATCATTTCAGCAGGAGCACATCTCCCTCACAAGAAGTTGGGGCCCATCACATTCTGGCCTTTCACCGTGTTTTGCTCAGGCATCTCTTCTAGCTTGGTACAACTCCACAGCCCACACCTCTCATGTAAAATCAACAATAAAACCCAGCATTCCAAGCTTCTCTCATGGGGCCCATTCAGGTTCCCCATTCATGCACTAAACCTCATTAAGGTTTGATTAAGTCATAGTTGCAGCCCAAATGGAGTTCCTCAGAAGCAGTCCATCTGTTCCTTAACATGATCACTCTAAAGCATGATGCCTGCCATTCTCTCCTTGTAACATTTGCTTCATTCAGTTTAAAATAAAAATTTCCTTTCATCTTATAAATATTATAGTATATGTTTATTGAAGAAACATTTAAAAACAGACAAGATGATAAAGGTCAAACACATCCTACCACTTATATTACCAGTATTTGGAGTCCATATATGTTAACTTAAAAAAAAAAAGTCAAGTATAATTACAAAAGATAAGACAGTGTGAATATATTTAGCACCAATGAGCTATGTACTTGGAAGTGGTTATGGTGGTCAATTTAAGTTATTTTGCTACCATTTCAAAAAGGATGAGACCATGCCATATGTACTACTTTGTAACATATCTCATGATGCACCCCTTTGAGATTTTTTTTTTTTATCTTCTGCAGTATCTTTCAGCTATGTTAGAGAACAGTCGTTTGTTCATAAACTGCAGTCCAAGTGCTCAGGAAACCCCTAGAGTAAAAGCTGTTTGTCACAGTTGTGCTAAGATGCTACCTGTTTAGTTCTCTCTGACTTGCTTAGGAATGTGCAGTGGGACATTCCGAAGGTTACAAGGTGACAGATGCCAAAACGGATTTAATGTCTTCTGTTCAATTAGCTACGAAAGAGTACTGCAAAAATACCAAATGTGTTTGCTTCCTTTTGGAAAAAAAGTTTACAAAACTCTACTTTAAATTAAAGTAGTTATTTTCATTTAAAAATAGTACTAACATAGTTTTAAAATAATTTAGTTTTACATTCTAATACAGTAATTATCAATATAAAAAAGGGACACAATTATTTGTGTTTTCAGTAATATCAACAAATATACCAACTGATCGTCAAGCAAAAGTACTGTTATTTAGTAAAATATAAATTGTCATATTTGATTTGATAATTCCATACTGCTAAACATGAAATATGGGGAGAGAAGCTGACATTAAATATTGATTATCAACTAAATAAAATAAATTTAACACTGAAAGGGCTCCAAATTTGAGAGTCCAGGAGAAGAAAGCAACTACAAGTGGGAGTAAACCCTGATGTCTGCTGATACTAGAGGAAAGCTACAAGAGCATGGTGGTCCAGAAGGTAGTTGGGTGGATTTCTAGTACCAAGCATGGTATACCTCTTGTTGAATGGGTCTTAAGTCCAATTAGAGAGCTGTTGGTTACCACTAAGGTGTGTGCCACTACTGCATCTGTAGGGATCTTGTGCCATGCTGGTCATTGATGTGGTTCATAGGTGTCATAGCTGGGTAGGACTGTTGGTTGTCTCTATTCTTTGGAAGACTGAATGGTACCTTCTGGTCTCATGAAAGTTAGTCCTTAGAAAAGGGGCACTAAAGTCAGTTCCAGTCCAGAAGTCTCTGAAACTCGTGTCTGAAGTGCATTGTGCAGCAGGAACCATACCTTCCTCTTTTGAGAGGTAACCAAAGGAAACAGCAAGAGGCTTTGTGTTTTGGAAGTCTTTTGACATCCCTGGACAACTCAAAAGAGGGATTTTCATGTTGGATAGTGGGATTTTAGTAGGTGATCTTAGAATCTTGGAGGAAGCACTGTCGGCCCAGAAAAGTTCATTAAAACTATATACATACATTTATATACCAAATTATGTACATTATAGGTTTTTTGATAAATGTTAATAATTGCTATTTTGACCTACCTCCTTCTCCTGTGTTTTACTCCTTATCTTTCCCAAGAAAGCCTCCCCTCCAGTTTTCACTTTCCTCTTATCGGATCAGTTGTTTATGACTACTCTCCCTTGCTCTCCTACCTCCCTAAGGAGCCCCCCCTTTCCCCATTTTCTCTGGTCAGAATACTTGTGTTTTGCTATCCCTTTCTCTGTTTCTCACAACTACCACCCCCATGCTACCAATGGTCCCTTTTCAAGTTCCTGGTTTCTGTAGTTACTACAGGCTATATTTACATCTGAAAATTTGGAGCTAGGAGCCTGCAATAAGATAGAACATTTGTCTTTCTGTGTCTGGGTTATTTTACTCAGTATCATCTTTTCTATTTCTATCCATTTACTTGAAACATTCATGATTTCACTTTCATTTAATGATGAATACTATTCTATAGAGCATATGTACCACACTTTCATTATCCATCTGTCAGTTGTAGAATATTTAGGTTCCTTCTCTTTCCTAACTATTGTGAGTAGAACAGCAATTAACATGCCCGAGCAAGTGTCTGTAGAGTATGTGAAGTCCTTTGGGCATATGTCAAGGAGTGGGATATCTGGGTCATATGGTAGATTTATTTTTAACTTTCTGAGAATTCTCCACACTGATTTCTGTAGTGGCTGTACCAGTTTGCAATTCCACCAACAGTGAATGAGAGTTTCCTTTTTCCTGCATCCCCTCCAGAATTTGTTGTTAGATGTTCCATTGATGTTTGTCATTCTGACTAGGGTAAGATAAAAATCACTAATTGCTAGTGATGATGAACATTTTTTGAGATATCCTCTAGAAATCCTTTTTTTCTTCTTTTGTGAATTCTGTTCATGTTCAAGGCCTATTTTTTAGATGGGTCATTAAAAAAACTTTTTTTTTTAGTTCATTGTATATTCTGGACATTAAACTTCTGTCTGGTATATAGTTGGCAAAGATTCTTTCTCATTATGTGGATTTCTCTTCACCTAGTTGATTGCTTTTGCTGTGTAGAAGCATTTCAATTTCATGAGTTCTCACTTATCAATTGTTGGCCTTCATTCTTGGGTAAGTTGGAATCCTATTCCTACAGCTTCAACAATCCTATTCCTAAGTCCTTTCCTACAGCTATACCATGTAGGTACCACTTTTGTGTTTAGCAGTTTCAGTGTTTCAGGTTTATGTCTTTTATAAATTTGTAGTTAATTTTGCCAATAAGGTATAAAAGATACAGGTCTTATTTCATTCTTATGCATATGGACATCCAGTTTTACCAGAACCATTTGTTGAAGATGCTTTCTTTACTCTAGTGTGTGTTTTTAGCATCTTTGTAGAATATTAAGTGGCTGAAGTTATGTGTACTCACATTTTTGTCTTTATTTTTTGTTCCACTGGTCTACATATCTGTTTTGTGCTAGTAATTCATTGTTTTTACTACTATGGTTCTATAATATATCTTAAGATCTGAAATGGTAATTCCTCTAGCATTATTCTTTTTGTTCAGTGTTATTTTGGTTATCTGGGTTATTTTATGGTTCCTTATACATTTTAGGATACTTTGGTCTATTTCTGCACAGAATGAGATGGGCATTTTGATTGATATTGCACTGAGTCTGTAAACAACCTATGGTAGAACCATAATTTTTATAATGTTAATTCTACCAATTCATGAATATGGATGTCTTTCCATTTTGTAGTGTCTTTTTCTATTTAGAGCCAGCCTTAAAGTTTTTGTTTTTTGTTTTTTGTTTTTTTGTTTTTTGGTTTTTTGGTTTTTCGAGACAGGGTTTCTCTGTGTAGCTTTGTGCCTTTCCTAGAACTCGCTTTGGAGACCAGGCTGGCTTTGAACTCACAGAGATCCGCCTGCCTCTGCCTCCCTAGTGCTGCGATTAAAGGTGTGTGCCACCACCGCCTGGCTAAAGTTTTTGTTTCAGAGGATGTTCACTTCCTTGGTTAGGGTTATTCCTAGATATTTTATTTTTCTTTGAGACTATTGTGAATGGGGGTGTGTCCATGATCTCCTATGTATGTTTGTTGTTATTTTAAAGAAAAGTTATTGATTTTTGGAAGTTGATTCTGAATCCTGCCACATTTCTGAATTTGTTTATTATTTCTAGAAATTTTCTGGCAGAATTTTTTGGATCTCTAATCTACTGAGTCATATCATTGGCAGATAGGGATAGTTTGATTCCCTCTCCTTTTGTATCCCTTTAATACCCTGCACTTGCCTTATTGTTCCAGCTAGTACTTGGCACAGTGTTGAAAAGGACTGGAGAGAGTGGACACTCCTGTCTTATTTCTGACTTCCATGTTATTGTTTCAAGCTTTTATCTATTTAGAATGATGCTGGCTATGGTTTTCTCATACATAGCTTTTATTGTGTTGAGATATTTTACAACTAGCCTCTTACTCTCCAAGACTTTTGTTTTGGAAGGCATGTTGGATTTTGTGACAGGCTTTTTTTTTTTTTTTTCTTTTTTCTTTTTAACCATTTGCTGATATAATCATGTGATTTTTGTCTTTAAATCCATTGATGTGGTTTATTACATTTATTGACTTGAGTATGCTGAGAAATCCCTGTGTTTCAGGAATAAAGCTAACTTGGCTATGTTGTATATATTTTTTGGTTTCTGTTTACATGTATTTTATTGAGTATTTTTTGAGTCTATGCTCATTAGGGATATTGGCCTAATTTTTTAAGGGTTTTCTTTCTTTATCCATTCAGGCAGGAAGTCTGTGCCATTTGATTGGAGAACTGAGGCCTGTAGTTTCCTTTCTCTCTCTCTCTCTTTCCCTCCTCCCTCCCTCCCTCCCTCCCTCCTCTCTCTCTCTCTCTCTTTCTTTCTTTCTATACTGTGTGTGTGTGTGTGTGTGTGTGTGTGTGTGTAACCTGGTTTGGGTATTAGAATGGTACTGGCTTCCTAGAAGGAGTTTGGGAGTGCTCCCTCTGTTTCTACTTTTTGAATGGTTCAGAAGGACTGACAGAACGCTGCTATGAATACATCTGGTCCTGAATTTTCTTAGCTGGAAGGCTTTTTATTACTATTTAACTCTTCTCATTTCTTATGGGTATGCTTAAGTTTGTTGACTTCTTCTCGGTTTAATTTTGGAGGTTTGGCTGAATCTAGAACATCATCTATTTCTTCTAGAATTTCCAGCTGCCTGGAGTACAGGTTTTTAAAATATTCCCTTATAATACGAATATCTTTGATGTCTGTTGTAATATTTCCCTGTTCATTTCTGACTGCTAATTTGGGTCCTTGCTTGTTTTGGTTTGAAGTCTATTTTGTTAGATATTAAAATAGTAATACCTGCTTGCTTCCTTGTCCCATCGACATGCCTCTACCACTTTCATTTCTTCTTCTTCTTCTTCTTCTTCTTCTTCTTCTTCTTCTTCTTCTTCTTCTTCTTCTTCTTCATCATCATCATCATTATTATATATTATTTTTTATTTTTATTCTTCTCTCATATATTACATCCCAACCCTAGTTTCCTTTGCAAGTCTCTCCCCTGACCTTCCCCCTCCTCTAGGTCCACTCCCTCTTTCTCCTCTCAGAAAAAAGCAGGCCTCCCAGGGACATCAGCCAAACACAGCATAACATGCTACAATAATGCCAGGCGCAGACCATCACATCAAGGCTGACAAGGCAACCTAGTAGGAGGAAAAGGTCTCACAGGTAGGCAAAAGACTCAGCTCTCATTGTTAGGAATCCCACAAGAACACCAGGATACTCAATCATAATATATATATACAGAGGACCTAGGTCAGACCCCTACAGTCTCCCTGATCTCTGCAAGCCCCCATGAGTCCTGGTCATTTGATTCTATGGCCATGTTCCCATGGTGTCCCTGACCCCTCTCCTCAGCAGGACTCCCCATGCTCCACTTTTGGACTCTGGGACTCTGCATCTGCTCCCATCAGTTGCCAGATGAAGTCTCTCTGGTCTCTTTGATGGGGATTCTGCTAGGCTCCAGTCCCACAATACTCTGCAGGCAGGGTACACTGTAGGTTGAAGGTTTTGTGGCTGGGTTGGTCTTCCAATCCTTACCCTTGAGGCCTTGCCTGGTTACAGAAGATGGTCAGTTCAGGGTCCTCATCCCCCATTACTTTGCTAGGGTTACTATCTTAGATTCCATGGAGTTTTCATTGCACCAGATTTCTACCTTGCCCTCGAAATTGCCCCAAATTCCAGTAATTTCTCCCCTGATTTTATCTTTTCTATTCCCTACTCCACCCGCCCTCAGTCCATCCGAGAAATCTATTCTATTTCCCCTTCCCAGAGAGATCCCTGCATTCCTTTCTTAGCCACTCATTGCTGCTTAGCCTCTCTGGGACTATGGGACATAGCACTATTATCTTCTATTTTAAAGCTAATACCTACTTCTAAGTGAGTACATACTATGTTTATCTTTCTGGGTCTGGGTTACCTCACTGAGGATGATTTTTTTTTCAAGTTCCATCCATTTGCCTGCAAATTTCAAGATGTTATCTTTAACAGCTGAATAATATTCCATTATGTAAATATACCACATTTTGTTTATTAATGGTTGAGGGATATTTAGGTTGTTTCCAGCTTCTGGCTATTATGAATAAAGATGCTATAAACATAGTTGAGCAAGTGTCCTTGTGGTAGGATGGAGTGTCCTTTGGGTATATGCCCAGGAGTGGTATGGCTGAGTCTTGAGATAGATTAATTCTCAATTTTCTGAGGAATTTCCATATTGAATTACAAAGTGGCTATACAAATTTGAATTCCCACCAGCAGTATAAGAATGTTCCCCTTGCTCTACATCCTTACCAGCATGAGCTGTCACATGTGTTTTTGATCTTAGCCATTCTAAAAGGTATAAGATGGAATCTCAAAGTTGTCTGATTTGCATTTCTCTGACAGCTAAGGATGTTGAACATTTCTTTAAGTGTTTCTTGGCCATTTGAGGTTCCTTTGTTGAGAATTCTCTATTTAGATCTGTATTCCATTTTTTTCAGTTGAATTATTTAGTTTGTTGATGTCTAGTTTCTTGAGTTCTTTATTTGGATATTAGCCCTCTATCAGATGTGGAGTTGGTGAAAATCTTCTCCCATTCTGTGGGCTGCCTTTTTGTCCTATTGAGGGTGTCCTTTGTCTTACAGAAACCTTTCCTTTTTTTGTTTCAGTTTCATCAGGTTCCATCTATTAATTGTTGATTTTAGTGCCTGCAACATTGGTGTTCTGTTCAGGAAGTTGTTCCCTGTGTCAATTCTTTCAAAGCTTTTCCCCACTTTCTCTTGTCTCAGGTTTGGTGTATCTCTGTTTATGTTGAGGTTTTTTGACCCACTTAGATTGAGTTTTCTACAGGGTGATAGATATGGATCTATTTGCATTCTTCTATATATTTTACCCAGTAAACCAGTACAATTTGTTGAAATTGCTTTCTTTTTCCCATTGTGTATTTCTGTTTTTTTTTTTTTTTTTATCAAAAATCAAATGACCATAGGTGTGTGGATTTATGTTTGGGTCTTTGATTCAATTCTATTGATCAACCTGTACTCTCTACTACAGCTTGAAATCAGGGGTGGTGATACCCCCAGAAGATTTTTATTGTATAGGGTTGTTTTAGTTATCATGTTTTCTTTTGTTTGTTTTTCTATATGAAGTTGAATATTGTTTTGTAAAGCTCTCTAAAGAATTATGTTGGAATTTTAATGGGAATTTCATTGAATCTGTAGATAGTTTTTCATAAGATGGCAATTTTTATAATGTTGATCCTATTTATGAGCATGGAAAATAATTTTCCATTTTTTGATATATTCTTCAGATGCTTGAAGTTTTTATCACATAGGTCTTTCACTTTCTTGATTAGAGTTACCCCAAGATATTTTATGTTATTTGTGGCTATTTTAAAGGATGTTGTTTTCCTGATTTCTTTCTCAGATTATTTGTCATTTGTATATAGGAGGGCTACTGATTATTATTTATTTTTTGAGTTAATCTTTTTTATAGCTACTTCACTGAAGGTGTTTATTAGCTGTAGGAGTTTCCTAGTAGAATTTTTGGGTTGCTTATATATATATATTATGATCTGCAAATAGTTATACTTTGACTTCTTCCTTTCCAATTTGTATACCCTTGATCTCCTTTAATTATCTTATTGCTCTAGCTAGAACTTTGAGTACTATATCAAATATATATGGCTAAAGATATAAATATATATCTTGTTTTTAGTGGAATTCCTTTGAGTTTCTCTTCATTTAATTTGGTCTTGGTTATAGTCTTGCTGTAAATTTCCTTTTATATGTTTAGGTATGTCTCTTGTATCCCTGATTTCTCCAAGTCTTTTTATCGTGAAGGGGAATTGGATTTTCATCAAAGGATTTTTCAGCATCAAGTGAGATGATCATGTGATTCTTTCAGTTTGTCTCTATGGTGGATTACATTGACAAATTTTCATATGTTGAACCATCCCTGCATCTTTGAGATGAAGCCTACTTGATCATGATGGATGATCTTTTTGACATGTTCTTGGATTCAGTTTGTGAGTATTTTATGGGGTATTTTTGCATGAATATTCACAAGGGAAACTGGTCTATAATTTTCTTTTTTTTGGTTGAGTCTTTGTGTGGTTTTGGTATCAGTGTGACTGTGGCCTCAAAATGAGTTTTGCAATGTTGCTTCTGTTTCTGTTTTGTGGAATAGCTTGAGGAGTATTGGTATTAGGTCTACTTTGAAAGTTTGGTTGAATTCTGTGCTAAAAACATCTGGCCTTGGGCTCCTTTTGATTGGGAGACTTTGAATGACTGCTATTATTTCCTTAGGGGTTACAAATCTATTTAAGTTGTTTATCTGATCTTGATTTAACTTTGGTAAGTTGTATCTATCGAGAAAATCGTCTATTTCTTTTAGATTTTTCCAATTTTGTGAAATACAGGTTTTTGAAGTATGAGCTAATGATGATCTCGGTGTCTGTTGTTATATCCCTCTTTTCTTTTCTGATTTTCTTAATTTGGATTTTCTCTGTCTTGTAGTTAGTTTGGATAAGTGCTTGCCTATCTTGTTGATTTTCTCAAAGAACCAACTCTTTGCTTCAATAATTGTTTCTATTGTTCTCTTTGTTTCTATTTTATGGATTTCAGCACTTAGTTTGATTACATCCTACCTTCTACTCCTCTTGAGTGTGTTTGTTTCTTTTTTTTTTATAGAGCTTTGAGGTGTGCTCTTAAGTTGCTAGTATGAGATATTTGCATTTTTTTTTTAAAATGAAGGCTCTTAGTGTTATGAACTTTCCTCTTAGCATTATATTGCTTTCATTGTAGCCCATAAGTTTGGGTATGCTGTGTATTTATTTTCATTCTAGGAAGTCTTTAATTTCTTTCTATATTCCTGCTTTGACCCAGCAGTTCAGTAGGGAGTTGTTAAGTTTCCATGAGTTTGTAGGCCTTCCGTTGTTTCTGTTGTTGTTGAGATCCAGTTTTTATCCATGGTGGTCTGATAGTATACAGCAGGTTATTTCAATTTTCTTGTATCTTCTGAGAATTGTTTTGTGATCAAGTATGTGATCAATTTTGGAGAAAGCTCCATGTGGTGCTGAGAAGAAGACAGAGGTTTTTTTTGTGTGTTTGGGTGAAATGTTCTGTAGATATGTTAGGTCCATTTGATTCATGATGTCTCCATTATTTCTCTCTTTCGTTTCTGTCTGGATGACCTGTCCATTGGTGAGAGTGGGGTATTAAAGTCTTGCACTACTAATGTGTGAGGTTCAATTTGTGGTTTAAGCTTTAGTAATTTTTTTAAACAAATGTGGGCACCCTTGTATTTGAGGCCTAGATGTTAAGAATTGAGATGATGTCATCTTAGTGGATTTTTCCTTTTTTTTTTGTATGTGGAGCTGAGGATCGAACCCAGGGCCTTGTGCTTGCTAGGCAAGCACTCTACCACTGAGCTAAATCCCCAACCCTCCGCATTTTTCCTTTGACATGTATGAAATGTCCTTCTCCACCTCTTTTGATTAATTTTAGTTCAAAGTCTTTTGATAGATATTAGAATCACTATACCAGTTTGCTTCTTAGGTTCATTTGCTTGGAAAATCTTTCTCCAACCCTTTACTCTGAGGTAATGTCTGTCTTTGGTGTTGAGGTGTGTTTCTTGTATGTAGCAGAAGGATGGATCCTGTTTTTGCATCCATTCTGTTAGTCTGTCTTTTTATTGAGGAATTGAGTTCATTGATACTGAGAGATGTTAATGACCAAAGATTGTTACTTCCTTTTATTTTCTTGTTGTTGGTGTTGGTAGTAGTGTGTTTGTGTGTGTGTGTGTGTGTGTGTGTGTGTGTGTGTGTGTGTGTGTTTCTCTTCTTTGGGTTTTGCTGCTGGTGTAATATTATTTATTTCCTGTGTTTTCTTGGATGCAGTTAACTTCCTTGGGTTGGAGTTTTCTTTCTGATACCTTCTGTAGGGCTGGATTTGTGAATATATATCATTTAAATTTGACTTTGTCATGCAATATCTTATTTTTTCTATCCATGGTGATTGAAAGTTCTGTTGGGTATAGTAGTCTGGGCTGGCATCCCTAGTCTCTTGGAGTCTGCAAGACATCTCTCCAGGTTCTTCTGGCTTTTATAGTCTCTGTTGAAAAGTTGGGTGTCATTCTAATGGGTCTGCCTTTTTGTGTTATTTGGCCTTTTCTTCTTTCAGCTTTTAATATTCTTCCTTTGTTCCACATATTTAATGTTTTGATTATTATGTTGTACAGGGACTTTCTTTTCTGATTCAATCTATTTGGTGTTCTGTAAGCTTCTGTACCTTTATAGGCATGTCCTTCTTTAGGTTAGGAAACTTTTCTCCTATAATTTTGTTAAATATATTTTCTGGGTTTTTGAGCTGGGATTTTTCTCCTTATTCTATTCTTATTATTCTTAGGTTTACTCTTTTAATAGTGTCCTGGGTTTCCCTGAATGTTTTGTGTTAGGAATTTTTTAGATTTAACAGTTTCTTTACCAATGAATCTATTTCTTCTGTTGTATCTTTAATGCTTGAGATTCTGTCTTCCATCTCTTGTATTCTGTTGATGATGCTTGTATCTGTAGTTCCTGTTCCCTTACCCAGATTTTCCGTTTCCAGGATTCCATCTGTTTGTGTTTTCTTTATTACTTCTAGTTCCATTTTCAGGTTTTGAACAGTTTCCTTCATCTGTTTTTTCTTTTCTAGGCTTTCTTCGCATTCTTTAAGGGGTTTATTAATTTCCTCTTTTTTTTTTTTTTGTCTATTCCTTGATTTCTTTAAGGGATTTTTTTTTCCCATTTCCTCTTTAAGGACCTCTAATCATTTTTATAAAGTTGTCATCCAGAGTTGGGGACAGGGGCCTGGCTATTGAGTAACTGGTGAGGTGGAATGGGTCTTTGGGAAATGAATCTAAGGAGTGGGGCCATTCAGCTAGCAGACAGGTCACTTACCTGTTCTGATTGGTTGATGTGTTTCCAGCAGACAGATGGATTTTGGTTTTGATCCATTCAGTCAGTCAGGGTCTTTTGATTGGGGAACTGAGACTACTGATATTTAAAGTTGCTATTGAAATGTATGTCCTGGTTGTGGTGCTTGTGTTGATTATTTTTGATGTTTTTGTTTGTGTTCTCAGTGGTATTTTGTGTTTGAATACTTATGGCTTTGTATTTTTCTCCACATTCGTTCTGCTATGCTCATTCTTTTCTTCAACCCAACACAATGTTTCTTATATTTTCCTTAGGTTTTGTTTATTTGATATTTTTAAGGCTATTTATATGGTGGAATTACGTTGGATCACAGCAAATAGTTTTCATGGATATACTAATTTAGGTTGGCTATCAAAATCTTTTAGAATTTAGGATGCATTGTTTCTGGCTCTTCTTGCTTTCAATATTCCATTGAGAAATCAACTGTTATTCTGATGAGTTTTCATTTATTTGTGACTTGTGGTTTTTGTTTTTTATTCTTTTTTCTCTTAAAGCTTTCAATACATTTTATTTGTTACATATACTTAGTGTTTTAACTATCACATATTATGGTAATTTTCTTTTCTGTTTTTTTTTTTTTTTGTTTGGTGTTTTGTATGCTTCTTGTATTTGTATGGGTATGCCTTTCCTTTAGTGAGGGAAAGTTTTCTTCTATGATCATGTTGAAGATCTGGTCTATGTCATTGGCTTAGGCTTCTTCTCCCCCATTGTTTTAGTCAGTGTTCTATTGTTGTGAAGAGATACCATTATCACAGCAACTATTATGAAAGAAAGCATTTCACTGGGGGCTTGTTTACAGTTTCAGAGGTTTAGCCCATTATCATCATGGCAGGTATGCAGGCATACATGTTGTTGGAGAAGTAGCTGAGAGTTCTACATCCAGATTTGCAGGAAGCAGGAAGAGAGACACACCAAGCTTGGCTTGGGCTTTTGAAACTTCAAAGCCCACTTCCAATGACACACTTCCTCTAATAAGGTGAGACCTACTGTAATAAGGTCACACCTCCTAATCTTTCTCAAGTAGTGCCATTCTCTGATGACTAGGCATTCAAATATATGAATCTATGAGGGTCATTCTTATTCGTACTACCACACTCATCTATAATTTGAGGATCTGGTCTTTTCATGGTGTCTCACATTTCCTGTGTTTATTCCCTATGTGTGTGTTTCTTTTTCTTTCATTTTTGTGGTCCTTGCCTATTTGGTTTAGATGTTCTATTTTCATCTTCCAGATTTGATATCCTGTCCTCTGCTTGATTTATTACACTTGTAAGGCTTCCTTTGAATTTTCTGGTTGGGCTATTGGGATTTTCAATAACATCTGCATTTCTCTTTATTGAATTCCATTTTCCAGTCCTGAATTGTCTTTGTCATTTTCATCAGCCTCATTTTTGTATTTTCTCGGGCATCACTGAGTTGTTGATTCTCCTTGAACTTTTCCTCCCTGATTTCATTGAGCTAATTCTTTGTATCTTGTTTAAACCTCTTGAATTCCTTGAGGTTTATGATTTTTCCTTTAAATTCTTTGTACTAGGGTTAATTTAGGTTGGATATGATATGAGAGAGTCCTGTAGTGTTGTAGATAGTTAGGGAAAGTACTGACCCAAGCCTTGAGCCCCTCTGCAATGAAGGTAGAGAAAGCCAGAGTAGGCTGGTGCACGGGTTGTGAAGCCTAGGCTAAATCTGAGGCATTACCAAAATGGCATGAATGAAGAGATCAGGTGTGCTTAACAGGCTAGACTCTTGAGGAGTTTGTCAGAAGTCTGGGTATGGAGTGGGTTAGTGTAGGTAGTGCATAGTAGATGCAGGTAGGGCGGATTCTAGAGGGAGCTCGGTGTAAAATCTTAAAACTTTATCTAGATAATGGAGGAGGGAGGTGGACTTTATAGGGAATAAATGCATGAAAAGGAAGTAATTGGAATGCCCTTCCTGAAATCCAAACACAGAACAGTTATGACTATATTTCTGCTGGCTGGACTTGTAAAATAAAGAATACCATATTTAATAGCAGCGGTTGATAGATTAGATCATTTGAAGGGAAGTGAGTAGAGTTAATGTTGAATATTAATTCATCATTAATCTTTTCCTAAGACTCTTTTTTTTTTTTTTTTTTTTTGGTTTTTTGAGACAGGGTTTCTCTGTGTAGCTTTGTGCCTTTCCTGGAAATCACTTTGTGGCCCAGGCTGGCCTTGAACTCACAGAGATCCTCCTGGCTCTGCCTCCCGAGTGCTGGGATTAAAGGCATGCGCCACCACTGCCTAGCCCATCCTAAGATTCTTATGAGTTTCACTGATAAAACACTGGGTATTCTTTGGCAAATATCACAGGGAGAAAACTTTCTGCTAGTGTGGGTAGCTGTATATTTGCTATTCATCTAGGTAATTAAGAGCAGATTGCTGATATGGATGCAATATGATGGCTCAGGATTAATTGGGTGGTGAAGGGCACAACCACAGGCACTTCTGTGTATCACCAGGTTTATAGAGCAGGATTGCTTGGGTCAGGACATTCCAAGGACTACAAGTTGGAAACAACCACATATACTTCTCATACTTTAGAGTCAGAGTCCAGTCTCTGAGAAGCCAATGAGATAGAGGGATGAGGGCAGTGGTGAATTTCTCTGGCAGAAGAATGTAAATCCGAATGGGACTCATGTAACGTTATTACAGCAGTAATGACTAAGTTGGCAGCAGAAGAACATGCCAATGACTCTTGCCATGGAGGTGAAAAAAAAAAACAACACAGGTGTGACTCACAGATAAACACACAAAAGGATGTCGAGGTAGAAGACTGGCAAGAAATAATTGTAAGCTGATCTGAAGAACTATACTCAATACAAGCCTGTCAGCTAAACAGGCCATCTTGGATAAGTTGCTTAACTTCATAAACATATGTCATCACAATGACCTCAAAATCATGGCTTCCTTACCCAATGTCACTCTTCAGACCAACAATTCTTTATTTTTTCCTGGGCTGTCTGACAAGACTCAGAGCTTAGAACTGACAAAACAATGCAGCTCAGAGAAGTTATTAGTGTTTAGAGAGAATATCAAGATAAAATCTGACAGATGATTAGATCTTGGGGGAGGTGTGGCTAAAACAAACACAGCCCTAAGAAGCCTGGGGTATGTGGTGTCTACAGTATGGAGGGAGGAAGAGCAGGGACCAAATGCTCCTCAGGGACCCATGTGTTGTTCAGGATTGGTTGTGTCTGCAGTGCATAAGAGGTGGAAGAACTGTCAGTAGGGGGTCCCAGTGGGAGGAAGTTAGGTGGTGGTTTGTGCCATGGAAGGAGATACTGGTACTCTTGCTCTCTGCTTCTTGGTTTCCTGAGATGAGTGCACATTTCCTACTGTGCTATGCAAACAAAGGCTCGAAGTGAGGCCATGAAAGCATGAGAGGAAACCTTTGAAATGGACCTTCCTTCCTTTTCTGTTGGTTATCTTGAGTAATTGGTCACAGCAGCGAAGTGTGTTTGAAGAAAGAGGGCTGGAAAGATGGGCAGAGGACCAGACGTCTCATGTAGGCTAACACACGCAAGCAACATACATCGTTCTAATGAAGAGTTAGCTTCTTAAACTCCAGGGCCTGTAGAGGTAGAGGGAGTGGGAGAGTACATTTTGGAATTGACTGGTTATGAAACGATAGCAGGGCCAAGGAACAAAGGAAGGTTTACTCTCTGACGGATTGGGAATACACATTTGCTAGCCAGAG
The DNA here is from genome assembly GCF_903995425.1 of Onychomys torridus. Lineage (NCBI taxonomy): Eukaryota > Metazoa > Chordata > Mammalia > Rodentia > Cricetidae > Onychomys > Onychomys torridus. The sequence goes on from NC_050445.1 coordinate 15,568,730, forward strand.
TCACTGCTGAGCCAGAGTGATGACAGTACTCTGAAAAGATCCACCCAGAGTGGTGGAAAACACCATGCATAGAGTCAGGAGCAAAAGACCGACTCATGGAAAGCTGGTGTGGAGAAAGTGAATGGAGCAGGATGATGAAAGGGGAAAATACAGTAATTATCAAGCTGCCTGGTGATGGAGGCCTGCATTAGGCCTAGCATCATGAGGAGGAACTTGGAAAAGGATGCTGGAGGCACCTCAGAGGAGACACAAGTAGGCTTTGGGGACAGGTGATATGAAGTGTGGGAGGCAGGTGGCTGGGAGAATTCCGGGCATGGTGGATATGCAGTAATTGCTAAGGTGGAGGTGGCCCCAGCACTGGAGATCTGTAGCTGAGTTGAGATCTGAGACAGTGATTTGAAAGTATTCTGGGACACAAGATTCATCACAGGAGGGGCAGCATGAAGCAGGACCAGCAAGTGGCTGAGGAAGGAGGCTTGGATGGCACTGACATCAGGGCAGAAAGAAAAGAGAAGGAATGTGGCAGGGGTGGAGGCGGGGAGCCAAGCCAGGGAGTTGTGAGGACCCACAAAACATTGGAAGACGTTGGGATGATGAAAGGGTTTTTAAGAAACAAAACAAAACAAAACAAAACAAAACAAAACAAGGTATGGTGTATGTTTTGACACATGTGGGATATGTGAGGGTGTTTCAGGGCTGTTGTTTACTATGTTATCACAAATTAAAAAAAATAATTTTCTCTGTACAATGTGATATCTTTATGTACAAGTCAATAAGGAAAGTTTTCTTAATTGTTTACTGTCTTCAGATGTCTGACCTTGAAAGGAAAAACACAAGCTTCTGTTGAAACTAAGGACATTTTCCTAAGCCACACAGCTCATTTTAATCCTGCAGAACAGTGGCCAACCCTGTGCTTATGAGCAGTGGTCTCAGGAGTGTGTGTGTGTGTGTGTGTGTGTGTGTGTGTGTGTGTGTGTGTGTGTGTGAGAGAGAGAGAGAGAGAGAGAGAGAGAGAGAGAGAGAGAGAGAGAGAGAGAGAGAGAGAGAGAGAGTGCTTCCACCTTCCACCACCCCCTCCCACCACCCCCAGCTTCTCTTCCTGTTTCTGTGTCCCTCTGGAACACTGATCACCTCAGTAACATTGGATTATAGCCGGAGAAGTTTAGTGCTGGCAGCCTTCCAGGTGAGAGGACAAAGAGCCTTTCTCCCTCTCCCTCCAGAGTCACCTTTCAGGAGCACCTGTCCTTCCTCTCTGCTACTGTGCTCTGTTACACTCCGTGTAGGGACAGACTCGCCACCAGTGTGACAAAGATACCTGCTTCTGCAGCTAACAAGGCTTACAGCAATGCTGGCATTTCAGCCAGCTTCAAGCGAGTGAGTGCCTCTTGTTAAAGTTTGAAACGGTCTTTTCCTTAACACAGCAGTCAACACCTTCAGTGTAGTTTCTGTAGCAACTGTCCCTCTCTTTAAAAAGAGTGAGGATGCATTGCTTAGTGAGGACTGGGATGACCCTGCTTTGTCTTCGAAGCAGCAACTGTTCAAAAAGCTCCTCTTGTCTGTCTGTGCCCCTACAGGAGGTGAGCTCGTGTGTGTGTGTGTGTGTGTGTGTGTGTGTGTGTGTGTGTGTGTGTGTGTGTGTGTGTTGCCACATGAGGAGGCAGACAGGTATGCTCGCCTTTAAACAAGATGCATGGGCAAGAACTGGGCTATTCCATGGCAGCGTGAAGCACAACTTCCACTCTTCCAGAGGACCTGGGTTTTATCCCCAGCACCCACTTTCTGTAACTCCAGTCTCAGGAGATCCAACACCCCCTTCTGGCCTCTGCTGGCATATGTGTGGTACACAGACATACATGCAGGCAAAACACCCCCCACATATAAAATAAATAGAAATTAAAATAAAAACTATGCTATTCAATCTCCTGTGAATTTCAGCAACACCTTAATTACAAAACTTTTTTTTTTGTGTTATTGTATCTCTACTTTTTAATCATTTTTTAAAAAAAATAAAAAAAATCACTTTATTCTAATTGGACCCACAAGTAAAATCACACTAGATTAAGGTAGCCAATCAACCAAACACTTGCCCAGCCCCAAACTATATCTCAGGGAAATCTTCATACAGCTAAAATGGCCATTGTGAAGCTAGGAAGGGTTGCCCAAGGTTTTACATTTTCATTTTATATTACATTTTATGCATTGACCCACAAAACACAAAAACAAACAAGCCTATGGGAGAATTGAAACCAGAAGAACAATTTGCTCTCAACCCTTCCATGACTCATGTGCTTCAGTTGCCCTCTGTCCTTCCTCATCACCAAATATTGTCATTTCTTGGTTCCTTTTCTAGATGTTATACTATAGCTACACTTATACCCGCTTACAAATATAAATGTAGACATCATAGGCTAGGATCCATATGTAAGGGAGAACATGTGGGGTTTTTCTTTCTGAAGATTATATATCTTTCTCACTTAATAATATACTTTATAAGCCCACTCATTTTTCCTGCAAATTTCAATCTTTACAGGTGAGCAATATTCCATCTTGTACATGTGCTACATTTCATTATCCACTCACCTGTTAGTGGTTGTCTAGACTGGTTCTGTTTCCTTGCTATCATAAATAGAGCAGCAAGGAATAGGGCTGCAAATATCTCTCCGGCAGGATATGAAGTTATCAGTATATACATCCACAAGTGGGACAGTGAGGTCATTTGGTAGCTCAATATTAATTTTTTTGAGGAACCTCCAAACTTATTTCAAGAAAGGGATGCATTAATATGCATCCCCACCTGCAGTAAGGATCCTCTTTCCCTGCCCTCTCTGAGATTTGTTTTAAGTTTCTTTTATAAATACTCAGGTTTCTGTTTCTAGTTTTTAATTTCATTTTATGTGTGTAGGTGTTTTGTCTGCCTGTATGTCTCTGTGCCATGTGCATGCCTGGTGCTCGAAGAGGGCAGAAGGTGTGGACTTACAGGAACTGGACTTACAGATGGTTGTAAGCCACTATGTAGTGTTAGGACCCAAACCCGGGTCCTCTGGAAGAGCAGCCAGTGTTCTTGTCCCCAGAGCCAATTCTCTAGGCTCTCCTGTCAGTTTTCATGATGACAGACAGCTGACTGGGGTGAGGTGGGATCTCAAAGTAGTTTTAATTTGCATTTTCCTAATGACTAAGTTTGTTGAACACTTTTCACAATAGATGTTGGCCATTCATGTTTCTTCTTTTCTAAAATGCCTATTCAATCCCTTTGCTGATCAGCAATTTTATTTTCTATGTATTTAATTTCTATAGTTCTTTGTAAATTCTGGGTATAAGCCTCTTGCTTCATCCCCTCATGAAGTATTGCTGGTAAAGATTTTCTCCCATTGTGTGTGCCATTTGCCCTGCTGATTGTTTCTATTGCTGTGCAGAAACTTTTTAATTTCATGTAGTCTCACCTGTGGATACTTGGTGCTAGTGCGTATGCTATTGAGGTTCTGTTCAGAAAGTTCTTGCCTATCTCAATGTCTTGAAAACATACCCTATATTTTCCTTTAGTAGTTTCAGGCTTTATTTTAAGGCCTCTTAGTCATTTTGAATGTATTTTTGTACAAATGATTTTAAATGTATTTAATCCCTCTGCAATGGATATTCAGTTTTGTTAGCACCATTTGCTAGGTCAACTATCTTTATTCTATGGCATGTTTTTGTCACTTGTGTCAAAAACTAGGTGGCCACACCTTTGATAGTTTATTTGTAGTTCTGTTCCATTCCATCGGCCTAATGATCTGGTTTCGTTTCAGTACCATGCTGACACTGTCACTACAGTCCTGCAGTGTAATTTGAGGGAAAGCAGTGCTTTGCTTCCAGCTGTCTTCTTAGTTCTTAGAAAGGCTTTGGCTATTTATGGTCTCTTGTGGAACAAAGAGTCCTTAACAGTACTTTCAGAATCATTCTGTCCTTTGAGGCGATGTTCTAGAGAGGTTAGCTAATTCTTTCATTGAATGAAGTAAATGTGTCACTAAGCATTGCATTTAGATTTATTTATTAATTTAATGTGTGTGTGTGTGTGTGTGTGTGTGTGTGTGTGTGTGTGTATGTGTGTATGCCTCCTGAGTGTGTGCTTTTGCACCATATGTGTATTGGAGTTAACAGAGCCCCAAAGAGGGCATTGGGTCTGCTGGATCTGCAGTCATAGGCGATTGCTAAATGTCCTTTGGGTGCTGGGAACCAGTCTTGGGTTCTCTGAAAAAGCAGTAAGCATTCTTAATCTCTGAGTCGGCTTTCCAGCCCTGAATTTGTTTGTTTCCTGAGGCAAAGTCTCACTATGTAGCCCTGGCATGTCTAGAACTCTATGTAGATTAGCCTGGCCCAACACTCACAGAACCCCATCTACCTCTATTTCCCCAATGTTAAGATTCAACTAAAACATGTAAAGTTTTCTCATTGAAAGTTGGTTTCTCTCAAGTATGCTGTACAGAGATAGAAAGTTAACCCCTTCACATTCTAACTCCAGATAATAAGAATCCACAGCTGCCTTTGAAGTTGTCTTCATGCCTTGAATGTCCTTTCATATGGCCTCAAGGGACACACTTATCTCTCTTTATCTCTACTCAATAAACTACTTATCCTGTCAGCCTTAGTTAAAAATCGTTCCCAGGGAGCTGGAGATATGGCTAAATGGTTAAGAACTCTTGTTGTTCGTCTAGAGGACCAGGACTCAGTTTCCAGCACCAACATAGTGGTTCACAACCTTCCTAACTCCAGTTCCAAGAGTTCTGATTACCTCTTCTGACCTCCACGGGCCCTACAGGCCAAATCCACACAAAATAAAATAAATAATCAAAAAAGAAAAGCAAACAATAAAAGTATTCTTTAGCCCTTGTCCTTCTGTGTGGTGTGTGTTCTCCTCACTTACTACAGTACATCTGTGAGTTGTATCTTAAGTTTCTCTAGAGAAGCGCTTGAATCTTTTTGTTTTGTTTCATTTTTGAGACAGTGTGTCACTGTGTAGATCCAGCTGGCCTGGAATTGTTCTATGTAACAGGCTGGTCTTGAACTCACAGAGGTCTGCTTGCCTTTGCTTCCTGAATGTGGAAATTAATGGTGAGCACCATCACATGGTTTGTCCAGCAGCCTGTTTCACAGTGCCTGGTATATGATGGGTTCCTAGCAAATACATCTTGAATAACAATCATTGAATGTTTATTCATTCACCTTTCTTCTGTCTCCCAAAGTATTAGACTTATGCTTTTCTACAAATGGCACATAATTAGATCTCAGCAAAGATGAATATTTATCAGAAGAAACAACAATGTAATTGCCTCCAACTCTGCCTCCTCCACTATAACCTGCACACTGATGGAAGACTATGTTTCTTAACATATCAGTTCTCCATAGCACCCCTCACACCCCCATCCTGCTCACACTCTGCTGCTTCCTGCTGCCTTTGGGGTGAAGATTAGCTCCCCACACCCTATCTCCTCTTCACCTGGTAGAACCTCTATTGCAGTCTGGTACCCTGATCCTCACAGATTCATTTCCCTTCTCATGTTTCAGCCTAGATCTCCTGCCTAGACTAAAGCTTCCTTCACATTGAAATGATCATTGAGTAAGTCTTTTATTAACCTGTTGTAATTTCTTGATAGTCTGAAAGTGGAACTCTCCTCTTTCTCAGGGGCTGTTTTTTTTTTTTTTTTTTCTGTGGTTCTTCATTGCTTTTACCACTGCGTACATTGTATTGATTCTTAAACACAGGGAGCTGATGAGCCTTGTCCACTGTGTTAACATCTGCTGTGAAGCAGTCCTGGAACCAGACAGTGACTGTCAAGACTATCAGTTTAGTAAATGGAAGACTAATGCAGAAGTCAAGGCCCTACCTCATCCAGCCTCTGTCTTCCTTCCTTCCTTCCTTTCTTCCTTTCTTCCTTCCTTCCTTCCTTCCTTCCTTCCTTCCTTTCTTTCTTTCTTTCTTTCTTTCTTTCTCTCTCTCTCTCTCTCTCTCTCTCTCTCTCTCTTTCTTTCTTTCTTTCTTTCACATTTAACTGGTCTTCTATTCCTGCTCATTATTACTTCCATAACTGGACCTATTCAAAGTATCCTGGTCTTTTCCTTCTATTTAAACTGTCATTATCTTTCAAGATTTAGCTCAAATTTCAGGTTTTCTTTAATGCAGAAGCTCTTTGTCTTATCTTAGGGCTTCTATTGCTGTAAAGAGGCACCATGACCACAGCAACTCTAACAAAGGAAAAACATTTAATTGGGATGGTGCTATGGAATAATCCTGTTGTACACTGTGAAGATGTTTTGCTCTTGTTGGTTTAATGAAGAGCCAACTGGTCAATAGCTAGGCAGAAAGAGGTTAGGTAGGGAAGCCAGACTGAGAAAACACTGGGAAGGAGTAAGGTAGAGTTGTCAGCCAGATGGAGAGGAAGCAGGAGATGAGTGTGCCATGCTGAGAAAAGGTACCACCATGTAGCAGAGTGCAGATAAGAAATATGGGTTAAAGCATTTATAATTAATAATAAGTCTCTGTGTGGTTACTTGGGAGTGGGCTGGTGGGACAGAAACTCTTACCTTCAGGGTAGCTTACATTTTCAGAGGTTTAGTCCAGTATCATTATGGTGTGACATGGTGGCATGTAGGCAGGCATGGTGCTGGAGAAGGAGCTGAGAGTCCTACAACTTAACCCACAGGCAACGTGAAGTGGACTGAGACACTGGGCATGGCTTGAGCATATTTGAGGCTTCAAAGCCTGCCTCTGTAGTGACATACTTTTTCCAACAAGGCCACACCTACTCCAACAAAGCCACACCTCCTAATAGTGCCACTCCTATGGGGCCATTTTCTTTCAAACTACCACACTCCTTAAGTCCATGTTATCTATTGGTTTAGTGTTTGCCCATTTTTAATCTCTAGGAAGGCTAATACTTGCATGGACTTTTCTTCATTTGGAAATAAATTATCACAAAAGGTTTTTTTTTTCTCTGTGCATGCAGGTATATGTGCACATTTGTGTGTGCATGTGGAAGCCAAAGAGTAAACCTGGCTGCCACTCTTCAGGAACCAACAACCTTGTTTTTTAAGTCAAGGTTTCTTCCTGACCTGGGGCTTACAATTTGGCTAGGCTGGCTGGATGTTAAGCCTAAGAATCTACCTGTTTCTACCTCTCAGAATGTGGTTATAGGAACACACTGCTGTGTCCTGCTTTGTACAAGAGTGAGGGCGATCCAAACTCAAATCTTCACAATTGCAGAGCAATACCTTGTGTGATATTTTGATTTCATTCTGAAAATTAAGCTTGTTTTGAATCAGAGGGTAGAGCTAGCAACTAGCTGACCCAAATTAACCATAGACATTTAGAGGACTATGGACAGATAGGACATAGGAAGTTAGAAGGCAGGGTTGAGAGAAGGTCTCAGCCCTTTTAGAGGAAAGAACAGAAGAGGTAGGGGTTGACTGGTGGCTTCTCAGCTTCTCTGATCATTCAGTTCCTTACCCCAATTTCTGACTCCCGATTTTTTTTATTGATAAAGAATAATTAGTTAAGCATTTCAATACCTTACCAGCTGAGCACTTTCTCCATCCCCACATTCATATCCTAGTAAATAATGAGCAGACTCCACTTACTTATTTTAAAAAAAATTGCCTACACTTTCCTTCCAGCATTCCAGAGAAATTTGTTTTCAGGTATTATGTGTAATATCATGGCCCCCAAACAACATTCACTGTTAGTGTGTTGAAGTTGGTTCCAGTGATGGGTCTGATTTCTGCTTTCAGTTGTATCTAATATTTTGCTGAACATCCTATTTTTCTGTGCAGAAAATTTTAAAAAATGAATGCTTCAACTTCTAAGAGTAAACTCAGCATATAGCCTTATTAACTAAATGGTTTTCAATAAAAAGAACAAAATAGTAATCCTCAGTCTCTTATATGTTAGAATTATTAGAAAACTCTCAATATATACACTGGCTTTTAAATATTTGGATATTTTCACTCCTTTACACCTATGCTGCTGACTCTACTGTTCATTACAATATCTAGACACATGGGTGAGTATATCAGAGCACATGATTAAACTTGTACCATGCAAACAAAGGAAACTTGCCAACCTGGGTATCAACTTGGCACCATCAGCATCTTCTACTGAAGTTATGCTATCCAAGCAGGATTCGTTTTACAACTTGGGTCCAGGCTCTAGGTACAGAATCCTGAGTGTCTGAATAGATATTTTACTCTTGGACTTTGGGAACTGAGAAATCAAATTGTTAATAACCCAGTGTATTGATAACATCCTAGAGAAATATCAGGTTAGGATTAGAACTTAAAATACATATAAACTTATGGTGTGGTTAAAAGGCACAGGCAAGAAAAGGCACTGACATCTGGGGAACTTTCAGACTGTATGTAGGCTATACCCACTCTGGTATTCTGACACAATCCTTCTCATGTTGATCCCCCTTTAGACCATTCACTGAGAGGTGATGATATTCTATCAGACGATAACCTGGGGTGAAGGAAGGAAGACACAAATGGAAGGAATTGGGAAGAAAAGGCTATGTTATAGTTGGAATCTAGAATGTTCCCCAAAGGACCAGCCACCAAAGGCTTGGCTTTGTGCTTTCATGGAAAGTGGTGGCGTCTCTACAAGGTGGCGTCTACTAGGAGGTTTTGGATCACTGAAAGAGTGGCCTCTAAAAGGATGGAGGGACATTGATCTCTTCTCCTCCATGCACTCCTTTTGTCATAGGCTGAGAAGTAATAGCCCAGTGGTCATGGACTGAACTCTCCACACTGTGCTCCGAGATCAACCTCTGCACTCTTTAAAGTATCTCAGGAATTTTGCTCAGTGAAGGCTGATTGATATAAGCTGATGACAGGGAAAAAAAAAAAAAGGTCCAGAAATACAGTGCCACCCACAAGCAAAACACCAGAAGTTTGTGGATAGTTTCAGTCACTGTGTTCGCCATCTTTTCCACATAGCACTCACTGTTGCCCAGGCCGTCTTCTAATTTCTGGGATCGAGTGATCCTCCTGCCTCAGTGCACCAGTTAGACGAGACCTTGGGTGTGTACCACTGTGCCCAGCTTGGAATTCTCTTTCACTCTGCACAGCACAGTCTCACTAACTTCAGAGCTTAGTAATACCTAGAGAAAACACAAGCTTGTAAAGTCACCACAACACACGTGACATACGACTCAGATGAACACCAGGCAAACTGGATTCCCAGCTGAATCTTGACTTTTGCTCATGCATAAGAAACACCCTCAGATCTCTCACTTTGGAATGGGAAGAGTTCCATTTTTCCCCCCTGAAAAGGTATTGAAAAATCACAATTGTAGGCAAAATCCAGGCATTTGTATCAACCGTGTTTTTAGCCCTGGGAGCTCCTTCCTGTCTCTCAGACTGTCTTTGTGCCTGACATTACGTGCACAGACACCTAGCCATTACTGGCTATTCAGTTCCCACATAAAGCTAAAGGCTGATGAGGTTGTTTTCTTTCAGTGGGGGTTCTAGCTGACATTCATTACCTCGCACTACATTTTGTTTCCTTATTGTACATATATATATATATAGTAACATAGTCCTTGACCAACTTTTGAACTTGAAGGTAAAAACTATAAACTATAAAGTGTCTGTGAGAAACACTTTGCCGTAAGAATTTGGACTCTGGCTGTTTGAGATAAAGATCAGGTATGTGTACAGCTAAAACACAAACAATCCCAGGAACTTAAAAGGGAGTACATTCCACGCATGTCTTTGCAGGCACACAGTAAATCTAATTATAGCACTTAGCTACTTCAGTGTCTAAAGTGTTACAGGTGCAGAAACAAAAACAATTGTCCTTTGAGAAGGTAAATAGAAAACATTCTGCTGTGTTCTGATGCCACTACTGCTTCAGAAGGTGTTACTGAACACCTGATCGGTGCTCAGTATGTCAGGTGTGCTGCCAAGGATTTTACACAGATCCACCTGTTTCATCATCTGACAGTCATGAAGGCAGCAATTGCCACCATTTCAGAGACAAGGGAACCTGGGCAGTGAGAGCAGGAATTTTTTGTTCTCAGGAGTAAGGGGCAGAACTGCTACAGCCCCAGCCTCACTGTCTGGGCTTCATAGCACTCTACATGCTTGGTTCCATGTTAAGTAGCTGCACTGGAAGAAGAAATGGCATTTCTGTTTGTGTTTGTGGGTGCGTGCCCATTTTGAATGTGTGCCCAGGTGTGTGGGGGGCCAGAGGCCAACGTCAGGTGCTGCTCCTCAGGAGCTGTGCTTACTTATTTGTTTGCTTGTTTATTTGCCTATTTACTTATTGTTCTTTGAGTCAGGGTCTCTCCCTGGCCTGAAACTCACCAACCAGCTAAAGCTGTCTGTCTGTCTGTCTGTCCACAGAGCCCCAGGGATCCACAGTACTGAGATTACAGGCACATGCCACCACACCCAACCCCCCCCCCCCCCCCCCATAAATCTAAGCTCTGATGATCATCCGCAGGTCCTTGGGAAGTAAGTGTTTTCAAACTGAGTTCTCTCTCCAGGCCAGAAATGGCAATTCTGGACACCGCATGCTGCCCGCCTCAGGGAGAGTTTTCCTTTCCCTCCCTCTTCTCTTCCACAGTCTCTTCCCATTCTCCCTTCTTCCTTGTTGTCTGTACTTGCGCTTCCCTTTTTTCCCCTCTCTCTGACAGCCTTCGACTCCCTCAAGGGATGTAACCTCACTTTATTTATGTTTATTACTAGGATAAAAACCTTCATAATGTTTTGTTATTAGGATAAAAACTTAAAATCTATGAAAGTAAAATAGAGCCATGATACAGGGCACTGATGTACCCTGATCATTTAATGGGATTAATAAGAATGCACCTCATACCTAATATATGCCGCCATGCCATAAACCTGTCAGTGACAGACAATGAGCCCCTGTCCGGGGACAATGGAACAAATAGCCTGTGGGGGCCCCAAGCAATGGAAGCATTAAACTGACAGGTGAAGAAACCAATCGGCTGGACGGATGTCCAAAACAACAACCCAGCAAGCTGCGTGTGGTACTGTTAACAAATCAAGTTTGTATGCATTTATTTTTCTTTTCAAGTGTAGCACTGGCTGTGCTGGAACTCACTCCGTAGACCAGGTTGGCCTCAAACTCATAGAGACCCGCCTGCCTCCCAAGTGCTGAAATTAAAGGCCTGTGCCACTGTGCCTGGCAACAAATAATTTCTAAGGTTGTGCTCATGCTTGTATCTCAGAACCCCAAGAACTGAGCAGCAGAGTGCCTGTGTCCTGAAAGGGTGGCCTCCAGAACGTTCTTTCTTGGACGTTAAAGCCATCAGCAGGTACTACAGAGATTGTTAAAAGTGAAGAAAGTTAGACTACACCCATTCAAGTGGTGTAAAAAGGATGAGACAGACATGAGTTCTAACGCTGAGACTTGCTAAATAGCGCTCCTGCACTTCTTCCTGGTGCCCTGGCCTTTCCTCTTCGGCACCCACCACTCAGACAGAAGAAAACATCCTGACCCATTTTCCCCGGGTGAAATGAGAAATAACACGGGAATCAGAAAAGCCGTGAGGCCCGAATTAAGATATAGGCATTTCTCATCGAGGAAACTAGAAACAGATCTAAAGAACTACCCCAAATCAGAAAACAAAGCTTTCCTTTTTGCTCCAGAATGTTTCACTTACCTCTTCAGAAGGGAGGTGGCTCATGGAACAGTGGCAACTGTCCCCAGAGGTCACGTGCCATTTCTGAAACAGACCAGACAGGTGCTCGCTAGTTAGTGGTCTGTATTCTTCCGTCTGTGAAAACTTCTAACATGTGTTAGGGAATTTGGGGGACTACGGACTTCCTCACGCTTCCTTCTACTGCAAAAATGGGTCAGTGTTAAAGTTATAACTAAAATCTTACTCTGATACAAGGTTGCAGGTCAACTACGAGCTTCAGCATAAAAGCAATTCAATATTGTTGGAAAAAAAATCATTCATGGAAAGCTTACAGTTTTTAAATTAAAATCATCTTGACCAAAAAAAAAAAAAAAGAAAAAAGCTGACCAGTGAGTTAGAGCTTCACAGTGTGCCCAGTTAGAAGGCTCTCCACACTGGGGCTCCTCTGACCGCCCCCTCACCTCTGTATGACAGTACTACAGCACAAGTCCTGCTCTACCTTATTAACTTGTACAGCCCTGCTTTCTAGAACAGCACCCAGCAAACAGCAGGTGGCCGTTAGATGTTTGTTTACAGAATGAATGGATGAATGAATGAATGAATGAATGAATGAATGAGTGGATCACCAAGCAAGGCAAACTTACTACCACCTTCCCTCTGAGAAATACTGAAATTTTTATAAGCAGTTCTTATAAAGCACATTAATTTTATGTGTAAATTTTGTTGTCTTAGATGTTTCATTTATATTTGATCTAAAACCGCTTAGTTTACACCAAAAACAAATGTATGAGAATCCCGTGTGAAAACCCATCCCTTTGTTTACTAATCTAAAAGCAAAATAACAACAACAACAACAAAACCCTGTTTGATCAATAGCTATGGCAGAGAAATGAGAACAGTCTGAATGTGTAGTGTACTGAGGAAGGACCACAGGCAGGAAAGCACATTTGTCCTCTTGCCTGGCCTACAGGCACCTTCTGTGCTGGGCGTGTGTTCCTGGAAGTCCCAGCTCTCGGAGCTGCTCAGGGTAAGTGGCCAATGGGGGGGGGTGAGGCTGCCCATCAATACTGATAGAAATCTGCATTCTACTTCAGAGAGTTATTTGTTCAGTTTCTTAACTTCAAAGCTTCCCTCCAGAAATGCTTGAAGCAAAAAGCAACGTTCTGACCCAAGTGGTCTAAGAATCTACACATAACACTTTAACTGATTTCGAAAAGCAACGTTCTGACCCAAGTGGTCTAAGAATCTACACATAACACTTTAACTGATTTCGATTCTATTGGTAATACAAAATTTTGTTGTTACACTTCGTTTATCTTTTATCCCAGTTTGTGTTGCAGATCATGTAATTTCCAATGCTCACTACTTTAGAGAATGAGAAGATACAGGGAGATGGGAACCTTAGCGTTTGCTGAGGGAGAAGACGCTCAGGAGCAGCTGATGGGCTGAACCAGGGCTACCTGTTGGAATAGCTGTTGGCGTTTAAGAAGGTGCCCAAGTTGATTCTCTTCCCAGCCTCATGTAATAAATTTGAAAATAAAAAGATTAAAAAAAATTGTTAGAATGTGTGCAACTGACTCAAAGTTGTAAAATGTCAGGAAGCAAACACTTTTCTCTTTGATACTTGTGGAGACATGTATTGTTTAAAAATTAAATGAAAAAGCTGAATTGCTAAACCCAGTTGGCCATACAGGCTTCATATTTATGAATGAAAACACAGGTAGAGACCCAAGAACTAGCTGATTATCGAAACCATTCATTTTTACAGTAGGAGGAAAGAGGAGACATTTACATGGATGTTACAGGAAGGGATATGGCCATAAGCATTCTTCTTTTAGAAATAAAGTCCATGGGTCCAGAGAACTGAAATAATTTGTTTAAGTTATGCAGTAAGATAGCAGAAAGAAGGTCATGAGATCCCCCTTTCCTTGCCAAAGTGAGGGTGAGAGGTAACGAACTCTGAAATGTGCTGCAGACGGAAGGCGTTGTGCTGCACAGTGGGGTCGACTGGCCTGCCTGGGAGAGCATATGGCTAGCTGCATGACACCCACAGCTGATACCAGGAAGGCACAGAGGAACGGTTCAACATAAAAACAATGAGAAATGAAGGATCCTGGGACTCTGGTAACCCAATGAAGTGGCATTTAACAGCCCGGGCCTTACAAGCAGGGTCTACTTGAAAGAAAGAGTTTTCCTGTCTCCTAAAACAGGTCAGTGCTGTTTGGGGATTAGTTAAGATGTATACAAGAAAGAATAACCCTAACCAATGTAAGATTTTATTCAAGTAGCATCTTGTCATGGATGTCATCCCTGACACTGCGTGATAGGTAGCAAAGCACTGTGTCCATCTCCTCTTGGTTGACCTGGCTTTATTGATTACCACTGAAGCCATACCACATGAGACACTGTGGATTTACTTGTGCTTATTCATTAGCTGTCTTTCCCTACTAACCAGATAGGAGCTTCAGGAAGTCACGGACTTTGACTTACTATTGCAAAGGTGGCATGAAATTGGCTCGAGGAAGCACACATCCACCCTTAAAAGATGTGCATCTGCCAACTGGTTATGTAGAGCCCTACCCATAGTAACAGTCAGTTGTCAGGAAAGTTAGGGGATATGGCCGTAAGCACGGACCAGAAATTTCATTTTTTGGTTCCTAGTTACAGAGACAGGCTAGCTCTTGGGAAGTTCCTAGCAATGTTGACAATGCTTGCAAGGAAATAAAGGCGTGCCCTAGAAGAGGGTCTTAGGTGGGGAAGAAGGCCCTGGGATCAGTTTGCTGTGAATGAGCCTGAAGAACAGAAAAGAAGCCACCACAACTGAAGGCACCTGAACTATATGAACGAGAAGAGTGGCAGAAGTTGGGTTAGGAAGCCACAGGAGGTCGCATCAAGGTGACCGGTGGGCTTCTTAATGGCTTTGCTTTTCCCCCCAGAGGAGACAACATTCTAGGATGCTGAACAGAGATGCTGTGACTTTCACTGTGAAAGGAGCTTTGAATTTAGAAAGTTAGCATTTGGCAAGGCCAGCTAGTAAGGAACTGAAATGGTGGCAGTTTTGACCAGAGATAGTGAGAAGAAAGTCTGGCTATATCTTCAAAGTGAGAGCCACCAGATTGATTTGAGGTGCGGGGCAGGGAAGAGTAAAGGATTGCTGTACTGTGTCCAGAATCTTGAAAGGATGTACCTGACATCATGCAGGAAGAAGAGACAGCAGGAAGTGTGGGTGAGGGTGAGGGAATGAGGAGCTTTGCTTTGGACATAGTGATGGTTAATCTTCATTGTCAACTTGACTGGATTTAAAGCTACCTAAGAGACACCTAACTGTGAGCATCTTTGAGGGAATTTCCAGAAAGATTTAATGGGTAGACCTACTCTGAATGTGGGTGGTACCATTCTAGGAGCTGGAGTCCTAGAATGAACACACAAGGAAGAAGAGAAATCCTGATGAGTTCCAACTTTCATTTCTCTGCCCCAAGATCCACTGGGATGTTAAAATCAGCCGAATGCTCCAGCCATGCCTTTCTCACCACAGTGGACTCTACTTTCTAAAGTACAAGTCAAAATAAGTCTATCTCTCCCTACGTTGCTCTCTGTCAAACATTTTGTCATAGAAACAAGATAAACAACTAATCCTGATATGCTAAGCATGTGAGATTGTGTTTAGTTGCATGCCTGCCTAGCATGTGCTAGGATCTGGGCTTGATGTTCAGTGCTAAAAGGGGGAAAAAAATCAAACAAGAAGAGCTGAGAGGCTTGAACACATGTGCATACTGAATATTTTCAGCCCTAAAAAGCAATAAAGTACTAATGCACAGTTCATCACAGATAAGTCTTCAAAACAGTGTGCTAAGTGAAAGAACTGAAGGCATATGTCGTGATTCCATTTACAGAAAACGTCTGGGACATGAAAATTAACAGAGACAAAATTAGATTTGGGGCTACTTGGTAATAGCGCTAGTATGATGGTCAATCTCATAATCAGTTGATGAGATTGGGAATCACACCTCTGGGTGTTTCTAGGAGGATGGTTCCTGCCAGGTTTAACATTGGAGGGAAAACCCACCTGAAGTGTGAACTGCACCATCCCATGGGCTGGAGTCCTGAACTGAGGAAAAAGGAGGTAGAGAGCTGAGCACCAGCACCCAACTTTCTCTGTGACCAGATGCTTTAAGCACCCATGGCCATGGATTCATGGATTCCTGACATCATGGGTTACTCACCCAAACGGTCAACCAAAGCAAACCCTTCCTTCCTTATGTTGATTTGCCAGATATCTCACCACATTAAAAAATAATGTAGCATACATGGGAAGTAACTGCAAATCCATGTGGGGTTTCTTTTCAGGTGATAAAACGTTCTGCAATAGAACTGACCCCGAGAACTGCACAACTCTGTGACTACATGAAGAGTTGTTGAATTTCAACTTTAGGCGGATAAAGTTTCTACTTTATAAATCATAGCTCAGTCAAGCTGCTATTAAAAATATGAAAGTGATTCCATGTCTCATGCTACTGACAAAGATAAGGAGATGAGCCCCCCCTGAGTCTGGCAATGCTGCTCCCTTCCATGGCATGATCAGAACGGGCTCCAGAAAGCCCAGAGAAGAAGAGGTAAACCAGTAAACTTATCCAATGCTATTTGAGCAGTTCTTTAGGAAAGGACTGATTTGCAGACTTTGTGGAGTCAGAAGGAGGCTTTTTCTGGTTTCCTTTTTTTAAATATATGAACTGAGAAACAAGGCAGCATATTTATGCCAACAGGGCTGAGTCAGTAGGAGGAAGAGGAAGGGACAGGAAAGACAGAGGACACAACAATGGCCTCAGCAGACCAGAGGGGAGGGGAGCCACCCCTGCAAAGGAGGCAGGGGCAAGCACAGTCCATGTCTGTGCCAGGTACATGGCAGAAGAGAAAACTGTGAATGCCAGAAGTGGCAGTAAGGGGTGACCTGCCTCTCTTGAAATTCTCAGTGAAACAGGAATCAACCAGGCATCTGGGATGCAGGAAAAGATGGAATGGTTTAGAGCTAAAAAGAAGAGGTGACAGAGCTGTTTACAGGGAGGGGGCATGGAGGGCTGTGGAGACAGCCAGGCTGTGAACTGAGCTCATCTGTGAGGGGATCTCAAATACTCTCAGCTGCTGAGGCCAGCTTAGGGTAGCTGGAGGATAGTAGCTTCCTTCTCCTGGCCTTGTCAAGGCTTGTCGACGTGTTCCTGTGAATGCGAGCTACCTGGGAATGTGAGCTTTTCATTTTTGTATCCACCACCACCTGGCTTGGTTTAAAAATTATTATCTTAATCTTCTCAGTAGAACTACAGAGGACAAGGTTGTCTACATTTTCCCCAAAAGTGAGAGTTTTCTCCCCAGGGCAAGATGAGGAAGCTCAGGATCCACGTAGCTGTATTTGTCATTCAGGCAATAGCTAACCTGCTTGTCTGGGAAGCTTCTGAACCCACTCTTTCAACTATTGACCCACTAGTCACTACCCACTTTATCTGGCTGCCATTCAATTGTGATCCTAAGGTAAGTCTATTAGGGAAGTTACACGCGGGGTGTGTGTGTGTGTGTGTGTGTAATGCCACATCACTTCTCAAGGATGCCATCCTGTCCTTGAAATGCCTTCTGAGGGCGCAGGTCCTACCACACTGCTGTCTCACACACTTGTCAGGATGTGTTGTGAGCATGACTACCAAAAAGGATGAAATGGACAAGACAAATGCTACTTACTTGTCATCCAAGCTTTCTTTGTAATGTAGGTTTTATTGTAAACAAGGAAAGTTGACAGGATGCTTTGCCCTCCATTTACCAAACCAAAGCTAAACAGCCTGCGTCATCAAAGCCCACTGGAAAAGGCATAGCCTGAAGTCTCAAGGTCTCCTCCAAGGAAGCCTCTTCCACCACAGAGATATACTGCCAGTAAAGGCATGAGCTTTATGTAACTTTGGGGAACGTACATTCTCAGTAGGCATGAAGGCCTTTAATTGGCAAAAACAAACGAACACTTCATAACATACTCATCTTAGGGAAGACACCAGCTTTGAGCTCTCTCTCCCCCTTGGTAGCTCAAAGATTTGAGGGGAGTTCCTCCACTCATCTGGGACTCAAATGCCTTAATCTGTTAAAAAAAAAAAATCTAGGCCTCATATGGTTTTGGGAAAATTAGTGGAACAATTCATGTATCACCACTGCCTGGAATAGATTAGGGAAACAATAAATGATAAAGTAGGAACTGTTAGCATTAATAATTCATCAAAACAATGACTGTAGAACTTGGGAAGAAATGTCATTCATATTTTACTATCCTGATGCTTTAAATTTAAATATCATCCTCTGAATTTGACAATTGATTTAATGTGCTTATGCTAAATGACATTTATAGACTAGTTTTGCACTCATCTATCATGAATGATACTAGCTCCAGCCTTGTGACACCAGCTAATCTAGCAAGGATACAGATACCTGGATGCCTATTTCCAATGCAAGGAGAGTTGTAACAATGACTAGCTATCCTGTGCTGACTGCATGGTAGGCCTTTTTTTCACATTTAAGAAAAACAGCAACTCTATGAAAATAGGCATTTAAACAGTCTATTTTACATGGAAGAACAAACATAAAGAGAGTCCAAGGTGCTTGCTCAAGGTTAGCCAGCTAATAAATAATCAGTTTAGAATGTGAGCTGGGACAATAGTTGCAGAGGTGGTAACTCCTATGTCACATGGCCACTAGCATTTTGAAAACCATTCAATAGCAGCAGGTGTTTACTGGACATTTACCACCTGTGAGTCACTAAAGATACAGGAAACAAAAAAAAAATCAACCTGCTTTCTGTACTCTGGGGCCTATAGCCCGGTGGGGAAGAGAACAGATGTTAACTACATCACAGGAGGAACAAAACATATAAAAAATGACATTTGTTTTAAAAATTACAGGTATTAAGAAATGGGTCTGAATACTGTTGTTTGGAAATATTTATAAGTTCTGCCGTAGAAGACATTACAGAAATTGAAAATAGCTTAACAATAGGAAATGGAAACAACTGTGTATAGAAGGAAATGGAAGGGGGTAGAAAGAGTTGAGGCTGGAGAACTAGTCAACTGATTGAAGATGATGTAGACTGTGTTAAATGAGTACCTGGGCCGCAGAGCATTTTGTAGTAATTACTTCATCCATGATGGGAAGGGAAGAGAAGGGTGACATCAGTGAGTTTCCTGGGTGGGAAGCACTCTAAACTCTAATCTTAGTTAACACACTAGACCACCAGAAATTACACACTTACTTCATCTTCTAACCCTGATGTCCACTAAATACAAATGGCTCCTACTAATGATCAGCAATTGTCGGTTGCCTCTGTAATCCCCACATCCCTTCTTGTGTCTCAATGCCCCAAACTCAGACCTACATGGAGTTCCCAGCATGACTCCTCCTGTGGCCATAGAGGTGAATCAAGTAAGCTATGCGTTCTAGTGTGGTTTCTGTTGCCGTCATAAACACTGTAACCAAAAGCAACTTGCAGGGGGAAGGGGATTATGTGGTTAAAATGTCCTGATCACAGTCCATCATTGAAGGAGTAAGGGCAGGAACTCAAGTAGGTGGTGTGGCAGAAGCCGTGGAAGAGAGCTGCTTACTGGCTGATTTTTTATGGCTTGCTCAGCTTGCTGTGTTACACAACACAGGGCACCTGTCTAGAGATGGCGACAGTGGACTGGGCCCTGGGCCCTCCCACATCAATCATCTGTCAACAAAATGCTCCACAGACATGCCTAGAGGTCAATCCAATGGAAGCAACTTTCAGTTGAGGGTCTCTCTTTCCAGTCAACTCCTGGTTGTGTCAAGTTGACAAAAACTAACCAGCAATGAAGTGACTTTGCGCACTGTCTGTATCCACAGCAGTTGCTCAGGTAGCTGCATCTAGTGTGTCCTCCTGGGAAAGGCTGAACCAGAATTCTTTCTGTACCACTTCTCATAGTAGTGCTGGGAGAGAGTTTTTGCAGGTGGCTTGTAACACTGCATGCATTGAGTGGAGGCACTAGATGTCTTGTCCTGTCCTAATATTTCAAAGATGTCTGTATAATGACCAGCTGTGGAAGAAAAGATAACCTTTTTTTTTCTGTTTTGTTTTTTAATTTTTAATTATACAATTTTCATACAATTTATTTTGAGCATATTCTTTCCATTTACCCAACTCCTTCTAGATTTCCCCCACCTCTTTGCCCACTCAACTTCATATGCTATCACATCCAGTTTTAGGTGGTGCTGAGAATCAAACCCAAGGCTTGGTGAATGCTAGGTAAGCACTCTAAGCGATGAACTACCCGCTCAGGCCTAAACTATCGTATTTTAACATGAACCAGAAAAAGGCTAAACTATCTATATCTACATCTACATCTACATCTATCTATCTATCTATCTATCTATCTATCTATCTATCTATCTATCTATCTATCTATATCTTTTTCTTGAGTGTAAATCTGGAGATGAGAATCAGATAAAGTTGTATTTAAGAAGGAGAAGTTTATAAAAGTAAAAACTGGGATACAATGTGATAATAGAATTAGAGAAGATAAATTATTCATTCATTCAAGAAACTATCTATGCTAAGAGTGTGCCAGACTCATAGAACAGCCTGGTCTGACTCAGAAACAGATTAAGGAAATATATATTGAATCTCCACCAACATACAGTCCAAACACTAATCTCTCAAGGCCTTATTTGAAGTCTCCTGGCATGCTTCTACCTGACTGGAAACCATCACTCTCTTGTGTTCATGCCTATTTAATATTCTTTTGGCTATTTCTTGGTCTACTTTCAGCTGGGTTTAAACAATCAGGAGCAAAGACATCTTCATCTAACAGTATCTCTTCTGGAATGATGAACAGTCTATGCTCAATACATGTTATGAAAGACTCAGGTTCCCCAAGTGTGGGCTTTGCCTCCTGTGGCACAGCATGTCCAAGCTGGAGTTACCCAGGCTTCTCTGAATCACTAGTTGGTATAAGGAAACAGCACAGAAAGTTCCAGACTTCGCTGTTGTTGTGACTAGTGTTCTGTCCAAATCTGACTTAGCAGTCTTATGCCTTCAGCCATGAACAGAGGCAGGTTAACTGGTCAGCTGTAGGCATGTAGTAAGATTTCAGAGTCTTTCACTTCTCAATTCTGGGTATACTGTCATGGCAGCCCCTGACAGCCACCTGGGACTAGAAGAGGAGTTGGCTAAGATGAAGTTGACACAGAATTCAAAGCAAAACAATGGGAAGTTCATTGTACTTCCAAAATTTCAGACATAGGAGCTAGTACATCTCCTTTGCTGTTAAATTGGTTGGAATAACAAAATCAAGGTATACTTGATGGTTCCATGTAGAATTATATTTGTAGTTGGAAAATCTATCTGATTTAACTACATCTCAAAATAACTTTGGAATAATCTCTTGCTTTTGTGGCTGGATATCAAAGCAACAGGACTATGGATTTAAAGGTCACTGGCTAAGCAAAGTGGTTGGCAGAAGTAGTGTATAAACAAGGTCACGTTCTGTAATGGTGCCTACAAAAGAAAGCCAGCAAAACCTTCTGGGTTTCTGGTGTGGAAAAGATAGCTGTTGACACATCTGTGAAATGAACTTCACTGCCTATTTTTAAGTTGCCTCACTGGTCCAATGGAAAAATAAAATAAGATAAATAAAATAAAATCTTCTTTAAAAATCCAAGAATTCCTGTTTACTTAGATATTATATCCTTCTAAGGTCTTTGATGTAGTTGAAGACTAGATAATTATAATTATAGTTTTCCTTGGTTATGGTAAGAGATAAGTTAAATATGAAACCTTGGACTCACAAATATAGGATAAATAGAATATTTTCTTTAAATTTGCCAAAAATGGACTGGTTATTGTAACTATAATTCTTGCTTGATAACTGTTTTGTTGTATATAATTTTACTATGTTAAAGTCAAACCCTTCCTTTTTGATTAGACAGAAAAGGGGAGGTGCTGTGGGATGTTCTGTATGCTGTGAATGTGTTGCTTTGATTGGTTTATAAATAAAATGCTGATTGGCCAGTAGCTAGGCAAGAAGTATAGCTGGATAAGCAGACAAGCAGAATCCAGGGAACAGCATGTAGTGGCACATAAGTAAAGTTACAGAACATGTGGTAACATATAGATGAACAGAAATGGGCTGAGTTTAAGTGTAAGAGCTAGTCAGTAGTAAGCCTGAGCTAATGGCCAAGCAGTTTTAATTAATATAAGCCTGTGTGTGTTTACTTGGGACTGAGAGGCTGCTGAGGACTAGGTGAGACACAGGAATACTTTCAGCTACAAGTGGTGCTCCACTAGGCTCACCATAGGAACTAACTGTGCAATCATAGAATGGGGACTTTAAACTCCAGGGAGTGCAGAGCAGGCTGGAGATTGTGTCTAATCCCCAGAGGACAATGGTTGAATGAATCACAATTACTTAGCAAGACCTCAATAAAAAAAAAAAATGAGAATGTGAGGTTCCAAGAGTTTTTGGTTCACAAATCCCAATGACAAATGGCTGAGTGGTACACTGAGAGGCCAAGGAAACTCTTCAGCCCTCCTCATCATCTGCGCCTTTGCATTTCTTCCATCCAGCTGCTGCGGGGTTGCATCCTTCATAGTGAACTGGATAACGAAAGTGAAATGCATGTCAGAGTTCTGAGCCATGCAGCACTGTTGAAGTAAGAGAACAGGAGTGCAGAAACCATGGATGTAAGCCAGCTGGCTGTGCATGCAAGTTACAACCCAAACTTGTGATTGGTGTCTGAAGTCTTGTGGGATTTCAATCCTTGTTTATGCTAATTCTGGACAGTGATTTTCAGAACTGAGTTAAACTCAGGACACCTAGCTGGTATATGTGGCAAAGCTTGTTCAGTGTGCAGGCTGCTAGGGGCACGTGCATCCCTACCTCTGAAGTGAACATTCAATTGAAGGACCTTTTGCTCACTCTTGCAATTCATGAGTGAACTCCTCCTTGCTTTATTTCTTCAAAATGCTGCACACTGCACATGCCTCCAAAGTAAGATTGTTCTCTTCCCAACTTTCCCAATAAGTTCTATTTCCTTTTGTTCTTGCCTAAAGAAAGCAGGATCAACCTATTTAGATATGGAGGTTCACCTCTCCATGCTTTCTTGACATTTACCAAGTTTCATAGTATTTGCTTATCTTCTCTCCCATTTATCATTTTAGACTTTGCCTCTTAAATCCACTTTCTCTGTTGCTAGAGGTTGTCTGATCTTCTTACCTGTTTAAAATTATTCAGTAGATTTCCATTTCCTATAGCCTATAGTTTTTAACTGAATAAAGGATCATACAATTTCTGCAGAACCCCTTCTTGCCATTTTCTCAGACTCATGATGATATACTATAAATAACTAAATGATATTCTCTGTACAATATGCCCTTTTACAGCATGTAGAATAATCTCATCTTTGCTATGTAAGACATATGGCTTGGAATAGGCTGAGCAGTAGTTGACTGTTGTCTTCATATTGTGTTTAGCATGAAGCAGAGGTGAATACAACTCCTGATTTACACTCCAAATTCTACCTGCAGGCAGACTGTAGTTAATCTAAATACCTATGACCAGAGTGCTTAACACTTAGATTTTTTCCACACATTAAAATATTTCAAATACATAATGAATATCTTGCAGGTGCGGTCCAGGACTAACCACAACATTCACTTATGTTCCATATCTTCCTCCTGTGTTGTATGAAGGTAATTTTGCACAAAACCATTAGTGTACCCACACTAGATGGCCCTTGTCCCATGAGGTCAGCTGTGGAACTTGTGGTGTCATGCCAGTGTTTCAAAACAGTTAAAATTTTAGGAAATTTCAGATACTCACATCACAGATGTTTGACCTATATGTGGCAGTGATTCTTCAACATGTGTCTTTCTTTGCCTCCTCTTCTGACCTCCAAACCAAACTAACTGACCAGGAGCTTCAATAAACAACTTCATTTGCAAAACGTTGACCTAAAATTACAGCACATGTAGAACGACCAGGATCCAGTCATTAGATCCCATGGCCTCCAGCCAAAGATGTTCCCACACAAGGAACCCAAGCAGTGTGCATCTCAAATACATCTATGTCTTCATCTCCATCCTTTCTAGGCTTAAAAATTACAATCTGGACAACACAACTACTTTCTAATTGACTCCCATGCTAGTATCACTCACAGCACAAGCTTTTCTAATACATCAGCTGATTTGTTCTTTCTGAGCACACATTTATTCACGATTACTCTTATTTAAGATTTATCAATGGCTACCCATTGCATTTTGGAGAATCTTCACATTCTGAATAGCATATATGGCCCTTCTCCCACCTGTGTGTGAATGTCTCTGCCTTTGTCCCTGGACTTCAGCATGCAAAGGGTCTTATTCAGCCCCAGAGCCCAATCACACGTGCTGTCATGGTTTCTGAGATGATCTTCCCACCATCACTCATCTACACACACACACACACACACACACACACACACACACACACACACACACACATGTATACATACACACAGTTTTTTATTTTTATTTTTATTTTTATTTTTTTTATGTTAGGGTCTCACAATGTAGCTCTGGATGTCCCTGGCTGTCTTTGAACTCACTATGTTGGCCAGACTGGCCCTGAACTCTCAGGAATTTGCTCATCTCTGCCCCATCTGCTGGCATGCACCATCTGCTGGCATCAAAGGCATGCACCATCCTATTTAGTGAGAATTAAAAAAAAAAATTAATGCAGATTAACAAAAAATAAAGGAAATAAAACAGACATGACTCAGCATGAAATGACCACAATGACCAGCATCACATAGAAACTGATTCAGAATATATAAGCAAAATCATGATAATGCCCAGAGAACAGAGAACTGAGAAACCACTATAAACTATAATTTAAATAAGTTATATTCTGTTGAATTGTGCCAACTTGCAAAATGCAAGATTAAATTTAAACCAAGACTATGACAATTTTAATTTAACATACATTTTAGGCACTAAAAAGAGTTATTCTGAACACCTTACCTTATAGAACACCGAACATTTACACTGTGCAAGGAGTAACAGGGATGAAGTCTAAGTGTAAGAGGAAAGCAGTTTATGAAAAGTACAGTGTCACTACTAGGTAAAATGCAAAGGACCAAGGAATGAAAAGCTATCCTGTTCAATGTCAGAACACAATTGCACAGAAAGCCATAGCATGGGGTACTCATGCTGGCCACCATCAGATGAATCTGATCCACACAGCAGCTCCTTGGCCCTTTCTTTATTCACACACTTTCACTGCAAATGCTTATAGTTCACAGTTAATTCACACTGCTGTGTAAACAAGAACCCACATGGCTACTGAGATCTGTATGGGAGAATTACACGAAATTAAACTACTTCATTTTTGAAGCTTTCTTTTTCTTAAAGTAGTATGAAACAAACTCTACAGAGATGATTTTTTATGGAACTATTTTCATGGAAGTTTCAGGTGACAAAAGTGTACATTTTTCAGGAAGCATTATATTGTCTTGACCCTCCATTTTTTTCCCTGAAAGTTTCATGCATAATAAATGACATTATCGAAGAGAGGAACTATAGTCATATATACATATAATACATATATATAAAATATATATATTGCTATCACAAAATTTTGATCCTTTTTGCTGAATAAGTGACATATCCCCCAAACAAACAAAACATATACTTCACAAAATAGGGAATGCAAACAGTAAGCCAATTATAGAAGTACATGAAGGTTCATTGTATGCAATAACGTAAAAATTTAACAATCAGTGTGGCATTTTTCATCTGTTCAGAGACAAAGATTAGATTATATTTTATGTATGGGAGGATATATACAACTGACTTCTTGTATTTTCTAATGTCTCTATAATTTTTTATAATTGTTCAGTAAAAAATTAATTTAGCATTGTTTGAAGAACACATAACGTTTGTAGTCTTGAAATTAGAGCATCACTTTTAGTATTGCAAAGACTCTGCTAAAAAATGGTTTAGCTATACATCAGTGATAAGAGTAAATAATGAGGCGCTGAAAACATCTCAGAAACAATGAGAATGGTAATTACTATTACTATTTTTTATTTTATGTGCATTAGTGTTTCACCATGTGAAGTTCATGGTTCTCTGAAACAGAGTTACAGACAGTTGTGAGCTGCCATGCAGGTGCTGAGAGTTAAGCCCAGGACCTCTGGAGGAGCAGCCAGTGCTCTTAACCACTGAGCCATATTTCCAGCCCTGGTCATTACTGTTATTGTGAGGTCTGAACTGACAGAAAATGTTGATAGTCATATACTATGGGCAAAAAATTCAGAAAATAAAATGCTGTCAAGTATATCTTTTCCAAGCATACTCATAGAGATAGAAAATAAGGCAAAACATTAAGAAGGGGAAGCTTGTTCGTGTCTCTTTATTGTGCATTTTCTTTAAGTTATTTTGAGTATCATAATAAATGTTACCTAAAACAAGTCTTTTCATTTTTATTTTTATTTTTATTTATTTATTTATTTATTTATTTATTTATTTATTTATTTATTTTTGAGGTGAGGATCGAACCCAGGACCTTGTGCTTGCTAAGACAGTGTCTGCCTGTGGAGCCCAGGCTTGCCTCCAACTGGCAATACTCCTGTCTCAACATTTTCTGTGCTAGGACCACAGTATGTGTTACTGTATACAGCTCCTATTATATTAATAAAACATAAATCTGTGAGTATCAGTCTTGATTTCAAAGTCTTCCAAAGTCTACCTCCACCATCTCCTTGACTCTTCTGTCTCAGGCTTCTCATCCTGTGTGTCGAACTTAGCACGTAACATGAACCTTTGCAGGGGACCACTCCTTCAGGTGCTCATTCTGTACTCATTAGGGTGAATGGACAAATTCAGTCTTCTTTGAAACTTTTCTAGCTGGATCGATCTAGAAAGTGATATATTTTAGTTAAAAATTTGGTGCTATCCTGAGACACTTTCTGTCCTTCTCTGCCAAAGCTCGACTGTCCTGGAACTTGCTCTGTAGACTGGGGTGGCTTTAAAACCAGAGATCCACCAACCTCTGCCTTCTGAGTGCTGGGAACAAGGGCGGATACCACCAACCCAGCGCTAAGCTTTTCTTTATTTTCTTTTCACCAGGAACTTACCTGGGTGGGGTCTGGCACTAGTGCCACCACTCCCTTTATTCCGTTTCTTAGTCTGTTCATCTCCTCGAACACAGAACTCAGCTCCATTCCACTTCACGGCGATCTTTCTCCCCTCAGATTTTACATTTCATATTTCACCTTGCTCAGCTTGCTCCTCCTTTTCATCATAAATCTTCATTAGAGTTACCACTAACAACCACATGACAGAGTCTATACTAGTCTGTTTTGAGATTTCCTCTGTCAACAGAATTAATTCAAATCTCTTCATTTGAGTCTCAGATTCTTTGGACAAGGGCAAAAAGTAGCCACATTCTTCACCAAAATATATTACAAGAATGACCTCTAGGCAATATAAAAAATTCTTTTCCTCTGAAACCTCTTGAGCCAGCCCCACACAGTTCAAATCACTCTTAGCACCACTGTCGTCCATGTTCCTACTAGTCTGGCCCGTTAAGCAGTGCTTACAGCATTCCACTGCTTTCCTAACCTGAAGTACCAAAGTCTGAATCCCTCCAAACAAAATCATGGTCAGGCCTATCACAGCAATGCCCCAGTTTCTGATACCAGTTTCTGTCTTAGGGTTTCTAGTGCTGTGAAGGGACACCCGGAACATGGCAACTCTTCTAAAAGAAACCATTTAATGGATGGCTTACAGTTTCAGAGGTTTAGTCCATTATCATCATGGTGGGATACGGTGGCATACAGGCTGACACAGTGCTGGAGAAGGAGCTAAGAGTATTACATTTTGATATTCAGGCAACAGTAAGTGGATTGAGACAATGGATGGCTTGATCATATATGAGATTTCAAAGCCTGCCCCCACAGCAACACACTTCCTCCAACAAGGCCACACCTACTCCAAAAGTACCACACCTCCTAATAGTGCTACTCCCTTCAGAGGCCATTTTCTTTCAAACCACCACACATGTAAATATGAAACTTTTAATGTAATACTTCCTAAAAATAAGGACATTGGCCAGGTGGTGGTAGTGAATGGCTTTAATCTCAGCACTTGAGAGGCAGCAGGGACTGGTCTATCTCTGTCAATCCAAGTCCAGCCTGGTCTACAGAGTGATTTCCAGGGCAGCCAGGACAGAACCCCTGTCTAGAAAGAATGAAAAATACATAATGTCCACATTGTAGGTCAGGTGTTAAACTTCAAGTCTCTTCCAATAAAGTCTATCTTAGCTTACTGCATTGTGAAATTCAAAGGTTAGCCTGTTATAGTCCTCTATTGTCTGTCAACTACCTCATTCACATACAAAATAGTTGTGGGACTACATGCTGGGAATACAAAGCTGTGTTCAATCAGATGACATGACACATTTATTTAAAGTCACTGACTTCACTGACTTCCATGGTCATTACAGGGGAAAGTATCTATTACTAAAAATAGAGTGGAGTTCTAAATGACATGTTAAAAGCAAATAAGAAAAAAGAAAGGGTAACCGTCACTGAGTCACTCATGCTTCTTAAGTCCCAGGCAGTCTAACAGCATCTGAATGCATTAGGTATAATGCTCACAGCTGTGCACATGTGATGCACAGGGGCATTCAGGATTGCAGGCAGGAAGCTAAGATGAGGTGAAAAGTTTCCATGCTTGTACAGTCTTAGGAAACTTTACTTAAGCCCTCTGTTTTCACACTTACAATTTTAAAAAGAGAAATGTAGAAAAATACAATTATGTTTACCAAATATTGGTAAGGGAGCCCTTCCAAGTACATCCTGGCTTTACTTCCTGCCCCCTCATTGCTGAGGTGGGTATTATGATTCTTTCTGGATGATGAGCTCTATGCTGAAGGTTGGAGTTACTTTCTGGCCAGAACATTAATCCTCAATGTAAGTTCAGATAGATCTCTTTATCCCCTGGCACAGTAACTGGTCACATTTGTTATGGGCTGCTCTGTCGGATGGGGTCTGTGTAACCTTAGTAAGCAGAGACCTATGTTTTTAAATTGGACAGGTGGTAGAGACAAGAAGAAAGAGTTGTGTCAAGTCATTTGGCTGCTGAGAGTGTTTATTACCAGAGTCAAAACAAACCAATAAATATAGACGTCATTCCATGCTACAGTGTGTGAGGGTCTTGTGAAGTATTGTGAGAGGGACTTTTTAGGCTAGTGTGCAGACAGTAGTCTGCTGTGACACCCCCCCCCCCCATCGTTGAGCTATTCTTCTGCTTTCCTGTGTGAGAACAGTGGCAGCACAGCCTGTTGTGTGGTGTGGCCCAGGATACATCACCATTCGGGGACAAAGTTACTTTTAGGTGACTCTGAAGCCAAACATCTATTACCTAGACATTGCATCATTGCTCAGAAAAAGGAAAGTAAGTTAAAAATAACTTCCCAAATGAATTCTTCTCATTTGTAAGTGTACCTTTTTGTTCTGAAATCCTTTCTCTAAGATGGGAAAACCATTTTCTTTATTTCCAGTTGATTGTTTCCTAAGGCTTGTGACACAAAGGTCCCCCTTAGTGATAAAGTCTGTCTCTTTCCTGTTTTAACTCGTTTTTTTTTTTTTTTTTTTTTTAAGACATGCTTAAAAAAACTCAAACTCAAGTCTCAAACTCAAGATTCTCCTGCCTCACCCTCCTTCAGACTGGGACTACCACATTAAGCACAATCCTTCTTTTCAAAAATTTAATTTCAGAGTGAGTCTGCCTGACCCTCCCCTCCATGCACTCCCCCTAACCTACCAGATATAGCCTGGGTCCTACATCCAATGCCCAAATTAGTTTATCTACCCCTGCATGCTCTGCAACCAACCTCTAGGCATCTATCAAGGCCCTCTGCACCTGCCTCCCAACCCACAGGCCCCTCCTATATCCCATCTACCTTCTCTACCTAGTCAGATCCATCCACACACTTCAGACTTGGATCAGGATGCATATCCTGTACACCAAGCCAGGCTACCTTACTTCATTCCAGCTAAGCCATTTCCAACCTCTAGACCACAGACTCCAAATTCTCTCTTCTACCCCAGCCTGCTCTGTCCCTAACAGATGCAGAATCAACAAGAGAAGTCCAATAAGCCCAGATTTTTATCACAAAAACACAAACAATATGAAAGACAAAGCCAGTCTCTCTTCCCCACAAAACCTACCAGTCCTATAGAAATGTACTTAGATGAACTCCAGAACACAGAATTTAAAAGAACAATTATAAACCCCATCAAAGAATTTAAGAAGCTTAAAGAATATGGTGATATTTTATTTGTACTGAAATGTGATTTTATTTGTATGTTAATAAATAGAAGTGCCTGGGGGTCAGAGCTAATCACAAGCCATTTAGCAGAAGTCTGGCAGTGGTAGCACACACCCTTAATCCTGATCACATGACAGGCAGATCTCTGTGTGTTCAAGGACACCACCAGCATGGAGACACATGCCTTTAATCTCGATACCAACCATAGAGACCTGTAGGTCTGTATAGACAGGCAGTGACGAGGAGGTCATGTGGTTGGGTTTACAACCAGTGAGAAGGCAGAACAGAAAGTCAATAAAAAGACAGACACACAGGAAGTAGGTCTCTTTCTGAGGGGAAGGACGACAGGGAGGGGTAAGAAGGCAGTCTTGGTTTTAGCTCTTAGTTGCTACTCTGACCTCTTGGGCTTTTAACTCTGCATTTGGCTCTGTGTTTCTTATTTAATAAAACTGTTCAGAATTACATCTACAAAAGAAGGCACAGAAATGGCTCAATGAAATCAAGGAAAAAGAACACAATAAGATTAAACACAAGGATGATGCCCAAGAAAAGAAAAACATGAGGCTGATGGAAATGATGAAGATAATCCAGGGCTTGAGAATATAATTCAACAAATAGAAACATTGAAAAGGACTTAAACTGAAATGAAGATGGAATTGAAAAACCCAACAATCCAGCTTGAAAACTCAAAGGAAGTCTTCATAAGCATAAGATAGACTATCAGGACTTAAAGATAAAGTAGGAGATCTTGATGACATAAGCAAGGAATAAAATAAAAAAAATAGGAAAGGAACAAACAGAAAAATGTAGGACACCATGAGAAGACCAAGCCTTCAAATTATAGGCATAGATGAGGGAAAAGAATCTCAAGTTAATGACATCGGCCACATCTTCAACATGGTCATAGAAAAAAACTTCCCCAAGTAAAGACACACACACACACACACACACACACACACACACACACACACACACACAGAACACCAAATAGACAAGTTCAGAAAATTTCCACAATACAGAACAAAGAAAGTGTACTGAAAACTGCAGGAGAGAAAACACAAGTTACATACACAGGAATACCCATCAGAATAACAGCTGGTTTCTCAGTGGGCAGGATGAAAGCCAGAAGAGCCTTGAGTGATGCATCCCAAATGTTAAACGATTATGATGACCAACACAGCTTAATATACTCTGAAAAAATATCCCATCATTGAAGGAGAAAGAAAAACTTTCCACAGCATAAACAAACCCAAAAGTTTCACAGTCAGTAAATTAAACATAAAGAAAATTAACCCTAAAGAAATATTTCTGACTGGAGAGAAATGAGCACAGGCACGACCGTGGGAAGAAACATGAAGCTAGCTCTAATCCCAGACATGAACAACCCCTTTTAAGTTGTTAGTCAGAGTTGCCCACGGCACTTAAAAAATGTTATAGGCTATTGCTATTGTCTTTGGTTGTCCCCAAGAAGTGATAATTCTCTGTAGTGGGTAGCCATCCCACCTTTTGGAATTTGCCCCACGTTGGGCACCAGATATTAGTGAAACGATTAAGGCCACTCCATGTAGTTAAAAGGGAGGTTTATTTTGTGGGGTAACTTATAAGTGAAGGGATAGGCTACAGGGTCTGGCAAAGGCATGGAGCAGTCCAACAGTGTTCTCTGTACAACTCTGCTTGGTCTAGCTCCAGCATCCAGGGTCCAGGAACCAAGAGAGGCCGCGCATCCAGATCTTGGGTCTTCAGCGTCCTCTCTCAGCCCCGCCTTGTAGCCTCAATGGTCAAAGCTGTGATGGCTACCCACTACAATTCTCTCTTGCTGAAGACATGATGCACTTCAGACGCAAGGCCCTGAGGCCCCTGGGCTGGAACTGATCTATGTGCTTCCTCACAGAGGACTATTTTTCATGGTACGAGAAGGTGGCATGCAAGCAAGCCTCCAAAGGGGGAAAACAACCAACAGTTCTACCCAGCCATGACACCACAACAATGACCAGCATGGTAAGGGAACACTAAAAGAGCAGTAGCGGCACATAATACCTTGATGGTAACCAACAGCTCTCTTACTGGACTCAACACTAACCACCCAACAAGAGGGAAGTCATGACCGGTACTGGAAACCTAGCCAACTATTCAGGGGTAGTGAAGTCATGGATCTTGGAGGAGAACCTAAAACTACCACTTTACCAAACCACTATAATCCCCATACACATTCTAAATATTTGTCTGTATACACACAGAATAGTGTAGTCCTGATCCCTCATCTAGAAAGCTTCCCTTGGAAACAGATGGAGACCATAACAGAACTCTACAACCAATCAAAATACAGAGTTGTGGAGCCCAGTCCAACTGATATATCTACAATACGTCTCCTGCACAGACTAAAGAACCACTGTATGGTGGTATTGTCTTCCCCCAATAAATTTATCTGGGGTCAGAGAACAGACAGCCACTAGATACAGAGGTTAGAAAATGGTGGCGCTCATGCCTTTAATTCTAGCATTCCAGAGACAGAAATACCTCTGGATCTATGTGAGTTCAAGCTCACATTAGAAACAGCCAGGCTTGGTGACACATGCCTTTAATCCCAAGAAGTGAGCCTTTAATCCCAGGGAGCGATGGCAGAAAGCAGAAAGATATATAAGGCATGAAGACCAGAAACTAGAAGCATTTGGCTGGTTAAGCTTTCAGGCTTCTAGCAGCAGTTCAGCTGAGCACCATTCTGGATGAGGACACAGAGGCTTCCAGCCTGAGGAAACAGGATCAGCTGAGGAATTGGCAAGATGAGGTAGATGTGGCTTGTTCTGCTTCTCTAATCTTCCAGCATTCACCCCAATACCTGGCCTCAGGTTTGATTTTATTAATAAGACCTTTTCAGATTCCTGCCACACCACTGGAGAAGTAGGGGCATAAGAATTATAAGTACCAGAGGAACAGGGAATTTGCTGTGAGACTGTCCCAGATATTTCTTACTGTTATTTACCCTCCTAACAGACACTCTGTCTCCTTTAATGTCAGAGGCTATACCCATAAAGTCTCACCAACATGACTGTCAATACATGACCTGAACAAGGACAATAACAATACACATGCTAAAGTGGATGGGCAAAGACCAAGATGCCTCAACCCTACACAAAGAACTACATGCAACTAAGAAATGCTGATAGCAAGAGACAGTCTTCCCAAGGGAAGAGCATGCCAATTCATTATCCAATACCAAGTGGTCAGCCCTGAAAACATACATACAAATAACATCATAGAGACTGACATATTTAGGGATTATATATATATATATATATATATATATATATATATATATATATATATATATATGTAATTAGTAACAAGAGAGGCCATGAATTCGAATTAGAGTAAGGAGGGATATATATGAAGGTTTTCATGGAGAAAAGGGAAGGGGAAAATGATATAATTATATTATTATCTCAAAATTATTTTTGAAAGAAATAATTGCAAAAGTTCAAGTTCAACCCCATCTTCGCCAAGGCTGCTCTAATCAGTTTAATAGATAAGTACATCATCATTTATTCCACTTAGTTGAAATGTTTCATTTCACTGTACAACACCTTGTACTGCAGGGACACAGAGCTTGGGAACTTCATTTTCTTGCATTCCCTACAGTAAGAATCTGGGTAATTAACTTTGGTGAGAGAATTCCCACGAGATTCAAAAGGTGTATGTGTGGGTGTGTGTGTTGGGGGCATGCGGGTGGGGTGGGGAAGGGCGTGGCACTGGACACATCTTTGGGCATTATAACCGGCACTGGGCCTGAGTGAAGGCAGAAAGGTTAGGGGTGGATTACATTCTTACGTCTTTGAGGGAATTTACTACCAGCCTCTCTGAAACCACAGCCACCATCACAACCACAAAAAGCATCAGCCAGACCAAACATGCCTTTGCTGTTCAAGACTTGGAACAATGCCTGAGTCACCCAACTTTCAGGAATGGGAGGCAGGTTGCATAGTTTAGGCAAGCCACACCTCTGTACACATTTCCAGGGAATAACAAAAAGTAGGAGATTCTTGGAGGTCAAGGACAGTGGCCAGAGAAAATAGAGAATGGGTTTGTTCACATAAAGCAGTCTGGGGCTAACCAATAGCATTCTTCTGTGCTGGGCATGTGTATGTGCTGGAGTGTGAGCAGGACTTAATGTACTTGCACTATCCCTCTGAATATGGGTGTGTGTATGGAAGGAGGGGAAGGCAATTTAATTTTACATTCTTAGACCAAAGGAAGCCATTTCTAGGCCAGGAAGAAATATTTATGCACACCCAGAGATGCTGGAGCTTGCGCTGCATATAATGATTGATTCATCCTTTGGAAATTAACCTTCGTGTGTATGGAGGAGAGCTGAGTGTGGGTTTTTCATGAAATGAGAAATAGGGGAAAAAACCTGTATTTGGTGAACATAGAGGTAAGCTGTGATAATAACAATGATATTTATTGTCCAGCTCTTATTTAATTTCATTGGCAAGTAGGAGAATGATAATTACCAATTTCTCATGAATGCTACTGACTTCTAGAGCATTACCAAAGGGACAAGTGTCATTTCTGTGCTGAGACAGTAAAGTGCCTGTGAACTCTGCAGAGACGTTTCCTCTTCTTTTTCACCTTGATAGCATAGTTGAAAGATGGTAGCAATTGTGAAGTGAATTATGCTTGGAGGCTTGTCGCCTAGGACTTACAATCTACCTGCATCAGGATGTGAAAAGACCAAGATACAAACTTTTAAAAAAACACTACTTCTGTGATATTAGAGGGGCATTTGTCCATATCCATTAGACTTTGGTCCTAGCTGGAGAGAGTGTGAGAGAAAACTGGACCAAAGAGGGCAAAGAGCTTTTTTTGTGTTTAGGGACGAATCAAAGCAACCATCTGAGCTGTTTGCATACCAACAGGATGTTGAGCCCAAAGGTAGTTCAGAGATTAGAAAACCAGCCAAATCAATTGATTTACTGGCTTGCTCTCTCTGGCTTGTCCAGTTTGCTTTCTTACATTCTCCAGGACCAATTGCCCAGAGATGGCACCATCCACAGTGGGCTGGGACCTTTCACATGAATTGTGAATCAAGGACATAACCCACAGGCTTGAGACAGGCCAATCTGATGAGGCATTTTCTCAGTTGAGACACCTCTTCTCAGAAGACTCTAGTTTATGTTAAGTTTACAAAAACTGACCAACACACTGTGCAAGTATGAGGATGGGAGTTTAGAATCCCTCTACACCATACACATGCTAAGTGGGCGTGGTGTCCCACATGTATTTCCAACACATTGGAGGGGAAGACAGCAGATAACTGGAACAAGCTGGCTACCAAGAATATCTAAATTGGTGAGCTCTGGTTCAAGTGAGAGACCTTCCATTAATATGTAAGGTGGAAAGCAACCAAGAAAGACACTTAACATAAATCTCTGGGTAGTACATACATGTTGAATCATGTGTATGTGCATGTACATAATTACCTCCCACAAGAACATCACGCATACCATAATTTCAGACATATGAAAAAAGAAAAATAGATGTTTCTAATATCTTTAATCAAGATGAAAAAGAAGAAAAGAAAAAGTTCACAGGATATTTGCCTAACGCCTGAGTCATCTAGCTGTGTCAGTACAACATGATAAATGAGAAATTTTGAAACTAAGGTTAAGAAGCAGCTTCTACAAATTAGAACAAGGACAGGTGATATGGCTTAGTGGGTAAAGGTGCTTGCCACTAAGCCTGATCCCCTGGACCCACATGGTAAAAAGAGAGATGTAATTCTCAAAAGTTGTACTCTGACCTCCATAAGCCCACTGTGACATACATGCCCCACCCCACAAACCAAAACACATAAATACATAAATGCAATACAAATTGCCTTTAAATTTTTTTCATTTATTTTGCTGTGTATCCTGGTGTGCATGTGGAGGTCAAAGGACAACTTGCAGGACTCTAGTCTCTCCTTCCACGGTGTGAATTCCAGGGATTGAACTCAGATCACCAGGCTTGGTTGCATGCCTCTTTACCCACTGAGCCCCCTTGCTGGTCCAGCCAAAGTTTCTTTTGAAAAGGTTTAATTATGACTTTAAAAACAGCTAGACCAGGAATTGACATATTTCATACTTATTTCAGTGTATTAAAAAATAGATAAATTTCCTATAAAACATAATTCACGAAAGTAAATTCAGAGTAGTAAATATGAATATACTTACAACTACTAAATGCATTCAATCACTGCTTAAAAATCAACACATCAACACAAATGGAGAATCAAAACATAAGCAAATGAACCCATAAGTTTCACTCTAGACAGTTTTGTGAGCACACTTTGACAAATAAGGAAGGAATAACCATTCCAATCTTAACAGGTCTCAGGGACAGAAATGAAGGGCCATTATGCAAAGCTTTCAAGTTTTATAAAAATATGCACCAACTTCAGGCTCAGAACTCATTTATTCCTATGATGCAGGCTTGATTCAATATTAAAGAGAATTGTTAAGAAAACTTCTGCAACAAAAGACAAAACTCTCTATTAGCTTCACTGATGTAGAAGATGACATTTAGACAAACACACGAAATAGCAAATGTTATAAGCCTTATAATAAGTAGATAGTGAAGACACATATATTGATGCCATACATATCATATCAAATATAGCAAGCAATTAAGTCATTTATTTGTTTAGATCCTTATTAGGGCCTAGGGAGGGAGGATGTCTACAAGGACAAACATAATGTCACTTAAAATTCCTGTGCAGAAACTAAAGGAAATTTGCAGTATAGGCATTGTTCAGGGAGGCACCAGACATTTCTAAAATAGCACAGGCTATTGTCATTGTTCTTAGCTGTCCCCTCTACCTACATGGTAAGAACCTAATGATGACATACACACTTTGGCTGTAGGACATAGAAAAATCAATCTCAAACTCACTGGAAAACTCCCTCCTTGATGGTTAGCTTTTATAGTATAGTGCCATAGTGTGTTATACAGGCTGCTGGGGGAGAAAAGATGTCAGTACTAGATATTGCAGGACACAATACCAATGTGAGAGGCAAGCTATGCCTACTAGTGCGATAGTGGTGCAACTATTATGGAGTACCTAACAGTTTTCTGATTGGATTGGATGCCTGTTACATAGGAAAGAATTTCATGACAGGTACTGAAATGTTGACAAAAATAAATAACCACAGGGCTGAGGAACCAGAGACCTTAAGGTAGAACTTGATATTGTTGTTGTTTTTTTTTGTTTTGTTTTGTTTTGTTTGGCTAAATGATTATTTTGTCAATATGCTTTCTAAATATGTGGTATCTCGGTCTGTCTGTCTGTCTGCCTATCTATGTATCGAGAAAGAGAGAGACCTGGGCTATTTAACAGATGGTGTGCTCAGACCTAAAGAGAGCATCATATTATCCCCATCCCCCAGTGCTTCTGAAGAGTTTTATAGAATAGGAAGTAAAAGGAATGTAAGAGCAGGAGGATGGAGACAAGCTGAGAAATGTTGCCTTCTGGACACGGCATGGCTATTGCACTCATGAACTCAGAGTAGCCATGGTTTTCTGTATAAGATGTGCCCAACAGCAAGTCTGCCAAACTTCCGGTCAATGGGGAGGAGCTTCTCAGGTCCCACTTCTTCCTGAAGAGCTATGAGCAGGTGACAGCAGCCAAAGAAGGAAGATCACTCCTTTTGGAGGTGTGGCCAGCGGTAGGATTTCTGGGCTCCAGGGGATGGTCCGGGCTCTGTGCACAGATGGGCAGCACTAACTGAACACAGTGGGCGATAAAAACAAACGAACATGAAGTTGAGAGGGGACACTGACGTCATCAGGGAGAGGTGGAAATGTGGAGCAGGTAAAACATGTATCGTTGAATACGTGTATGAGATTTCAACAATAAAGAAAAGACTAAAAGCCTCACTCTTGAAGCCAAAACAAAGGAATCAGGAAGCACGTAAGTGTCATCACCACTTGCACTCATTCTACTGAAGTGTTAGCAACAAAATGGAAACAATTGAATGTGTAAATAGATGAATAATGAGGGAGCTTAAAAGTGAACAATGTTCTTCTTTCCCAGATGACATAAATAGTTGCATATGAAGTCAATGATAACTGGTAATCAAACCATGTATGAAATGTATGAAAGCATAGCAAGGTTTCCAGACATCAAATCAATAACGAATCATTTTCAGGACGAATTTAGCAATGAGGCTTGAAAACAAGATTTCACTTATAATATCTAAAAATATAAACTGCTTAGGACACTGAAGATAATTATACATAACACACACACACACACACACACACACACACACACACACACACACCTGAATTAAGGAGGATTTGAGCAAATGAGGAATTAGACATGAGTTATGATTAAAAAGTGAATTCTCATAAAATCAGCCTATCAGTTGAATGTAAATTTTATATAAAATTTCTTGAGTTAGGTATGAAGCTCAGCTTAGTGAGCATGAGGCCCTGGATTTAATAACCAGCATCACATAAACTGGGCATGGTGATGTACACTTGTAATTCCAGTACCTGTAATGTATAAGTATGTACAGGGGGGAAAAGGAGTTGAAGTTATCCTCAGCTACAAAGCAAGTTTGAGGCCAGACTTGGCAACATGTGACCCTGTCCAAAAAATATTCTCATAAAACTTGACAATATTTAACTATGAAAGCCAAATATCAAAATGGCCTAGACAGCATTCAACAGTGAATAACAGTCAAGGTCTGTCCTATCAACATTACTCATGAAGCCACTAAGTAAAACAACCTAGAATGGATGTAGGAAAATCCAATGATACATTAGAAATGACATTTCAAATTGTGTGGAGGCGATGAGCTGCTATAATATGTGATGATTCATTTTCATTTACAAAATTAAATTGCTACCTTATACTCTACCAAGTAGATTATGACAAATACATCTGGGAAACAAAACTATAAAAACTTCTGAAATAAAACAAAAGATTTTGTTAATCAGTTCCAGGTAGACAAAGATTTCTTAGACTAGATTGTTGGGAAGTACAAAATCAAAAGACTGGTAAATTTGATTATATTTTAAAAAGTCTTTAATAAATGAAAAGCTCTAAATTCAGTATAAAATATTGGGGCATTTGGAATACCTACAAAAGATAACAGCTGAGATTACTACATATTAATAAGAGCAAACAACCTAACAGTGAAGTTGCAAGTAAAAGAGAAAACAGTACAGAGATTAACAAACAGAAATGTGCTCAAAAGTTAATAAATGTATAAAAAACTCAAACACATGGAAAAGCTGTCGACATGTATTAATCATGGCAGACCACATTGTGATGAAGTTACAAATTAACCCAGAAATCTCAGTCGTGTGACACAATAGTTTATTTCTTGGTTGACCTAGACTCATGAGAATTGACATGAGTGTCCACTGCTCAATCATTAAAGGATCCGTGCCCCTTGGTCTAGCTGTTGTACACAGGACTGGAGTGCATGTGTATGAGGAATTTCTGCTGGAGGAAAGTGTTGATGGAAAAGCCCTATATACTATTCTTCTGTTACAAAGCTTTAACTTGTAGAGCTTTAATATATATCATATATAGATAACGTGGATAGCAGGTAGCTGTAACATGCATAGAGGTGATAAATTTCATTTAAAACCATTACTTGAGGGAGCAGAGATGGAACATTGTTGAACATTATTAGAAAACTATCCACTTTCCTTTGTTCTGCTGTAGGTAATAATGTCTTGAAATAATCTTTCAAATTCAAAAAATAATAACACATATGGTATAGTGGCTCTTTGTATCAAGAGTAAATTAGAACTTGTCACAAATACCCAAAATGACCAATCATGACAAAACGGCTGTGTAGATGTAACTGTCTTGTTAAATAAGAAACACAGAGCCAATGCAGACATGAAAGCCAAAGAGGTCAGAGTAATAGCTAAGAGCTAAAAAAAAACCTTACCTTTCACTGCTGCTCCTGTCCTTCCCTCAGCAAGAGACCTACTTCCTGTGTGTTTGTCTTTTTTCATAGACTTTCTGTTCTGCCTTCTCATTGGTTGTAAACCCAGTCACATGATCTCCTCATCACTGCCTGTCTATACAGACTTCCGGGTGTCTATGGTTGTTATTGAGATTAAAGGCGTGTGTTGCCATGCTGGCTGTGTCCTTGAATGCACAGAGATCTTCCTGTCATGTGATCTAGATTAAAGGTGTATGCCACCACCACCCAGCTTCTGCTATAGCTTGCTATTAGCTCTGACCCCCAGGCAACTTTATGTATTAACATACAAATAAAATCACATTTCAGTACAAATAAAATATCACCATATAGCTGAGATATGTTTATTAGATGAGATAATATGTGTGATGGAGTGACCACAAGTGCCTGCACTCCACCAGTGTTAGCTGTTATAACTACTATTTCTGTTGCTAGTACTTTTAGTTGTACAAAAGAGTAGCTGTATACACAAGGTTAGGACATGAGACACTAAGTAGAAGCTGTGTTGCCATTAGACGTTCATAGAATTCTAGATTATTTTTAATTTCTGGTTTCTCTTAGTAGTAAGTGTAGATATTTAAAAAAAAAACAGAGATAGTACACTTGTGATAGCTGATTTTTACATTGAAGAGAATCTCCTGAAATAATTCACAATCCCTGAAATAAATGACCCTTAAGAATAAAACTAACTTATTAGTAGCCTGTCCACCAGCCATTTAGTCAACAATAGCATCATCCTCACCACACGCTTGTGTTCTAGTTCTCCAGCTTGCTGAAGGACACATCTAGCATAGCATGGGCAGAATCCACAACTATTGTAATCCTCATGTTTATCACTCTTTTAACCCACTGATCAAAGTCAGGAAAGAAGTGACTCATCCATATTGTGTCCCTTCATCTTTCCACTGAGTGAGTCTGATAAGTACCCTCATGAGATGACCCTATCATGAGCTAACAGCTTAGGCCATAGCAGACCCATGACAAGTAAGAGGGAAGGTGGGCTTCTTTCCTCAATTTGCTGGTTTTCCATCACTGTTTATGCTATGAACAATGAATCTGTGTTGTCAGGGTGATTAAGACAGAGAGTTTGTTTCTAACAGAGATGTACTTTATTTCCTCTAATAACCAGGATCATACTATGTTACCAGGAGCTGTGTATTTGCCTTTACTGTCTATATTTTTTCACTTAAGAATCTATTAGATATTTTCTGATGTGTCATTTATTCTACTTACTTGTTTGCATATTTAGGCAAAACAATATTGGGCATGGCTATAGGCACACTTTTCTTTCCCACTCACCAGTTCTCAAATAACCAACATGGAGACTTAATGTTAATTATAAATGCTTGGTTGATAGCTCAGGCTTATTACTAACTAGCTCTTATAACTTCAATTAACCCACTTCTATTTATCTACATTCTACTACATGGTGTTACCTCTCTTTCATCTTGCACATCCTCTGTGTGTCTTGCTAGTGACTGCTCTGACTTTTCCCTTCTTATTCCCAGTGTCCTTAGTCTGGTTCTCCCTTATCCTGTCCAGCTTTTGGCTAGTCAGCTTCTTTATCAAACCAATCACAGCAACATATATTTACACAGTGTAAATGAATATTCACACATGGCAGTTGCTTGAATATGTCCTTGGGCCTGTTTTTCTGGGGTCATCACTTATCCAGTATGCAATGAGACTGTGTACTATATGTACTTTTTTTTTTTTTTTTTTTTAAATCATCTTGGACTTTAACCAAAAGGAGGCTTTCCTGAAAGGAAGGAAGATAAATGCAATCCTTCTCATTGCCTAAGAGCAAAGACAACTGGAGGTAGGGAAATACATATGAGGGCAGATAGCTCATATTAGGGAGAGAAACGAGAGCCAATGCACAAATACCTTCTCTGGCCCATGTAGAGATTAAAAAAAAAAAAAAACAACTTAGCAGCTCACAAAGCCACTCTGGAATGAATACACTCTCCATGTTTTGGAGATATTCTCCACTTTAGCTTTCAAATACCAACTAAATGAATGCCTTGGTGACAGAGTCAGTTCCATAATAATCCCCTGCACTCACATGCTTTGGTGTATTATGGGGCGCTGAAACCACAGAGTGTGATCACCTCTAAACTGAGCATGTGAAATGAAACTCGATCATGTAAACTTACAGAGATCCAAAGTCACAAAGCAAGGCTTACAGAGTGAGTGTGGAATAACTTCTCTGGTGAATTATTTGAGTCATAAACCATGCAGAGTGGTAGATGGAGGAGGACAAGGAAAGAAAGTAAGTATCCATTTCTTACATGCTTAGTGTTTTACAAATGAGACTCAGTTAAAGAGAGTGATACAATTCTTTCAAACAGTTTCTAGAACATCACAATGGAAGTGATTCATCTAGGGTCTGGATCCTTGAAGTGACTACACCAGGAGGAACAGGGCTCACAAGCAGATGTCAGGTAAGAATGGCAACATTCCACTTACCAGGTTTTCATGGCCTTGTTTCATGCGTGCAACTTCAATATCAACTTAAAAAAAAACTTTTTATTTATTCTTTTTGTCTTTCACATCATTCATCTCAATCCCATTTGTCTCCCTGTCCCTTAGTATCTGCTCTTTGCCCTTGCAACCTCCCCCAATAACAAAATTTAAGAGAAAAGAAAAAAAAAGAGGAAAACAATAAAAGAAAAAGAAAAATCTTGTTATCAACTGTAGTGTGAAACAGTGAGTCACACGGTTTGCCCTTTAGTCCATAAATCTTTACATGCAAATGTTCATTGCAAAGAGTCAATGGTCTGGTTCAAGGCCTCTTGTTTCTGCTACACTATCCATGCTGGGCCCTTACTGAAATTCCTCTTGGATAACTTGTTGTTGTCCATGGAGATTCTGTAGCTTTAGAACTATAGGACCAGCCCCTTCAAGTACTCCAGCAGATCATAGATGGGATGGATGTTGTGTGGGCCAATTCATACCCCTAATTCTGGGCCTGGGTAGTTGCAGAGTTGGCTAGCCAGCCAACTCTCCCACATCCTCCCCACCAGGGTGAGTTCTCCAGCATAGCACAGGCTAGTTCACCCAATGCAGCAAGAAGCAAGGGGTAGGGCTTATTCTCCTGCTATTAAGCCCCCAAGGCTGGCTCACCCACACCAACACCACCAGGGCCAGCTCTACTGTGTTGCCCAGGTAAGAGGGGTCACTCCCCTGAGTGCTGCAGCTTTTGAGGGATGCTGCAGTGGGGGAAGTGTGGGGTGGAAGTGAGGGGTAGGAGGATGGAGGTGGGTAGTGGGTAGGGGGGAATCTCTCCCTCACCCATGCCACTATATGGCAGATGAGGGACAAGGCCAGATCTCCCACACTCAGGTTCTTGGGGCCTGCTCACCAGTGCCCCAGTCAACATGGTCATCCCTCCTGTGCTCCCCAGGCAAGGTGCTTGGCCCAATTTCAAGACTGTTATAGCAAGTAAGGAGAAGGGTCGGCTTCCTCACCTGCTGCAGATAGTGAGGGGTGAAGGGGGAAGGCATCATTCCCTTCCTCCTCACCACCATAACAGAGGAGGGGGAGGGACCAGCTCTCCCACTCTCCCACCCTCAGAGCCAGCTTTCCCAGGCCCTCACTAACAGGGTCAGCCCTATTGTGCTGACCAGCCAAGGTTTAGGAAGCTCTTACCCACTGGGGTGAGGGAAACTGTCCTTTCAACCTTTGGCGGTCACAGGAGGATGGAAATCAGAGTGGGTTAAAATTTATAATGAATGTTTTTATTTCTTAAGAAAAAGCCACGTGCCATTGCCACAGGTAAAACACTGATGGCATAATATTTCACCTGATTTGCCCCTGAAAATAAAGTCATAATTATTTTTATTGCAACTTGTGCTTAACATCAAGAGACAAAAATTTCATGTTGCTGATAGTCAATCAAGAAAATTTCGAGGACATTTCATCTTGGAACTGGAAAAAAAAGTTGTATAAATGTCACAGGGGCTAGTCTGGAATAGCACATATAACCACTAGGTATAAACTAAACAAGGGCTGTTAAATTAATGCACTAACTCTTCTGAGTGGATGAATGATGAAGCTTTCAGGACGTATTTTTGGATTAAAAGATTTTTTTTTTCTTTTTGCTGTTGGAAAATAGTGTATAGTTGTGATTTTGCTTAATTAGTACAATTTTATACATTAGATTCTTTAGTCTACCATACTTGTAGTAATCATTATTTTCTTAAGATTCATTCAAATATTTTCAACTAATAACCTATTGTCTTTACGACTATAGAGAAATGCAATGAAGTTATTTCTCTTTACATTATTTCTCCTGGGGGTGAGCATGTGCCACATCCTGTGTGTGGATGGTGACCTACTGAGCTAGCCTGCTGGCCCAGTTATTTCTGTTTTGAAAAGGAAAGATTAGAATTGGATACTTCACTTTTCCTAGGAAGGAAAACACATCTTCTGTATTTATGACACCCTTGGTAGTAGCCTAAAAACGCGTTTACCTCAGGCAGTTTCTTCTGAACAGAGGAAAGGCAGGGAAGCAGAAGATACCTGATTTCCAAAGAAGTGGAACAAAACTAACAGGAGTGTCTTGAATTTTTTTTTTTTTTCGTTTGAGTAGAACTTTGACCAAATTTTCTAAATAGAACGTTTAGAGCAAGTAATGGAGGCTGAGGCTAAGGGTGCCAAGGAGTCAAGCTTGGGACCTCCCACCGTGGGTCAGGGAGCCATGCAACTCATCCTTGCTTTGGGAAGTGGTTTTAGCATCTCTCTTTTCTGCCTTTTGCTAAAAACATCCCCAGAGAGCCCTTCCTACTAGGAGACTCAATCGTTCTCAGACAAGGGAGTCAAAGGCAGCTGCCAGGGGAGAAGAACATTCCTGAAGGAATCATTTACCTCAGAAATCAGCACTACATCAGAGCTAGATCCCGTCT
Organism: Onychomys torridus; assembly: GCF_903995425.1. NCBI lineage: Eukaryota > Metazoa > Chordata > Mammalia > Rodentia > Cricetidae > Onychomys > Onychomys torridus. Next base: position 15,613,615 of record NC_050445.1, read on the forward strand.
TGCCATTTTTACTACACTGAAGTTAAGAACAGAAAGTGACTGACTGTGGAGCGTCCTTGAACAAGTTCTCTGTATCTGCGCTGGCCCCTCAACTTACTTTTGCAGACAAGCTCACATGCTTGTCTTCCGGGAAAGCAATAGTTAATTGTTACCACACTGTTTCATTTATGGGTAATGCTTCCCTAGATATTCTTTCAGATAATTGAGCAAACCACTGAAATGTCCTAATTCCTCAGCTGGGGAAAAATGTCTGAGTATTTTTTTCCACAATTGCTAAATTACTAAGTCTTTGTTTCATATTAAAACAGTATTTATGAAAACAATATTTGGAATTACAAGAAAGCAGTGTAGAAAGAGATGGGCAGACTTATCACCTATTTATTTATTTCACAATAAAGAGAAACAATAATTTGTGTGTGTGTGTGTGTGTTTTCAATAATGTGTGGCCTCACCTCTGAATAACCATGCACTGGGGGAGTTTTCCAAATGTGATTCTGTTCTTATTCCTTTGAATTCAGATAGAAAAATAGAAGGAATATATATTATAGGCAATAAAGCTCAGGGGGAAATGATGTCCGATTTCTTTCACGTGCTCTATAACTTTTATTTTGGAATATTACTTCCCTCATAAAATAAAATCCAGTCATCTAAATTACTGGTTTCCCTTCCCAAATTTATAGCAAGATCAATCATGACCTTTCAAATGAGTTTCGGTCTACAGACTTTACAATGTAATTAGAATTTGTTGGCATTCCATTCATTTACTTCTGAAAGGAACAATATATGATTACGATAAAATATTTCCAAGTTCAGATGCAAATATAATTTAGTACAGCCTTAAGGCCTGAACCCTAACCACTTTGACACCATCCCTTCCATCTCCTATAGAGCATCTTAACCACTGAGTTGTGAAACTGTAGTGTTTTAAAGCCCTAAGACTTTTTGTTGTTTGTTTGTGTAAGTCAACAAGCATGCCACTTGAAAGTTAGAGACTTGGATTTGGATTCTGAGTCATGTGTGCACTATCACACAGAGACATGACCAACACCACTGGTACTTGTGCGGAGCTCTGTCGGGCACCTTTGGCATGCTCCCAGACTGACAGAGGCTTTGGAACCCACCCCCTCCTGAGAGGGACAGCTGCCAACACTCACAGCTGCCACTGTTCTCGTTACACAAGGACCTAAGGGCAGGTCTTTGAGGTCTCCAAACAAGTGCGAGTTGTAGTGCTACCCATTCTTAGCAGTTACAACAGCTGTTGGTGGCAAGTCACTTACTGGAAATAGTGAATGAATCCATTCCCACTTTTGACCGACTGTGATGGGAAGAACTGTATCCAGCAGGGCATGTAGGAGGGCCAAGTGATTAAGCCCATAATCCATTGCCCAATTTGACTAAATTTGATAAAATAATTATGACTAATTCTTGCACCCCCTTTAAAACCATTAGTAAGCAAAGGGTAGAATATGATAAAAGAGAGACAAAGTAGCAATATAAACTGACATGACTGCTCCACGGTATGGCATGGTATGGTGAAGGGGAAGGTTTGTATTGTAGATATGAGAGAGGGAACAGCCAGAGGCATCTGGGAAGAATCCAGAGCCGAGAGAGAAAGAAGTAGATTGAGCATGGCCTGTAGATGAAACCGGCTTGTTAAATAAGAAACACAGAACCAATTGCAGAGTTAAAAACCACGAGGTCAGAGCAAGAGCGGGAAAACCTTACCTTCACTACTTCTGCTGTTCTTCCTCTCCGAAAGAGAGCTACCTCTCTGTGTCCTATCTTTTTTATAGATTTTCTGTTCTGTTTTCTCATTGGTTGTAAACCCAGCCACATGACCTCCTCGTCACTGCCTGTTTGTACAGACCTCCAGGTCTTCTATGGTTGGTATTGAGATTAAAGGTGTGTGTCTGCCATGCTGCCTGTGTCCTTGAACACACAGAGATCTACCTAGCTCTGCCTCCCAAGTGCTGGGATTAAAGGCGTGCCCCACTACCACCCAGTTTCTGTTCTGGCTTGCTCTGACCTCAAGGCAACTTTATTAACATCTAAATAAAATCACATTTTAATACAAATAAAATATCACTATAATGGCCAGCCGACTGGACCTGGCCAAGAGAGAAACAGGAACAGAGCAGAGAGAGTGGGAGAGTTGGAAACACAAAGAGAGTGTGAGGTATGGAGAAATAGCAGGGTTATAAGGAGAATGAGTCACTTTAGGGGGGGGGGGGGCTGTGAGCTGGCAGGAGTTTTGGGTAGGGGAGGAGGTAAAAAGAGCTAGGCTTGCTGGGCAGTGGTAATGCACACCTTTAATCCCAGTACTTGGGAGGCAGAGCCAGGCAGATCTCTGTGAGTTCAAGGCCAGCCTGTTCTACAGAGTGAGATTCAGGACAAGCACCAAAACTATACAGAGAAACCCTGTCTTGGAAAAAAAAAAAAAAACAAAATAAACAAACAAACAAAAAAAGAGCTAGGGCACATGGACTCTGAAATGTGTAACAGGTACTATAATACTGAGGAATCCTGGAGGCCAGCATGCACTTTGGTATGCTAATAGGCACCATAGATAGCCATTTATTCTTTTTGCCTTTTGGAATTTGGAGAAATGGACCTTCCTTTGGACCTGATATCACCTAAGGGCAGTCAGTAGGAACAGCTAACCTTTGTTTAAGACTGTCTCTGCTTTTACATATGCCTGTTGTTTTTCATCAGGCACAAGCCAATATTTTGTCATTAATCCTATTATCCCTCCATGCCTCTTTGAATTAAATACTACAAGTTTGACTACCAATTTCCTCCTAGGGGACTTTAACAGCACTGCCCTAAGCTTTTAACTGGAAATACCACCTATGTGGATTTTACTTTTCTTTTATGATTTTTAAGTTCAGACAAATAGACAAAGTAATCTTTGTGAGAAAAAGTATGGAGCCAAGAAACCTGCTTCATAACCTGGTTTGTAAATTACCTGGTTATATTGCCTAACCAACCTAAATCTTTACTAAGCAGCTGTGGGTACTTGGGCAATCATTTTTAGTCTCTTGTTCAATTCCAAGTTCTCTAAAATAAAGGGGACTGAATTAGATAAGTTCACAGAATCCTGTTATATTCATATTGTCAAGATTCCTTTAGAAAGAAGCAGTATTCCTGGACCAAAAAAGCAAGCTGTTCAGAACTGCACTGCATTGTCATACTTCCCCCTCTTTGTCTCCAGAGTGCTCCCAAACAGTGGTTCCCCACTTTGGCAGCAAGTCAGAAAGCTACAGAGCCAAAGGATCCAGGGCCTTCTTGATGGCTGAGGTTACATACTTATGTTTCTGTAGAAAAGTCAAACAATTCAACTGATGGTTTAAGTGAAAAATGAGCAGCATCTTCAGATATTAAAGCAAAACAAAACACATAGATGGGGCTGAAAGATAGCTCAGTAGTTAAGAGCACGTGCTACTCCTGCAGGTTACTGAAACTTGGTTTCAGGCACTCACATTGGATGATTCACAACTGCCTGTAACTCAAGCTCCAGAAGATCTGGATCTGATAACCTTTTGTGAACTCTGTGGGCACTTGTTTACACATACACACACACACACACACACACACACACACACACACGGGAGGGGAAGGAGAATTAAAAATAAAAATAAATATTTAAAAATGTAGATTTCAATATGAAATATTTTAAGACAAAATGTTATAGCTTTAAAACACACTCGAACCAGTACATATTTATTTAAGAGAACTGTTAACTTTGCCCACACATGACGTCATACTCAATACTCACTGTAACATTATTCAGAAAAGCCTACAAGTGGCACCAATTCAAATGTCCACCTATTGATGAATGGAGACAAAATATAGTAGAATCATACAATGGATATTATTCAACTTTAATAAGGAATGAAGAAGGAGCCAAGGAAAAAGGACACATATGGTGTGACCACTTATATGAAATGCCAGGACAGACAAATGCATAGTGACAGGAAACAGATCAGTGGTTGCCCCAGGCCAGAAGAAAGAAGGACACAGGGTGCCTGCTAATGGGTTTGGACTAAATAAGGGTTCTTTCAGGAGTGATAAAAATCTTTTGGAATTAGGTAATCATGATGGTTGCACAACTTTCAGAATACACTAATAACCAATGAACCATATGTTTTAAAGGGGTGAATTTTATGGTGTGTACATGGTATTTAAGTCTTTTATAAAGCCACTCAAAGCAAGTCCCATACTCCCAGAACAAAGAGAGGAATCAAATTCGTCCATTAAAAGCCACTCATTTGAAAAGGTTTAAAGGGGAATGCCCTGTATTTTTAAATGTAAAACGCTATGTAGGCATAAAAAGTCACTTAGCAAATATTAATAAAAGTCCCATTATGATGGCATTCCAATATTGGGCACTGGAGGATGGAGTGATAAGCTGAAAATGAATCTGTCAACTAGGGTCTACTTATATTTATAATAAACAAATGGTCTGGCTAAAGAGGATTTTTGACTAAACAGACCGCACACCCTAATGACTTTTGTGTACCAGCTACTTGCTGAAGCCAGCTGTAACACAATATCATGAAGACAACATTTAAAGACACAACCAAGAAAGAAAAAAAGTCTTGTTTCTTATGGCCCTGCTAGCTTGTCATAGTTAGGGTTTCTATTGCTGTGATGAAACACTGTGACCAAAAACAAGTTGTGGAGGAAAGGGCTTATTCAGCTTACACTTCCATGTAACTGTTCATCACTGAAGGAAATCAGGACAGGAACTCACACAGGGCAGGGACTTGGGGGCAGGAGTTAGTGCTGAGGCCGTGGAGAAATGCTGCTTACTAGCTTTCTCTCCATGGCTTGCTCAGTCTGTTTTCTTATAGAAACCAGGACCACCTGCCCAAGGGTGGCATCACCCACAATGAGCTGGGCCCTCCCACATCAACTGCTAATTAAGAAAATGTCCTATAGGCTCATATATAGCTGATATTATGAAAGCATTTTCCTAATTGAAGTTCCTGTCTTTCAGATGACTCAAGCTTGTGTCTTGACATGAAACTATCCAGCACATGGCCATACTATTCAACCATACATATGACATTGAAAAACAAAACAACATTTTTTGTTCATTTGCTTAGCACATGACCTCTACAGCCCTTCCCAGCTGGCTGCCCCACCTCCTCCAGACTCCCCTCAATTTCACTGGAGACAGTTTCCTGGTCAGGACACCCTGCCTGTCAACCAGCATTGCTCCCATCATGCTAGCTGCTTGCTATTTCCTACATATCCATATTTCCCCATATTCCTTATGAAAACTAACTTTAGATAAATTAGTTTAGTTGTTTATTGTCTGCCTGTCCTTAGTCCTAGAAGACTTTGTCTGTCTTGTCCATGACCACCTCTATAGGACAGTAGGAGATTAATTATTGATTGAATAAATGAGTAAATAATATCTCTTTTTTGATTTTCCACAGACTTTCTGCATGCTTCTGCTTTTAATTATCTTATCAACAAACTCACACTTCATGATTTTTTCATTGCATTTTAACCTCCTTAATTTCCTTTTTCATTCACCACTATTCCATTCATTTCATAGAAGCACCACCATGGATGAATGCTATCTGCCTCTTTGTGTTGGAAATAGAGCAGCTAAAATGACTGGTTTCATATTAAGCATCTGCCCTTAAACCTGAATAAGCCCTGTCTCACATATGACAAGTCCATTGTACCTCAGCAACTTGACTTTCCAGTCCCCATAATGGTATTTTATGACCACCCTTCCCTTTGTCTTACTCCATACTTCTAGGCATTGGAGAAGAAGCTACTTAGTATCCTGCCACCAACTCTGTGACTGTGATAGCTCGCAGCTCTGACTCACCACTTGTTGCAAGGGAAGCTCACATGCAGCCCATCAGAAAGCAATTCCTCTGGAAGCACAGGAACACTTAAGGAGATTTGAGAATGATAGGGTCCTGGAGCCTTGAGAAATAATCAGAAACGAGACAAGACCACGCGTGGCAGAATCTCAGTCCCTCCAAGAAGGCCGATTGCCTGAAACTGCCCAGGGAAACCTAAGTGTCAGTGCTAACACCAAGAATTTGGAGAGACCAAAAATCATAGGATGTTGACAAGAAAAGCTGCTTGCATCGAGGGGAGGCCACATACGCACAGACAATAGCACTGGGGAAGCATTACCCAAGCCCCAGAGCCCAAATGATGCCCTCATCAGTCAAAGATGTTCATACAGAGCTGTGTGGTTTGGTGTTTCTCTTCTTGTTCCACTATTATTTTAGTCTAGTCTTCCTTACTACGCCCCTAGCCTTCTCTTTTGTAGAATAGGAATGTTTGTTCTGCGCCATTGTAAGTTGGAAGTACATTACTTGTTTTGTGTTCTTACAGTATCCCACATTTATGAGATTGCCTGGACTCTTAGAAGAGACCCTAAACTTATGAACAATGTTGAGTCTCTAAGATGATGGGATTTTTGGAATCAGATTGAGTGTGTTTTGCATTAACAGAAGCCATGAGCCTATGGAGGCCAGGGGTAGAAAGTCCAAGTTTGTGTGTAAAAGGCCCCCTGGGGCCCATGTGTTTGGACACTTGATCCCTAGCTGGTAAAGGTTTTGGGAGCTTTAGGAGGTGGATCTCAGAAGAGGAAGATTGCTGGGATTCAGGCTTTAAAGTTTGGGCTGGCTCTGCTTCTTGTCTCATCCCCACTGCTATTCCTTGGAAGTAATAACTATGCTACAAGCTTCCCCCACATAGCCAGAGCCATAGACACAGTTCCTTCTTCACAATGAAACTGAGTTACAGGAAGTCCTTTCTCCTTACATTGCATCTTGTTGGGTATTTGAGTGCATCAAAGACTAACCAAGTCAGAGCCCCATTCCCATAGTGCTATTGTGATAAGCACATGAGATAATTAATATATACAGAAGAATTTTCTGTGACATAAAGGCTGTAAATCTCCTTTCTTGCTGCTCTCTGCTCCTGTACTGACTTGGTTTGTTGTGCACTACCAGCTTCCCAAGGATCAAGGGCACGCCCCTCCAGGATTCCCAGTGCCGAGTCATGATTTGAAGTGACTAGTTTTGCATTAAATAAGAAAGAAAGTAAATTCTCAGTGAGTTTCATTGTGCTTAGGGTGTGACATTAAATGAAAATGAAGATACATGCAATGATTTTGAACAGGAAGAAAAGATGAGAAATGGCTCAGGACATGTATGGGTTGTATCAGTTTGTGTGCTGACTGGTTCCACCAGTGACTCACACTGAACGTTGTAGTTACTCTTGCCATAACACATTAATAGGTGAGTTCTCCTTTCACACTAATCAGAGATCATTCCAGTATTTTGTTTCCACTCAGAGAATTTTTTCAATGACTGCTTTGTGGGGTGTCTTACGTATCAGAGAAAAAAAGTCAGTGTGATTATTTTATAAAGATATTTCATTTTTTAAACCCCAAAGTTAACATCTAATGACCACTCGCCAACTTATTGATCTACTGTGCTTACAATGAGTACACTTGATTTTCCATAACCAAATAAAGCAGTAAAGTACAAAGATTTTCTAGTCAGTGACACACAGACAAATATGGTATGTGAATAATATGCACTCTGAAGATTCCTGTAGATGTGCTGTGTAGCAGCAACCCTAGCTAACGAGGACAACCCATGAGAGGTTATTTAGAGTAAGGATATGCTCGTCCAGACACTTCTCAACAGATGTTTACTAATATAATAGATTACTTCATGGTTTGCAAACATATATGGGATGCAACATGAACTTTATTACGTGATTGGCATACCATTTATACACACAAGGGATAACTATGCCTGTTTGTCATCCTGTCTGCCTGCACGTCTGCCGCCCTCAGGGTAAATTCAGGATCTGTGAGCAATTTGTAAAACTTGGGTATTTTCTTTTCCCTCTCTTTAACCACTTCCTCTCCTTTGGTCATGGATTCTCCTCTGCTGGAGCCACTCATTTCACAAACACAACCTCTCTTGCGGCAGCTCACTAGTCACAACCCCTGATGCAACCTCATGTCTTGTCACAGCCTGTGTCGCATTCCCTCGGGGCCTCCCGGCTCCGGCTTTTCTTTCCCTGCAGCGTGGTGGTCAGAGTGCTATCTTCAACGCATGAGGCCATTCTTCGAATTACTGTACCCAGGGCTGCCTCATGACTTCACCCAGAGTCAAAGTCCTGGCAGTGACCTCGGGATGGACGTGACACAGTCCCTGTTGCCGCTGAGCTCTAACCTCCTTTTACTTCCCCTGACTCACTGACATCGACCCACACTGGCCTCTCACTGCTAAACACACCAAACAGGCCAGGTCCCCCTCCACACAAGGACTTTGCATGCTGGTTCTGGAATGTGCTACCTCCAAGAGCTTTGTGGCTCATTCCTTCCCCTGGGTCACATGTCTGCACAAGTGTCTCCCATCAAAGAAGTACTTTGATTACTTAGGTAAACAAATAAGTGACATTTCCTTCTTTCACTAGTCCCATTCCTGTTCTATTTTTTCTCCACATACTATATGTTTTATTTTTAAAATACATGTGCCTGGAGCCAGCAACCTGCTGTGTGAGCCCAGCCACCTGATTTCAATCTCTAGAGCCTACATGAAGGTGGAAGGTGAGAAGTGACTTCACAAAGATGTCCTTTGACCTCCCCACACATTCCATGGCATGTATGTTCTCCCCCATACTAACAATCGCATGTTAAAACCTGTCTGCTGTGTTTGGTTTCCCCATTAGGGGAAATGACAAGGACAGAAGTTTTCAGGTTGGTTCATTTCTCATACCTACAACATGGTTGCTCACAGCAGACACCCAGTATTTTCTTGTATTTGTTTAATTCTCCTTATAATATACCATCCCCTATTTTCACCATAGACTTGCTGCTGAATTTTGTGTGATTCAGCACATCTGGTTAATGTCATCAATTCTTAAGTGACAACAGGGAACAGTGTCTCCTCTAGAGTTAACTAGTTTCTAAATAGAACTTGAAGAGGTGTAAAAATCAAGTCTTGACTGTTAAATGCCTAACTTGAAAGATAATGCTTTTCTTAACTTGGTTATTCAGAAATACAGTCTGAAACTTCTAGTTTGGCAAAATAAATGTGTTTCTAACTACATTCATTCCTTAAACCTAAAAATGATAAAAATGAAAGGACAGGAAATTTATCCTGAGTGAAACAAAGTATGACCATAGTATTGACCATGAAAAGCATTTACCAAATTTAGGGAGAAAAAAAAAGATAACAGACCAAGTGCAAGTAAACATACATGTTCAGACTTCTTCTAAGAGGTGTATCCAAAATTATTTTAATTGGAATAACTATGTCAAGCACATGTGACTAAACACTACAGAATCTGGTGTGTATGCCTGTGTGTGCATGTGCATGTGTGTGTATGTGTGTGTATGTGTGTGTGTGTGTGTGTGTGTAGTGTGATGTGGTTTATGTATGACATGTGGTATGTGTGCATATTTTGTGTATGTATTGTGATGTGGTGTGCATATGGTATGTGCATGGTGTGTATATGTATGTATGTAGTATGATGTAATGTTGTGTGTGGGGGGAGGTATATAGGAGTAGAAACTGAAGTTTGTTCCCTAAACAATGGTAGCAGAAATGTAGCTGAAAGCATTGATCAGTGGGAAACCTCTTCATCATTATTGCTGTGTTTCTGATACCGAAAGCAGCCCCTCTCTTGTGCTGAGGCTGATGGACAGTCTCATGATGATTTTAGCAGCTACTGACTAGTGACAGCTGGGCAGAAATAACTCATTAGGATGCCCCTACCTCGCTGTAGACAGCTTATGACAAAAACCCTTCACTGAAGGTTATACCAACCTCCTGCTTGCATTGAACAGGGTTTTTAAAAGCCAAAGTAAAGCTTCAGTTAAATCCATCCCGCTCTTCACGCATTTATTCATTTCCCCATTCCTGGAAGCCCAATAAGCTCTATTTTGGTATTTTTTGTTTGTCATGCATTTTATTATCTTACAAACAAATGAGATGATATCTACCCTCAGTCTTTACAGGAATAGTATGGTATTATAGTATTATGAGTTCCAGGTACAATGTTAAAGACCAGCTCTCTAGAACTCACTTATCTTGCATAACTGAAACTCCATACTTCTTGAATAGCAACCCTGTGTTGCCATCTCCCTCAAGCCTGGGAACCCAAAGTTCTACTCTCTGCTCCTATCAAGCTGAATATTGGAAACATCATGCAGGTATATTTACGCAAAGTTCACTTTCCTTTGGCTGCCTTATTTTACTCAGCATAACATTCTCAAGGTTCATCCTTTTTGTAGCATGTGGAAGGACTTTTTTCTTTTAAAGGAAGTATAATATGGGTGGTTTGGAAGAAAATAGCCCCCATAGGGAGTGGCACTATTAGGAGATGTGGTTTCGTTGGAGTAGGTATGGCCTTGTTGGAGGAAGTGTGTCACTGTGGGGGCGGGCTTTGAAGTCTCCTATGCTCAAGTTATGTTCAGTGATACAGTTCACTTCCTGTTGCCTATGGAACAAGATGTAGGACTCTCAGCTCCTTCTCCAGCACCATGTCTGTCTATATGCTGCCATGTGCCACCCTGATGATAATGGGCTAAACCTCTGAAACTGCAAGCCACCCCAATTAAATGTTTTCCTTCATAAGGGTTGCCATGGTCATGGTGTCTCTTCACAGCAATAGAAACCCTAACTAAGAAAATATCTAATTATTATTATGGCATCTAAATACCATACTTTCATTATCATTCATTCATCTATGGTCATGAAGGTGATCATCACATTTTGGTTTTGCAAATTATGTTCAATAAACATAGAACTGCAAATATCACATTAAAATTCGGACTTCAATTCTTTTGGATAAAAAGCCAGAAAATGGATCCCTGTGTGATCTGGTAGTTTTCATTTTAAAACTTTTACTTTTTGAGAAATTTCCTAAATGTATTTTTTATAGCAGCTGCACTATTTCACATTTCTACCCATTGTAGATACATGTTCCCTTGCCTCTGCATTTGCAGCTGCTGTCTTCTTCTCTGTTTGATGATAGCCATGTGCACAAAGTATTTTTACTGCATTTCTCTAATGATTAGTGCTACATGTAGCTAAACTCTAATAACTAGCTTTCTCTTGGAGTTTGCCATAGCCAAGTGGTACTATCTGGTCACTACCATATAAAACTTCATTCCCAAACCCCACCCCTCAGGGTATTTTACTCAGCTATGAATTCTGTGAGCTACAATGTCTGCCTGCCAGTCAAGGAAAGTCTACTATTATAATAGTGGCATAACTGTTATAAGAGTAACCAATTTCTTGTTAAAATTGGAATCGAGGCCTGCTCCATAGGAAAGAATTAATGTATTAGGGATTATAGATCTGGTCAAAAGCATGGGAGTCACTGACCTTAGGGGGTATCTAGTATTGTGTTACTAAATTAACTATGAGGCTAACTGTTTTAACTACTTATGTTTATATCCACAGATCAAGCTGTTTGCAGAGGGTGATAGTTAATGAGACTCATGACTGGTCAATGTGCTAAGAACAAATGACTGCCGAGTGCTAACCCTTAATCAGGACATATATATCACTCCCAGAAAGGCTCAGGCAACATCATAAACCAGGGGCAAGAAGAATAAGAGCTGGAAAAAGAAGGTGATTGTTGTCACATACCGTCTTTCTAGACATGACATGGCTATACTCATGAACTCACAGCAGCTGTTGTTACCAACACAAGACCTGTACAGGATAGGAACCTGTCAGTATTCCAGCATGGCTCGGGGAGAGGATCCTGGGGTACCACCACTCTCTGAGGAACCACAGAGAGTTAATGTTTGCTAAAGGAGAGGGGATAATTTTCTTCAGTGGTGTAGTGACTAGTAGGTTGCCCACAATACAATGAATAATCTCACAGCCATATTCATACAAACAATCTTAATTAAACTTAATGGGTCACAGGAAAACAAAAAAATGTGAAAGTAAGAGGGGAACATTTTTTGGGGAAGAATGGGTTCAGCAAGAGAGGGAGGTGTAGGCACATGATAGGCAGTAGGGGAGAAAATGACCAAACTTATGAAATTGTCAAAGAATACAAAAAATTAGGGCTGGGAGAGGGCTCAGTGGTTGAGAGAACCTGCTTTGCAAATGGAAGACCTGTATTTATAGCTGTAGAACTCATGGGAAAACACAGCTGGGCCTGTCCATGTGTGCCTGTAAACTCAGTTGGTGCAGGCAGAGACCAGAAGATTCTGGGAGCTAGGAGGCCATCCAGTCTAGCCAAAGTGGTCACCTTCAGATTCTGTGAGAGACTACATTTAAGGGGAAGACATCCATCATCAACCTTTTGGCTTCTGAGTGTGGGTGCATGACTGTGTAAAACCCCATACATATGCATAGATATATGTGTATACACATACATGCACACACACACACACACACATACACACACACACACACACACACACACACACACACACACACACACCAAAATATCTTAAAAAATTACAATTAAAGGAAAAATATTACTTCTTGGAAAAAACACCAGTCACTGTGTTTATGCTGATTAATGGAAAATGGAGGGGTCTATTGTATTAGTCTTTCCCATTTCAATGCTTAAAATTTCCATGACAAAAACACATTGAAAGCAAGTCTGAGTGCAGAATACACCATGAACAAAATAAATCACAAGCTAGAAATCAGAAGCTAAAGTATCTTATTTAGTAGCACGGGCACTTGACATAGGATTATATATTGCTAGACTAGGTACAAGGAGCACTTACTAACCTAGGAAAGAGAATACATCCAGAAGAACAAGGTAACGACACAGCTGGAAAACACAAGCAGAACCATGGGCAGTCAACTGCATCATGGAAGAACTGAGCCTCACTGAGAAACCCTTAAACAAACTTAAAAAGTGACATTTTGGCATCATTTAAAATGCATTAAAGATGTGTGTGTGTGTGTGTGTGTGTGTGTGTGTGTGTGTGTGTGTGTTTGCTTGTATGTATGTTTTTGTATCTTGTGTGTCTGGTGCCTGTGATGGCTAGAAGAGGGTCACACCCCTGGAGCTGGAGTTACAGATGGCTGGGAAGCATGGTGTGAGTCCTGGGAATTGAACTTGGATCCTCGGAAGAGTACTCCTAACCAGTGAGCCATCGTGCTAGTCCCTTAGAGTCATTTACTGTCATTTGTATTAGTTTTCTGTAGTTGATATAACAAATTACCAGTCACTGGGTGGCTTAAAACAACAGAAATTAAACATCTTTCAGTTTTAGAGATCCAAAGAACACAGCCAGTATTACTAGGATCAGGAAGAAAGGCACCAGCCAGGGCTGACCTGTACAGGACTCCCAGAAGAACTGAGTTCTAGGTTCTTCTCACTTAGAGGAGTGGCCAGCATCTCTCAGTGTGCTTATGTCACATAGATGTTTGGTAAGTCAACACCTTTAGACGCCTGCCCTGTCTCCACGTGCCCTTTTCTGTGTGTCTTTTCTTATTTAGCATCCTTTCAACAAGAATACACACCATTGCCTTTAGGGCCCACTAAGATAATCCAGAACAGTCCTTTCACAACAAGACTAATCTTAATCTATCCTGCATTCTTTGGGATCAATTCATCTTTGGGCTTCTTTCCCCCATTATATAAAGTAGCACTTACGTGTTCCAGTGACTAACACCTGACTTTTGGGCAGAGGACCAGCTACCTGTGGTACTCAAAGCCCCTCTCCAAAGCTCTTAAACATTGCAGGGGAAATGGGACTCTCTGACTTGGGAAGCTGCCTGAAAACTGCAGGGAGCTGGCAGACTTCAGCTTTTGTGAGTTTCTACCCTTGCTGGGCTAGGCTTTTCAGTGATGGAGCTGCCTTTGAGTCATCCAGGCTCCCTCCAGGAAGTGGTCCCTCCCCTGTATTGTAATGGATTCAATCCTCCATTAAGCTGCACTAGGGTGGAACAATCTCTTTGGTGTGTTGATGGAAAATTATTTAGGGTATATGGATGTTTGTTATGTCTCTCCAGGAAAAGTCGGGAAAAACAGGGAATCACATTAAGTTACTGTGTTTGCGGCAGTTTCTTACAAAACAATAGAAAAGTAGTAGAACTTGTTACATGAACATGGGGTGGTGCTTTAACAGCTTTGGAACTGGCTTGCAGGAGGAGGTGTCCTAGGAAAAGCTGTGAGTGGAAACCTGAATTGTGTGGATTAAAGGCTGGGGAGGAAATGGTGGTGGGGGGTAGCGTTGTCAGAGACAGAAGAAGGCAGTTTTATCCTTGTGGGTGGCAGGAAGCTGGGTGAAATTGTAATCAGCAGGTTCTTGGAGGCAGAACTCTATGATGAGCTCAGGCATATAGTTTAACAAATTCCCAAATAATGTTTTCAAAAGTACCACCTGCTTACTTCTCACCGTAGTAAAGTGCAAACAAATAAATTAAGAGAATTATTACAGAAAGAAGCTAGACCTGATTAGAAAGTCTCAGAGTCACAACAGTGAGTCACTGTAAGCAATGCCCGCTGTAAGCAGGGGGAGTGTGACTCTGTAGCATTTGCTGAAGTCTGGACCCCAAGAGCTCTTGTGACCCTGGCACATAAGGGCCTCATCCGGCGGCTAAATGCAGATCTCACAGATTGCTTCTCCGCCACTCTATCATGAGCCAACGACAGAAAATGGTTTGTTTAAAAAAGATCTATGGATATGTCTGTTTTACAGTGGGAGTATGGAAGGAAATCCCCCCGAGAAACTGCCAGAAGAATGATGAAGTTTTTTTGAGAAAGATACTGTGAAACATACACTGCCTCATCGAACTGTGAAGGATGCCTCAAAAGGCAGAGCCAAGAATCAAGAACTTAACCTGTAATGGCAGGAAAAACAATATTCCAAGGATACGTCATGCCCTTTTTTGGCTAGGAGACTACTGAAATAACGGACCCCAAGAAAGTGGAATTTTGGCCAGGGAGATGGCATAGCAGATAAATGTTGCTGCCAAGGCAGACCATGGTAGTTCAATCTCCAGGACTCCAGGTAGAAGAGAACTACCTCTTGTAAGTTGTCCGTTGACCCCCACACATCACCTATGTGCTCACCCCCCCCCCAAATAAATAAATGTAACACATTTTTTTTTAAATAAGAAAGAAATAGGAATTTCCCTAGGAATCTCAAGCCAAGAGAAAGAAAAAGCTAAAACCTGGCGCCAGCCAGAGAAAGAACTTGACTCCCAGGAAGGGATTTCATAGCACTGGTCACTTGTCAAACTACTTGGCCCAAGAGACTAGAATTGAAGTAATGATAGGTCAGTGATGTGCAGGGCCACAGCTGCTGAGTTATGCATATCTCTTCTCTTCTGTCTAAACATAATTCTAGATCTCAAGATCATTTGCTACTTTTCCAGAAGACCCAAGGTTGGTTCTCAACACCCACATCTCACAGTTTAGAATGACCTAAAACTCCAACTCCTGGGGATATTGCATCCTCTTCTGGCCTATAGAGGTCCACTTTGGAATAAAGGTCATTAAAATACAGGATGTTCTAAAGGGAGGTAAAATATGCCACCCTGAGTTCAGGAAGTAAACAACTCAATAGATTCAGCAAGAACCTGAAACTGACCTGATTTACTAGGTCCCTCATCCCCCAGGTTTATACAAGCAGTAAGAAGTGCTGAGAGACACTCTCAAGACAAGCTGGTAATGAACCAATGACAGTGAATTATAACAAGCTCTGCATTATGTCCAGATTAACGTTTATACCAAATGCTGATTAAAGTGATCAAATATCAGGCAGATACATGAGGCCTTGACAATCTGAATACTTTACCACTGAAAGAGCTAAATAAATGAGGTTGAATGTAGAGATAAAAACAAAAATATCATTATTGACATTTTCTTAATGACAAACTGTGGGTTGGCTGGGCGGTGGTGGCGCATGCCTTGAATCCCAGCATTTGCGAGGTAGAGCCAGGCAGATCTCTGTGAGTTCGAGGCCAGCCTGGTATACAGAGTGAGTTCCAGGACAGGCTCCAAAGCTACACAGAGAAACCCTGTCTCTAACAAACAAACAAACAAACAAACAAACAAACAAACCTGTGGGTTGCCAGATGTATTCTGTTATGAATAGGCCTTTCAATGCCAACTCTTCATCTGATTTTACTTCCAGGATAAAGCAATGGTAAAATGACTTGGTAAGCAAGATAGTTATCATCCATATTGTTAGATCCCATGCCAGAATTGGGCTAGATACTTTTTGTTCCTATTTTTGAGAGAGTATGGGTTCTTCAATCTGCACTCAACACCTGGCTTTACCATATACCTGGTAGCTCTGGCACACAGTGGCAGAGGTATTCCATCCTTTCATATTTTGTGGGCTGACACCACCTTTGTTCTTTTAGAACAAGTCCTATTGGGCATCTGCTTCAAGAAGAGTCCAGCTTCCTCACAACCATATATATATATGATGTTTTCCTTTCTCCTGACCAACTTCCTCAACTTTCCCAGAAATGTGACAGAAGTTTATTCATTGTTAGGCACAGCTTCTACAGTATATTTTAAATTTTACAGTACAAAGTTATTCTTGACTCTATCTATGATGATTACATAAGGCCACGTTCAGAACATTGCTTTAGGGGGACCCCCTTGCTCATATCTTCATAGAGGCATAACTGTCTGCTATCAATTGGAACATTTTTGTCTGCTCATATTTCCCAACAACAAATTTAGTATGTCTTTGATCTTAACAAAGTCTTTACCATATGCTATCATTTAAACTTTTATAACCTGAGGCATAGTAATAAAACTATCAAGTCTTTCTTTTTCTCTCTCCATGATATTATATATAGAAGATCCATCCTACCATACATCTTAGCAACTCTAGCCTATGCTTTTCTCTCTCCTCATTGAGAATTTCATAAAGGAAACACATTACAACTTCTCTTCCACACTGATTTTGTTTTTTCCCTATGGTGTTGGTGATGAAATCTAAGGTGTCTTTCTGTGTGTACAAGACTGTGTGGCCACGTGGAGGCCAGAGGTTGAGGCCAGTACTGTTTTCCTCTGTACTTCATTACCATAGGTTTTGAGACAGAATTTCTCACTGAACCTGGAGCTCATGGAGTTGGATATATCTGCAGGCCAACAAGGCCCCAAGAGCACTCCTGTCTCTGCTCATACCTCCTCCCAGTCCTGGAGTAATAGATATGTACCATCATGCCTGGCTTTTTTATGGACATTGGGTACCACAGGTTCTTACATTTGCATAGCACGTACTTCACTGACTTATTCATGTTCTCAGACCCACAACTTCTCCTCCACATACCTAGAATATCCAGAATCAAATTATTGAACTATGGGAACATTATTAAGTAAAATGCAGGCTTCTGTAACACCAGTGCTATGTCAGTTTGACAGCTTATCTAATGACCTAAACAACTCCTAAGTGATTAACAGGCTGGTAGCTTACATAGAGTTGACACATTATATAAAGGATGATTCATGTTGTTGTAGTTTGAATATAATTGGCCCCCATAATCTCATAGGCAGTGGCACTGTTATTTACCGAGCACAACAACGGACCACAAGATATACAACAAAATCCACTTTAAGAGTTTTATTGGTAGAGAGTGGAGAAAGGGAAAAGGGGGTAGTGGTTTATGCAGCCCTGTCTGGAAGAAACATGGTAGATAGAGGGCGTGGGATGGGTGGGTCTGCTTTTAAAGGTAACTCAATGCATGTGCATAGGGACTTATGTAGCCATAACATACATGTGTATAGATTACATGGCCATGCTGTGCATGTGCATAGGTTATGTAGGAAGGCCCTGGGGTGACTAAGCATTTTGCCTACACAACTGTGGGGCCCCTAGGAATGGCTGGAGAATGTCAGAAATGATAACAGGCACTATTCAGAGGTGTGGCTTTGTTGGAGTGGGTATGGCCTTGTTGGAGGAAGTGTGCCACTGTGGGGGCAGGCTTTGAAGTTTTATGCTCAGCATACTGCCCAGTGTTTCAGTCAACTTCCTTTTGCTCGCAAGATGCAGGACCCTGAGCTAGTCCTCCAGCACCATGTCTGCCTGCATGCTGCCATGCTTCCTACCATGATGATAATGAACTAAACAGTAAGCAAACACCCCAATTAAATGTTTTCTTTATAAGAGTTGCTGTGGTCATGGTGTGTCTTCACAGCATTAGAAACCCTAACTAAGACACATGTCTTGAGTAGGATGGAGTAGGAACGCACAGAACAGCATGAAATTTCATGCTACATAGAATAGTATGCAGTTAAAAACTTTAAAAAGCGTTTTGGGGAATTTTCTGTTTAACATTTTCAGACTCTGGTTGATCATGAGAAACCGAAACCACAGGAATTAGAGACCCTGGGCTAAGGAGGAACTATTTAAAGTGTTCTCTGCTTTAAGTCATTAATAAAAAAGTTTCCATTGGTAAAAGCAATGAGATAGTTCAGTTGTATCTTCTCTAGACTGTCATCATTTGGTTCATCAATAGCTTTAGAATATGAATGTTGACAAACCTGAATCTGCCTGATTAAACTGCCCAGTTTTGTCCACATAAACTCCATGCAAATATGATGTCCTACAGTTAATGTATGGTTCCTTGTCAAGAAGAAAGAGTGAAAACCAGAAAAATCTGTTCATCAAAGCACTCAGGGATGCTTAAACCATTTTAAAGAGTGCAACTTCCCTAAATGTATCCACTTGTATGGAACAATGATGATGACCCTGTAATCATTTTTACATTGTATCTGAAAAGCTAGGAGGTTGGTTTATTAGTAGAAGGTGACATTTGATAGTAAAGTTCTAATGTTTCTTAGACTCAGATGAGAAAGTAGAATCTGAAATTTCCAGAATTGTTTTGTGCATGGCCTGCCCTTGGTGATGTTTTCTCCTTAAGTACTGATGCTCTTGGGGTTTAGTTTAGGGTACACAATGCATTATATACTTTTCCTTCATGTTACAGACTTTCATAACAAGCACTACTTATTACTACTGACAAACTAAGTCTTAAAGCACTAATAAAAAGATGATAATACCAACTACATCTGGATTATAGTATATTGACTTCAGATATTTTCAGATCTCTATATATTTGCTATTACTACACCAATCATCTGGGTAGGAAATTAAAAAATAGTAAAAAGTAGCAGTTGACTATGATTAAGGATGATCATTATTAAATACACAATAATCAAAATAGAAATAATGATATACACAAGTACATTTTTAAATATTGCCATTTTCAGTACTTTTTTAATGATATTTTTCATAGTATCTTACAATGAAATGAAAAATTTGTTGTATTTCTTATACAAAAGCTTTTTAGTTGTAAAAAGAGCGAGGTAAAGGGACAGAAGGGGGAGGGAGTATCTGTCCTCAAGCATTTCTAAAAGGTCAAAACTGAACAGGAGCTGACAAGAGGATTGTTTCACTTTAAAGCTCAAATGAGGGGCTAGAATGATGGCTCAGTTGTTAGAATAACTGGCTGCTCTTTCAGAGGACCCAGGTTCAATTCCCAGCACCCATGTAGCAGCTCATAATCATCTGTAACTCTAGTCTAGATGTTATGGGAGAATGGTAGACTTTGATAACTTTTGAGCATCAGTTACTATGTGAAAGATTAGAGGCATGCATGAGTTCTACCCACTTCAGCAAGCTGGAGGGGTTGAGTAGAAATTCAGTTGTAGATTAGGACTACTATCACTTTATAATGCAAGAGTGGGAAAACCCATTCTGCACTTAAAGGGTTCATTTCAGGACCTTATCCAGAAAAAGTGTTAAAATTATTTGCTAAAATAAAAATAAATAAGAGTTTTCATCATAATTATTAAGTTTGATAAGTATCCAAAGTGATTAGGATTGAATGAACCTGTACCTCTATTTTAAATTTTCATTTTTATTCTTGGCTCTGGATGCTCCAAGATATACTTTCAACTTTAGAGTTTCACCCATGGTCTTTTTATTGCAAAGTGTTTTCTCTCCCATTCACTTATAAATTCTTATTTATCTTCCAAGGTCCAACTATGTCATGTTTCTTTACTACATCAAGATAAATTGTTCCCCTTTTATTCTTAGAGATTTGATTCATCTCCAATCTTAGCATTTATTGCAGACTTTGTTGTGTTACAATTGTGGTGAAAGTATTTGTTTTCCTTGGGGAATATTTTAAGGACAGGGTGTTCAGTTCATTAGACATTACCTACAGAGCCTAGGGACTTAAAGGGAAATGAAAAAACCTTAATCTTTGCAGTTCTCTTACAAATTAATTTAAAAGTTATTTCCCTTTTTGTAAATACAGGAACCATATACTTATAAAATATCATATGAAGAATATATTTGGCCTCAATTGCAAATAGCTTCTTGGTTTGGTGTGGGACTTCTCAGTGTTGGGATTTTGTCTGGTTTGAACATGTGGACTTCTCAGTGTTGGGATTTTGTCTGGTTTGAACATGTGCATGCCTTGTGCATTTTGCCACAGTTTCTGTGAGTTCATGTGCACCTGCCCTACTATTTTTGGAAGATGTTCTTTCCTTGGAGTCACCCACCACCTCTGGTTATTACAATCTTTCTGTCTCCTCTTCTGCACAGCTCCCTGACCCTCGAGAGGAGGAGGGCTTGATAGAGACATTCCATTCAGGCCTTGGTGCTCCTTGCTGGGAAAGGAAAAACCAGTTATCTCCAGTGGAGTGCCATTGGGTGTTTTAATCACAGTCCAGGCCAGGTACCATGCCTAGTAACAGTTGGCCAATGCAAAACAGACTCCATGGTGTGTGTGTGTGTGTGTGTGTGTGTGTGTGTGTGTGTGTGTGTCTTTTGTTTCATTTCGGTTTTTGCTTTATTGGTTTTTTGTTTAGTTTTGATTTTCATTTTTTTGTTTCTGTTTTGAGAAAGAGAGAAAGAACATGAAGTTGGTGGGTAAAGAGGTGGGGAGGAGGGGCTAGAAGGAGTTGTTGGAGGGAAAAACCATGATAAAAATTGAAGAGAAAGCTCCCTGGCTCCTTACCACCTGTGGCAGGAAGGAGAGCTGGCCCCTGGGTCATGACAGAGGAAGAGCTGGCCCTGCCCCTCACCAGCTGTAGTACCTAGAAAGAGTGGCTCCTGCACCTCACCTGTGCAATACAGTAAAGCTGGTCCTGGTGATTGAGGTGTGGAGGAGCCATTCCTGAGGGCATAAAAGCAGGAGAACCAGCCCCATCCCTTGCTGCTTGCTGCACAGGGTGAGCTATTCTGTGCTATGCTGGAGAGCTCACCCTGGTGGGGAGGATGGGGGAGAGGTGGCAGGCTAACCAACCCTCCAACTACTCAGGCCCAGAACCAAGGTTATGAGTTGGCCCATCCAACATCCACCCCATCTATGATCTGCTGGAGCACAGGAAGTGGCCGGTCTTGCAGTTCCAAAACTGCAGGATCTCCATGACACAGGGCAACAGCAGGATATTCAAGAGGAATCTCAGTGAGGGTCCAGCATGGACAGTGTAGTAGAAACCAGAGGCCTTGAACCAAACTATGGACTCTTTGCAATGAATACTTGCAAGTAAAGATTTATGGACAAAAAGGTTTACTGTGTGGCTCACTGTGTCACACATACTACAGCTTCCACAAAGAGATTTTTTTCTTTTTCTTTATTTTTTTCTATTTTTCTTCAATTTTATGTTATTTGGGAGCGGGGAGTTGCAAGGGCTGAAGGCAGATCTGAAGGGATGGGGAGATGAATGGGATTGAGATGCATGATATGAAAATCACAAAGAATAAAGAAAAAAAGAAAAAGTGTATTCAATGTCCTTATGATTTGTATAAAAACCTGGTGTGTGTTATAGTTCATTTCCAGTGTGGATGCTATCAAATTAATGAGTTATAGGCAAAAGTCAAATATCTTTGGTATAAGCAGTCCTCAAGACAAAATAACTAGTTGTCTGAATGGGTAAGGAGACATTGACAATGCTGGCCTGGGAAAGAAAGGCCAAAATCTCAGCATGGGACGTAAATGTAACAAACCTTGCATGCCCCACAACAAAGGTAGTGATACAGTTCAAATATCAATGCAGTTGCAGAGTGACACCTATTTCAGAAAAGAAAAATAACTTAAAGCACACGTTTCACCATGTATGAAATATACTCAAACTGTGCCAAAGACCCAAATGCAAGATCTAGAGTTCTAAATCACAGGGGAAATATTTCAAGGCCTTGGTGTTGGTCATCATCTCCTCAATAGGATCCCTAAGAACAGCGAACAAAAGCAAGTGAAAAGTCTTCCTTACAACCGTGGAAGCAGTACACAGAGTGGAGATATACCACAGGGAACGAAAGGAAGTGTTTGCCACCTGATGGAGGGCTAGTGTCTAGAATATATATGGAATTTTTTAAAAGGCTTACAAAAAGCCAAGCAATCCAATTTAACAAATGGGCAAATGGCTCCTAGAGGTGACAATCACTTTTGACAAAGTGGCAGGATACAAAATTAACATGCAAAATCAGTAGGCTTCCTATTATCAGTGAAAAAAAGTATGAACAAAAATCAGAGATACAAACTCATTCACAATAGCCTGGAGAGGAAAAAGGAGATATAATGGAGTAAACCTAATCAAAGAATCAAAAGACAACTACAAAGGAAACTCTAAAACAACGAAGGAAGAAATTGGCAAATATACTAGAAGATGGAATTACCTTACCTCATGCTATCATGGACTGGTAGGATTAATACTGTGAAAATAGCCATTCTACTAACAGAAATCTATATGTCCAATACCATGTCTATCAAAATGCTAATTTGATTACTCACAGAGCTGTTTTAAAAATCTCAAAATTCATATGGAAGCATAAAAGACCAGAGATAGCCAAAACAACCCTGAACAATAAGAACATTGCTAGAGGTATCATTATGCTTGGTTTTAAGTTATATTATAGAGCCATAGTAATACAAACAGCATGGTACTGGCATAAACACACACACACACACACACACACACACACACACACACACACACACACACATAGACCAATAGAATAGAATAGGGGACCCAGATATAATTCCACCCAACTAAAGCTACATGATTTTTTTTCTTTATTTACAAAGAAGGCAAAAATACACACTGGAGAAAATACAGCCTCCTCAACAAATGGTTTTGGGAAAACTGGATATCTAAACGCAAACAAATAAAACTTATTCCACATTTCTAACCATGCATAAAAATCAACTCCAGAGTTTATCAAGTACCTCAGTGTCAGGTCTGAAGGTGCCAGAGAATAAAGTAGGAAATGTACTTTAAAAGTAAAGACACTTAGTCTACTTTTGTGGCTGTTGTGTTTTTACCTGGTGTTGGTAGTAGACTGACACTGGTTTCATAGAGGGAGTTTAGAAGTGATCCCTCCCACTCTTTCTTCCTAAAAATTGTTTAAAAGTATTGGTTTAGTTATTTGAAAGTCTGGTAGAATTCTGTTGTGTATCTATATCGACCTAGGCTTTTCTTTGGGTGGGGGTGGGAGGTAGAAGACTTTCATTACTGTTTTAATCTCCTTATTTTTTTATGTGACTGTTTAAGTTGTTGATCTCTTCTTGGTTTAACTTTGAGGTTAGATTAATCTAGTAATTTGTCCATTACTTTTAGGTTTTCTAACTTAATGGGATATAGGTTTATAAAGCACACTCTTACAATATTCTGAATTTCTTTTGTGTCTGTGGTAATGTTTTCCTGTTCATATCTGAATTTGTTAATTTGTGTCTCCTCTTTCTTTTGGTTAATTGGACAAAGGATCTATCATCTATCAGTATTATCTTTTCAAAGAACCAGATCTTGAATTCACTGATTCTCTATATTTCTTTGTTTCTATTTGGTTAATTTCTGCTCTGATTTTTATTAATTTTTTTTTGTTTTTCTTTTTCCAAGCTCTTGAGTTGTATCATTAAATCATTTGTTTGTGGTGTTTCAGATTATTTAATAAAACCAACAGCTGTTAAATTGAACTTAAGGCCAGGTCAACAGGAGAGAACCCAATACTGATACTGTCAACGTAAGGGAACTACCCATGGCTGGTATAATTCCTAACTGAATTGTATGTACTTGTCCTTATACCCACAGGTAAGTATATCTCTCATTCATCATCAAAGCGTTTCTTTTAGCATCAAATGGAGACTATTATAGAAATCCACAACTGGTAAAGCCACTGAGAGTAAGTGACCATGGTGTGCACAACCTTCACTGGTACATCTACAATGCAACCCCTACACCTAAGACTTAGGGAACGTTAAAGAACAATGCACAGAAATATCATGAGAGTCAGAAGACCATGACACCTGGTGAGACAGGGTCTTCTAGACATGACAAGGAAGCTCATGAAATCTCAACAACATAGTTATCTAAAGAAGACATGCATAATGATAACACCAGTGGAAATCCTAAGGTGGACAGGAAATTTCACAAGGCCCTACCCCTAAATGAAGAGCTACAGATAACTAATGGAAACTGAGCAAGGGAGGACCTGTTTTCCCCAGGAAGAGCCCCCAATAAGTCATTCAATCCTAAATGGTTGGTCTTAAACCTTTGCACATATCAGAAACATTAAATGGACTCAGTAGGTATATATAGCACATATGTATATATTGTTGTATACATTATACACATACACAATATAATTAAAGAAGAGGTCATGAACCTGAGAGGGAGTAGAAGAACACAGGGGAAGTTGGGGTATGAAAATGTTATAAATATGATATTTACATATGAAATTCACAAAAAATAATTTAAAAAAATAAAATAGATAAAGACATAGATGAAGATTTTCTGATTAAGACTTCATAGCTCAGGAATAAGGCCAACAGCTTCTGAGTAGGACCTCATAAAATTAATAAGCCTATATACTGCAAAGGAAACTGTTAGTTGTGTAAAGAAAAAGCCAATATACTGGGAAAAAATTGAAATACCAATTATACATCTAGTAGATGATTCATGTTTGGAAAAGAGAAAGAGCTTTAAAAACCAAGCCAAGAAAATAAGTAAATAGATTTAAAATGGCCTATGGAACTGAATACAGTTCTTAAAAGATGAAACGCAGATGCTCAATAAATGTGTTATAAATGTCCAATGCCCTTAATCATTGAGGAAATGCAAATTAAAACTATTTTAAGATTTAATCTTACTCAAGTCAGAATGGCTATTATAAAAAAAAATGACTACAAGTGATAGTGCAGTTGTGGGAAAAGGGAAAATTTATTCACTGCTGATGTGACTGTAAACTGATTCAGACACTGTGGAAGTCGGTGTAGAGTGTGCTTAAACTGCCACATGACCCAACCACACCACTCCTGTGTATTACACACAGGACTCCATATTCTACAACAGAGATGCATGCATTTCCATGATCACTGTGGCTCTACTCACAAAACAGAGGCAATGGAACCTGCCAAGATCTCCATCAATGGATGAACAAATAATAAACTATGACTCATATACACAATGAAATTTTACTCAACAGTAAAGATGAATAAAAGTTGCAGGAAGATGGATGGATCAGAAAATATACTGATGGGGGCAACCCAGACACAGAAACGTAAATGCCTCATGTTTTCTTCTATATGTAGATATTATGAATGTATTAGAATAGCAAGTAGATAGTATATATATATATATATATATATATATATATATATATATATATATATATTTTAGAATAGCAAGTTGGCCTTCGAGCACAAGTAGGGCCAGAAAGAGAGAAAGGGGGTCATTTGAGGAAGAGGGGTGTAGTAGAACACACTGGACATGAAAGTGGAAGGGGAATTCTGGAATGAGAAGGTATAATGAGGGAGAGGCTTGGTAGAGTAAGAGTAACTAAAAATAAGGATATATGAAAGACCATATGGAAACCTACTATTTCTTAAGCATATTAAAAATATAATCTAAGAAAAAAGGACTTTAGACAAAGGAACCCTTCACGGATGGGTAATTCTTCTCTCAGAAGCAATGGGGTGTTAAATGAAAATTCCAGTGCAGGATGTGGAATACCTCCCTACATCTTGCTTTGCAGGGATGCTCGAGAGGCCCTGAACACAATACAGGCTATTGCCATTGCACTTGGTTGTGATTAGAAGTATAAGATATGACTTTACTGTTGAAGACACTGCACACTTAGTCACAGAACATAAAGAAATCCAGCTGGACATGAGCTGGGAGCTCTCTGCATATTTGCTAGGCTTCATAGGGCCAGAAGGTGATACGAAGGTTGCTCGGGAAGAAAAGTCATCCACAGTCTTACTCAGCTGTAAATACTGCTAGCTAAAATAATGGCTGACTTGCCAAGAAAGATAATAGCGGTACATTTATGGGGTTAACTATTTATTTTCTGATTTGCTTTGAGCCCCACTCTGCAGAGAGAACTCATGCTTCATTCTTTAAACCCAGTCATGAGCCCACCAAGGCGTTGTATGCTTTTGTGCATGTGGGGTACTATTATCTTGCTAAGTGGTTGTATTGCCAAAGTCCCTTCTTTACACTCTTGCTTTTATCATAAACTAATGGTCTAACCCGTCTCCATTAGAGAAACTTCTTTTTGCTGTGTGTGGCAGTTGATGCAGAAACCCATAACTGGTCAAGGTGACAAGAATATGTAATGGTTGAATGAATGCTCAGTCCTACGTGGAGCAGCCATATGACTCCCTCAGGAGAGCAGGGAAGAGAGAGTAGAAAGAACGTACAAGCCAGAGGATGGGGAGTTGAGCAACAAAAAGATGATTCCTTGACATTATTATCCAGCCATGGCACTCATAAACCGACTACAGCTGTGCTTATCTGTACATGACCTACTCATGGTTGGCTCCATCAACATTTAATTATGGATGGAGGAGGTGCCACTAGGCCCCACTCCTCCCTAAGAGACTATTGGCAGTTAAAGCTTGTTGACATAGGCAATGACATTTAATTCGGTTGATCAGCTCTGATAAGTTGGCATTGCTTAAGTAAATAACTCCCCACTCACACCTGGGCAAGAAAGTCTAGCTGCACTCAGTGGGTCACACATAGAAAACTCTGTGAAAGTCTGAGAGCCTGTTGAGAGGAAGGCTTCCTGTGGGAGAGGGGAGAGTAGAAGGGAATGGGGAGGAGAAACAATGAAAACTCATTATATAAATAAATGGAACTGACAACCAGTAAACACTGGAAAACAAGCAAATGACCTTAGCAGAGACTTCTCAGATGGATAAAGATGGTCAACATTACCACTCTATGATATGCAAATCAAAATGACAATGAAATACTATCTCCTTCCAATTAGAATGGTTATTCTAAAAAAACAAAAATGCAAGTGCTGGCAATGATGTGGAGAAAGAGGAATTCCTTTTATTTGCTTTGTTCAGTGCTGGGAATTGAATCCATCACCGTGTGCATGGTAGACTGTGCACATGGTAGCTACATCATCGGCTCCTAAAACTCCTTTATGATGCTGATGAGTATATAGAGTATGGAGAAAACTATGGAAGTGACTCAAATAAACCTGAAAAGAGATCACTATGTGATCCAGAGATTGCACTTCTGGGTATATATCTAGAAGAAATAGGGTCCATATGTGGGGAAAACACTCATATGTTCACAGTCTGTATGGTGCTGTTCACAGTAGTTAACCAGCTGTTTCCAAGGTGTGACCCATAGTTCACATATATCTTGGGATATCTGTGAATGAATGAGTCCCTATACATTGTATATGACAATGGCATGTTACAATCCCAAAAGTCTGGACACTTCTAAAAGCTCCAGCTCCAACTTAGGTTCTTATTAACTGATAGAAGAAAATGTGATCTATGAGCTGGGAGATAGCTCACTTGGTAAAGTGCTTACCTCACAAGCATAAGGACCTGAGTTGGATCCCATTTAAAGATAGATATGGTGGCTCACACTATCTCAATGCTGGGGAGGTAGAGGTGAGGGTGAAGTATCCATAGGACTTGTAGGCTAACCAATCTAGTCTAATTGGTGAGCTTAAGGCCAAAAGAGACCCTGTTTCAAAAGGATGTGGTCAGAGTTCTTAAAAGCGGCAGCTGAGGTTGTTCTCTGATCTCTAAGAAAACACCACACACACACACACACACACACACACACACACACACACACACACACAGGCATGTATGCAGGCACGCATGCCTGCGCGCACATGCACATGCACACACAAAAAACAAACAAACCAACAACAACAACAACAAAAACCAAAGAAAGAAAATGTGATGTTTATACACGGTGGAATTTTCGCCGTGAAGCATGCAATCCTGTCACTTGCAGTGAATGGGTGTGACTAGAGGATATATGCTCAGTAAAACATCCAGATTCCAAAAGACAAACACCACATGGGTCCTTCTCACATGTGAAATGACAAAGAGAATGTCAATTTGAAAGGAAAATAGTTATTACATAAGATTAGGAGGGATCCGGGAATGGAAAGGTGGGGAGGAGGTGGATAGATTTGATCAATACATATTACATACCTGTATGGAAATATCATTCTGGATTTCCTTAACATAATACAATTAATGCATGTTGAACTGAGACATTTAGCTCATATTTCTTGTTCATGTGTTTAAGGGTGCTTTCCCTTACTTGATGGTCAAACAAAAATAATGCAATATGGCACCACACTGAAATCATTTCAAACTTGCACACCTTACCTAATCATCTGAGTCATAAATGGGTCAGCTGATAGGTGTGCCACTAAATAAATGAATGCCTAGGGTAAACTGTGTGGTGTGCAGTACACTCCCCAGGCAGGTCCCTTTACACAATAGTACCAATGAGAAAGAGAAACCATAAACAACTTCCCCCGTGGCAAATACCTCATCAGCTTTGGCTTCCACTCAACATAAACAAAAACTTCCTGAACACTCAACAAGAAATTAAAATATTTACTAGCTAAGTTAGGCAATGGGATATAATAAGAGTGTAGAGTTATGTATCTTTCAAATGACTGGGGATACTCAAAAGAATTATTTTAACATACATGCAAAAGTGGGCTCAACTCAATCCAACACACATTTACCACACACCTATTATTTTCTTTGCAGGTGGGAAATGCTTCAGGGAATATAAGCATAAAAGCAAGTGAGTAAACTGCCTAAAAATTACTTTATGGGGTAGGGAGTAAGAATGTTACATAAGCATTATACTTAATAAGATATCTCTGTAAGAAAGATATAAGCTAACGCACAGCAGGTCCTTCCATGAGAAGGATGAAGACTTCTGTATTTGGTGAAGATGATGCTGAAAAGGCCTCCTAGAAGAGATGGCACTTGATACAGAATTAACAACTGGCTCGCACAGTTACTATACCTACATTCCAAAATAAATATTAAGTTCTTGTGGAACCCCTCACCTTTTCTTACAGTAGTAAAACACTCCACATGTTCACTTGTCAGTTCTTAAACTTTACGTGCATTAAAGGCCAACTATGTAGTGGGCGCAGTGCGCTGCAAAGCACCAGTAACATCACTAAACCAAGCTTTCCACCTGTCCTCACTTGCCTCTGGCCTTTTTCCTCTGATACTTAACGGTTATACTTGCAAAGGAACCCTGACTATCCTTTCACTCTAAGTCTGCCTAACAGAAACCATTACCTTTTTATTAATTAACTCTAGGATGTAGACCCCTGAGAGTCAGTCACAGCGGTCACTATGTTTCGTGTGTCTTGACTTCTATGTGCATTAGTGCTTCTTCTAGGAACCACAAGGGAAAAAAAATTTTCATAAGGATAAGCAATGTCATCTTAAGCACCCCTGGCTTAGCTGAGAGAGAGAGAGAGAGAGAGAGAGAGAGAGAGAGAGAGAGAGAGAGAGAGAGAGAAAGAGAGAGAGAGAGAGAGAATAAACTATTATAGCAACTACATAGAGTCTAAACATTTAACCTGCCAGAAAATTTTCACAGTTTCTCTTCTATATCCCCTAACTCAGCACCATGCACTAGTATTTTAGAACACAGACTGTAATTATAGCACAGAACCAAGGATTTAGGCACCAAGCCATCTACCCACATTCAAATCTTGATTCTTTACATTACCAATCCAATATTATATGGTACTTAACTTACATCTGTATATTTATTTGTAAGTTTGGGTAATTAATGTTTGTAATTTATTGATAATGGTACCCAGCAGCCAATAACCACCAGTACCCATGCATATTGCCATGGCCATGTTTTTTTGTGTTTTTGTCTATTTTCTTATACAAAGCATAAGACCACTGAGGGCAGGGGCATGCTCTTCTGCTCCATCAACTGTGCACCAGTGCATAATCTAGTTCTTCTTGACAGTGTGTGTCCCTCAGAAGGGTCAGGAATAAGGAATTTTCTCTCTCAAAGTCTTAAGTGAGATTTCCTGACAACACTCAGCATTCTGGCTAATATAACACAGCAAAAATGTCAACAGAACAGTGGGAGGAAGTCAGTGGGACAAGTACTATATTACTGTAATTGAGGAAAAACCAATTGTCTCAGTTAGGGTCATCATTGCTGAGATGATACAACATGACCAAGAGCAACTTGAGGAGGAAAGGGTTTATGTGGTTTATGCTTCCACATAGTCACTGAAAGAAGTCAGGACAAAAACTTGAACATAGCAAGAGCCTGGAGGCAGGAGCTTATTCAGAGGCCATGGAGGGATGCTGCTTATAGGCTTGCTCTCCATGGCTTGTTCATCCTGCTTTCTCATAAAACCCAGGACCACCAGTCCAGGGGTGGGCCACTGGGTCCTCTCCTATCAATCACTAATTAAGAGAATGCCCTACAGTCTTGCTTGTAGCCTGATCTTATGGAAAAATTTTCTCAATTGTGTTCCCCTCCTCTTGAATGACTCCAGCTATTGTTAAGTTGACATACAACTAGCCACCACACTAATCCAACCCAGGTGAAGAGTGAAAAACTCACACTGTAGTTAGGAGGTGAGCTCCAGGGAAGGAAGGAAAAGGAAATTCTTTTGGAGACGGTAAGTCAGTTGACACTGGACAGCACTAAGTTTTATGCTGCTTATCCTCAGATATCTCATGTCTAAGCATTGCTCAATGCTGCTACAAAATAGGCAGAAACTGTGTCTGCTCTCCACACTGGAGTCCACTGTCAGAGTCACATCTGTTGCTTTTCCAGGAGACCAGGATCTAGACAGTGCTTATCAGCTAAAGAACTGTTGACTAAAGGTGGGAGCCTGGTAAAGTCTCTGTGTCCAATGGCCTATATGGAAGGATAATAAAAACTGACTCTGTGCACTATCTTTGACACAGAGCACCAGCACCAGGGCCTCAAAGACCATAGGTATTAGAACTGCACTGAGCTCTGGCCACATCACCCACTTGCAAACAAAGGTCATCATCCAAAGAAATTCTCACTCCTATTTGCTCACAAGGAATCCAACTTTCTGAAGCATCACCATTTATACTCTAATAAGGTGTGAGCAGGTTGGCCAGAGCATCACAACCACTGACTTCATATAGCAAGAAGAGAAACACTTGATTGGAAGTAGGGTAAACTGACTGGTAAAAACAGTAATTTAGATTTTTTTTATTTGTTCCAACTTAGATGGAAGAGACTAGAACAATCACCTCCTCCACAACAAAACATTTTATTTCCTAGTTGGAACACTTGGCAGGTGGTCTCAATCTATTTTTTATATGTCTGAGGAATGTGCATTTGTTCTTTCTTAATGGTAAAGAAATCACTTACTTAATTTCTAATGTGTTGTTTTTGAAAGTTCCTATTCTATCCTATCCCCTCTTCTACTTTCCCCTTATACTCCTGACCTTTTCTCCAAACCCAGTGAATTTATTATTTTAAATCAAGGATAAACTTAAGTAATTGCTTTTTAAAAAGATGGATGACTGGCATTAGCTATGTTGGTTAATCAATAAGCTATTATGTATTTTATTCAACAAAAAAATGTTTATAATCATGTTAGGCACTCGTGGGGTTATATAAAAAATTATAACCAACACCTCTACAACCTGCTTTAGACCCATGTACCTCTTGCTTTCCTTCCTGCTCCCTTTCAATCCCCTCTTTATGTAGGAACCCCAGACTCCTGCCAATAACCCATCCATTCTCACTGGGTCTCCTTACCTGCATGTTTCTAGACTGGGAGTCTAGATTCATGCTATCAACTTCACCCACTACAGCCAACTCCATCCATCCCTACCAAACACACTTGTCCCATTATCTAGGCATGGACACTAGATTCTATCCACAAATTCCACTCATCTCCCAGATCCGAGGAGTGTTCCTCTCCAAGGATGAGCACTAGATCCACACCAACAACTCCTCCTACTCCTTCAACCTGCCTTCAAACCACATATGCCCTACCTGACTTCCAGCCTCTCCTATTCTCTTCCTCTGAGAAGTACCCTAAATTTACCCTGCCATCTCCACCAGCACCTATTGTTTAATGAAAAGTCTTGATCACCTACCATAGAATCCTGACAATTGGCCTGTGAGACTCTTCTGATTCCACATAAAGTCTACTACTGGTCTTAGAAGTCATTTAGCCCAAGCTGAGCTGGGACAACTTCAGTGCTGAACAACAATGAGTTGCTCAAAGACTGAGCCTTAAGCATCCTAGTGTTAGTTTGCTACCTAGCCTGTGAGTAACAGAAGCAGATCTTCTGTTTCTGCTCACACACACACACACACACACACACACACACACACACACACTCACATGCACGCACACACAAATTCCTACCAAGAAATATTACCAACAACCTAAGTTGAGACCCCTATTGCAAGTACAAAAATATTAATAAACAAAACATTAATTCTCTTCCCAATATTAATATTCCCATAGTAATGCCCCTAGAGAAAAGTAACATACAAGACAATGATTTCAGATAATAAACATAATTGAGAAACTCAAAGAGATGTGAATACAGAAGACAATGAAGATGGCTGACACAGTTGAATAAAATAATGGAAATAATTCAAGATATGAAAATAGAATTCAATAACATTGATAGAATTTCTGGGGAAAAAAGCAAAGTAGAATAAAATTTGAAATGGAAAAGTTCCGGAATTCAAACCAAAAATTTAGAGGAAATATTCAGCAATAGATTGGATGAAGTGAAAGACAGAATATCAACTCTTGAAGACAAGGTAGAGGGATTGGATAACATGGTCAATGAAAATGCCAAATCCAAAAAATCACACAAACAGAATGTGTAGGAACTCCAGAGCACTATAAAAAAAAACTTATGAATAATAAGAAGAGACACAAGTTAAAGGCACAGAAAATTATTCTCAACAAAATCATAGAAGAAAACTAAAGAGATGCTTATCAATATCCAAAATCATACAAACCATATACACAGGATCATGAAAAAAACTCTTCACATCATCTTATACTTAAAACACCAAGTGTACAGAACAATGAAAGGATATTGAAATCTGTAAGAGAGAATGTCAACTCAAATACAAAGGTAGGCCCATCAGAATAGCAGCTGGCTTTCAATGGAGCAAGAATATGAAAGCAAGAATAGAGTGGATCAGTGTTCTATAAATTATGAATGAAACAGGTATCAGCCCAGACTACTATCCCAAATAAAATTATCAATGATAATTGAAGGAGAAAGGAAAATTGTTCATTCATGATAAAAAAAAAAAACAGATTTAAGGAATTTATGACTACTGTGTCAACTCTACGGAGGATACCGGAAGGAATACTTGGGTCTAAAGAGAAGACAAAATACACTTAAGAAGGTACTATGAATAAATAATTCCAGAAAATGAGCTCAAAAGAGATCTAATAAAACACAATGAAAGCAACAAAATTATAGCAATTAACAAATGTTATTTAATAACAACTTAATATTAATGGCCTCAACTCCTCAATAAAGAGACAGAGACTAACAGATTAGACAAGAAAATAAGATCCATTTCTTCAGGCTGCCTCCTAGAAACACACCTCATGACCAACAACAGACTCCACTTTGCTTAAAAGGATGGAAAAGGTATTCCAAACATAAAGAACTAAGAAACAAATAGGTGTAGCTATTGTAATATCTGACAAAATAGACTTCAAACCCAAACTAATCACTAATCACCCTAGTGATGGCGGGGGGGGGGGGGGGGGGGACACTTTATATTCATTAAAGGAAAAATCCAAGAGAAGTATATTACCACCCCGACCACATACAAGTAGAACACACAAGCACCTAATTATAAAAAAGAATCTATTAGATCGAAAACTGTAGGTGGCTTAAATACTCCACTCTCATCAATAGACAGGACATCTTGAAAAACCAAATGAGAAACTCTGGAGTTAAATGACATCATAAATCAAACG
Source organism: Onychomys torridus (assembly GCF_903995425.1). Taxonomy (NCBI): domain Eukaryota; kingdom Metazoa; phylum Chordata; class Mammalia; order Rodentia; family Cricetidae; genus Onychomys; species Onychomys torridus. The sequence continues at coordinate 15,647,879 of NC_050445.1, forward strand.
GACTTAACAAATTTCTAAAGAACATTCCACAAAAGCTGTCATAAATATTTGTTCTTCTCAGCAGCCCAGGAACTTTCTGGTCTATTTTTCCAAAATAGACCATATATTAGGGCATAAAGTAAGCCTCAGCAAATACAGGAATATTGAGTCATATCCTGCATTCTATCTGAACACCATGGTATAAAGCTGAGTAGCTGCAACAAAAGAACTGACAGGAATGTTACAAATTCATAGGAGCTATCCACCACACGACAGAATCAAAATGGAGTAGAGGAAAACAATAGGAAAATTAAAATATTCCTAGAATCGAATGAAGATGAAAATCCACTCTGCTCAGAAACATGCCAAGTTATCTGCAGAACATTTCCCCTGTCCTTTCTACTGGGAGAAAAGCACAATAGCAAATGTAATGCAAGGTGCTTATCATGTATAGGTAGTTCATGTTTGAACCACCTTCCTCCTCCCATCACAATAAGAACATGACTATTATTCTCATTCTACAGCTAGGAAGCCAAGGCTCAGGAAGAGAAGGAAACTGTCCTAGGGCATACCGTGAGTAAAGGTAGAACCCAGAGCCTGGCTGGTGTGGTATCCGGAATGTGGACTAGCCTGCTCATCTTTGAGCTCTTCGCTAGTTCTCATACTTTCTATCTCAGTATAAATGTCACCCATAGAGAAAGTTTATTTCTTAATTCTCAAGAAGGAGTGACCCAGGAGCTTGATACCATATCACCCACATAAAGAATTGCTTGTAAATATTTGTTAAACAAATGAGGCTCAGACAATTATTAGAATATTAACCTTGTACGATTATTAACCTTGTAACTTTTGAGGTGATATACTGATCATCTCTTAAACAAGGAAAGCTAGATGAGAAGACATGTGAGAATTGCCCAAAGTAATCTACTATAGAATAGTAAAACAAGGGTTCCAACCCAGTGCCAACAAGCACAACATTCTATCCATACCCATGGAACTGTTGGCAATTGTTAGCTACTGGGAAGGGAAAGAAAGTTTTCTCTAAGAGTGCAGCCACCAGTGAGATGACCAGTGGAAGGTCACACATCCAAAAGTATTTGGTCAGCACAAATCGGTCTTCGTGACTAAAAGAAAAAAGAAAAGAAAGAAAGAAAGAATGAAGAAAAAGAAAAGAAATGTCACATAGTAAGGTAGAGAGGGGCTGTTCTGGGTAGCATTGGGGGAGTGCGTTAATATGATCAAAACAGTTTGTATTAAACTCTCAACTTAAGAAGGGGGAGGGGCAGCCCTGCTGTCAACATCACAGTGACACTTGTCACAAATGCAGTGCTCCACTGATGGTAGCAATCTCCCCAGACCATCCCCTTAGTATGCAAACTCCTTGAGGGCAGGACGAACCTCTGGCTAAGATCTGGCACATGCCCTCTTTCAAATGATGTTATAAATTTACCAAGTAAATAAAAAATTACAGCAAAATGAAATTATATAAGACATTTTTAAACAGTAATAATCTTTATTTAAAATAGTTTTAATTCAGGAAGCTCAGTTTACATGAGTTTCCAACTAATTATTAGAATCAAAGACAAACAAACAAAAGCCAAAGAAAATCCTCTATAGAAAAAAACACACAAGAACCTTTCTACATATGAAAAACAGTAAACATTCTTTATAGCCAGACAGCTAGGGGCCCTATATAAGAACTTTTAATGATGAAAACCAACTCATACATTAGCGTGTATGAAATAGAGCTTCAGAAACATGCACTGAGTCATTTATGTGTTGCAAAAAAGGGTTAATTAAGGGATCTTGAAAAACTGAAAGAGAGAGAGAGAGAGAGAGAGAGAGAGAGAGAGAGAGAGAGAGAGAGAAAAGAAAATTTGCCCTCTCAAGTCTGAATTTGTGTAAGAGTCTTATTAGAGAAAATAAAGACAGTAGTAAAAGTCAAGGTGTGGAGAGGTTATACAATAATTCTGGAGTTTATGAATGTGTAACACACCTTTGCCTTGTATCCTGTTGAGGGTCTAAGGTGCCTCAAGATTTTAACAGTTGATGAATGTGTCTCCGTCTACACATACTCTGTTTTATACACTTCTTGTGTGTGTTCATGCCCAAATTTTCAATTTGTTATCCCCGGATGATGCTGAAAGTAGTTTAAGCCAAGAGTTGTTTTCCAGGTTATTCCTCAACAGGCATCTTGCACTGAAGTTTTCATTTTTTTTTCTTTCTTTTTTTCGGAGCTAAGGACCAAACCCAGGGCCTTGTGCTTGCTAGGCAAGCGCTCTACCACTGAGCTAAATCCCCAACCCGAAGTTTTCATTTTTAAATTACAGATCACAACCACAATAAGATAATGTTGCTTTCATTTCAACTTTCTTTTAAAGGCAATAAGAAATAAGGAAGCCAGAGTTACCAAAATGCAAATTTTCCCTTTTTGTCCCCAAAGAACACTTTCTTCAGTCATGAGTCATTGTACTTAACGCAATCTAAGCACACCTGGGCTGAATGAAGAAGGCGCGCTCTACAATGAAGGATGTGAATCCCACAGGCAGTACAGTACTAGCGTGGTAAAGTAGCATGCAGCAGGTGCCAGTTTAGACACTGTCGTCCTCAGGCAATGTGTGGCCCATAGGAAACTCAGCAGAGGAGGACTCAAAAGACACCCTAGCCTTTGCTTTCCTGCTTATTAGAGATGCTCCTCAGGAGGCGATGAGATCATCAGTAGGTCAAAAATATATGACTATGCCTAAGCTAATGACCATCACAGAGAGGAAGAATTCATTACCTTTCTCATATGGCTGCTTGAAAACTCGCTCAGAAGAAATCAAAATTCAGATCTGTACTGAATACCCTTTTATATTATCATAAAGTCAAAAAGTCGTAAAATCCGAAGTCAAACAATTCTATGTTGGAGACCCTACAAGGTTTTATAATTTGTGGCCAATTGTTTGATCTGTCTAATATCTTTCCATTCTGTAGAGCCTTGTGGCGGAATAAACTTTAACTATGTAAAGATGTGTCACATTTGTTTATGTTGTGGAATATAACTTGAACTATGTAAAGGCATGTCGCTTTTGTTTATGCTGCATTTGCTTAATCATGTAAACATGCGTTTCATTTGTTTTACCTTGCCTGCCTAAGGCACCTGATGGGTCTAATAAAAATCCGAATGGCCAATACCTAGGCAGTAGAGGGAATAGAAGGATGCTGGAGGGCAGAGAGAATGAGTAGGAGGAGGAATCTAGGCTCAAGAGAACAAAAGAGGAGTGAGAACAAGGGAGAAGAAGAGGGAGACACCACGGACCAGCCAGCCAGGCAACCACCAGACAGATAGACACAGAGGAATCAAAAAAGTAGGAGAAACAGAATGAAAGAAGGGAAAAAAACCCCATGGAAGACATATATGACAAAAAATAGGTTAAATGAAGTTATAAGAGCTAGCTAGGAAAGGAGCATAAACTAAGGCTGAGCATTCCTAACTAATAATAACTCTCCGTGTCTTTATTTGGGAGCTGAAGAAAGCCTACTACAGAGGCCCATGTCAGCTTTGACATAAATCTTCTGGGCTGCTTTCCTCCAGAGACTGACAGACAGAATGAACATCACATGTGCATAAGTTCTCTGAGAACATGCTTGGAGCAAAATGTGCAAGTTCAGTTTTCAGACTGTGTCAGGAGAGCACATGTTGATGCTCTCTGGGAAGCTCCTTCATAAGAACTCACTTAAAGGATCTTGCGTTCATGCTGGAGCCTGTACTTCATCAGATGATCACTAGCTACTGAACAGATGGTGCTTAATCACCGCATTCCCACAGAGACTGGACGCCTCAAGGGATTATTTTTAAAAGGATAAGAAAGTCTGCAGAAAGTTTGACTCTGGCCCCAGTCAGCAGTGGTAGACCACTAAGCCTGGTGAGTCCCTAGAGTGGTTCACTCCTGAGAAGAGGTCACATACTTTACCAACCCTAAATCGCACTGCTGTGGCAGGGCACGGGATCACTGTTTTTTACATATTACAAAGAAAATTAGTTCATGTGTGAGAAATACTTATAATGCACACATCTCAATAAAACTCATTGCTAATCTCTTTTACAGTAGTAGCCTCCCTAACTAGCATTGCTTTCCAGACATTCTGAAAATTATGATTCACTTTGGTTTAATACCACATGGGGAATTCTGACAATATACAATTCATCAATTTCAAATAGTGTCTTAGGACATAGGTCACTCCTTGACCGGTATATATGTACCGTATTCATTACACGTCCATCAGCACTTAGTCAGCAGCTCCGTTATCGATTCTCAGTGTCTCAGCACCCCTGCTCAGGTAACCTTTGCTTTACTTAATAGTAGTCTCAAAGTATAAACTTTCATTGCAGTATATTGTGATAATGGTTAGACTCTAATGATATAATAATGTTTATAATACAATATAAATGTTATAATCACTACCTACTGTTGTTAATCTCTCACTGTGCCCCCCAAAATGAACTAACTTATAGTTTATAGTTCTGTGCTATTTCTTTAGTATTTCTTTTCTTTTTTAAAATTGAAAATAGATTATCTTTCCATGCAATATATTCATATTATGGTTTCCTCTCCCTCAACTCCTCCCAGATCCTCCCCATTTCCCGACCCACACAAATTCACATCCCTTCTTTCTCTCTCTCTCATTAGCATGCAAACAGGCATCTAAAAATTACATTAAAATAAAAAGGAACAAACCAGAATAACACAAAACAAACAAATAGAAAAAATGAAGAGCCAAAGAAAAAGCAGAGAGACCTAGTGTAGAACCAGACAGACTGGTCAAAAAAAAAAAATAAAATAAAATAATAAAATAAAATATCCTATCCTTTCTCCTGCCTCACTATTAGCCATTCAGTTCTTTATTAGACCATCAGGTAGTTTAGGCAGGCAAAGTAGCACAGCTTCATGGAGTTAAACAAATGCAACATAAAAGAATGCAACACATCTTTGCATCATTGAACAAATGTTTCACAGCATAAACAAATGTAAAACATCTTAAAATAATATTCTGCAACACCAATGAGTTCAAGACTATTCCCCACTTTCCCTTCTATTCGATTTAATATATCTGGCCTTATCTAGAGGTCTTTGGTTCATTTGCAGTTGAGATTTGTGCAGAGTGATAAGCTTCGATATATTTGAATTCTTCTACATGCAGCCATCCAATTTGACCAGCACCATTTGTTGAAGATGCTTTTTGTCCAGTGTGTATTCTGTATTCTTTATTAAAACAAACAAACAAACAAACAAACAAAAAACCACCAAGCTGTCTGTAGGTCATTTATGTCTGCGTCTTCAATTTGATTCCATTGACCAACATTTCTGTTTTTATGTCAATAGTTTGGTGCTATCTTAATTCTCTAGTATCCACCAGGGGCTTTAGAATAATACAGCATACTAAGACAAAGGAAGACTATTGTCTATTTCAAACAAGCAGTCAGTTGCTGCGCAACCATTTGTAGTCTAAAATTACCCATTTTTCTTTTCTTTTTCTGAGACAAAGATCACTATGTAACCAGTCTTTTCTTGTATTTGCAATACTGTGCCTCAGTCTTCCAGCTAGGGTTGCAGGTATGCATCACCATGGGAACAGTGCCATCTCTTGAGGGAGACCAAGATTAGAAATCTTCTTTTTGATTGTTGTCATTTTGAAAACTGAGGACCAAAGCATTGCTAACACTAATCAGAGTAAAAAAGTCTACTATCTTCACACAGATGGCCTGGAGAAAGACTATACATGAATTACAATTACAAAATGTATAAGTCCTAGGTAGAAATAACTGGACAACTCACGGGTACTTGTTGGAATCATCATCATTTATATATTATTTTATATTGTGTGATTGAAACTCATACTTTTGGTTGACTTATTACCAATAAGAGACTGACTTGCATGAAAGTATATTTGTACAATATGAACTAGAAAATCAGAAGTTTTCAATGCCTCAGCTTAGTGACTCTGTCCATTTCACAAAGAGACAATGATATTGTAGAAACAATTCTACACCACTTTGGTCTCCCCTTTCCTATTATTCTCTTACCTAGTTTTATTAGAACAAATAATTATAAATGTTATAACTCCTTTTCTTTTGTAATCCTAAAATACAACATTTCTTACCCTTGAATTTCCATCTGTAAAAGTGAGTGTGCATCACAATCATGTTACAGTGTTGTTCTTGAGGAAGGGATAGCTGAAGGCCAGCGAGTCTGCTGTCTCTCTAAGATGTCTTGACTCTAAACAAGTAAGAGTAGCATAAACAGGTGATTTAAATTACATGGAGTCACTCATATTTTAATGTTTTATAAAAGGTAGAGTTTTAAAAAAATTAAAATTCTTTTTATACAATATATTTTGATCATATTCTTTCTCCCCCTCCCAATTCCTTATATATCTTCTCCACCTCCCTAAATACTCAACTTCATATTCTGTCTTTCTCTAAAAAATGAAAATCAAAACAAATAAAAACAAATTAGACAAAAAAAAAATCAATCAATCAAACAAGCAAACCAAAACAACCACAAGCAAAACCATGAAATCCATTTTGTTTGGCCAACTAACTACTCCTGGGCACAAGACCAGACTTGGAGTGTGGTTGCTGTATCCAGTGATGCTATATTGAAGAAAATAGATTTTCCCTTTCCCAGTAAGTATCAATTGCAAATATCTTCTTGGCTAGGGGTCTACCCCATGTCTCCTTCCTTTCCTTAGTGTCAGTGCTGGGATATTGTTTTGTTTGAATATGTGCAGGTCTTGTGTGTGCTGTCACAGTCTGTGAGTTTGTATGTGCATTATGTGTGGAAGATGCCCTTTCCTTGGAGTCATCCACCACCTTTGGCTCTTATAATCTTTCTGCCTCCTCTTCTACATAGGTCTCTTAGTCTTGAGGGAGGAGTTCAATAAAGACATTCTATTTAGGACTAAGTGCTCCAAAGTCTCTTACTTCTTCACATTGTTCAGTTGTGGGTCTCTGCTAATTAGCATCTACTGTAAGAAGTTCCTCTGATGAATGTTGAGTGATTCACTGATCTATGGCTATATAGTAATAAGCTATTAGTAGTCATTTTATTGCTACTTTTTTTTTTTTAGCAGAATAATAACAGTTGGTTGCCCCTAGTACCCTTGATCTATTTAATCTCAGTAACTTGTTTAGTCATTAACAAGTACCAGATATACACATTATATCCTGTGGAAAGGGTCTTAAATCCAATTTTAAAAAGTGGTTGGTTACTCCCATAACAATTGTGCCACCATTTCTCCAGTATATCTTGCAGGCACATCATTGTTTTAGGTTGCAGGGTTTGTTGCTGGGTGATATTGATGATTACTTTTCTCCCATGGAAGCATGAATCACTCAGCTCTGGAACAATGAATGCTAGTCAGCAGGGGTAAAGCTGTTAGTTGGACATGGGCCCAAGTTCTCCATGTTTGATGACATAAGTGGCATATTCAGTAATGATTAGGTTGTGGAGAGCAATCAATAGCCTGTGATGCTTTGGGTTGTCTATGAGACCCTGTTAGCCAATGACTCAACGAGATCTTTCTTTTGGGTCACAAAAGGCAGAGTTTGGAAGTATATAAAAGTAAAACTCTGGTAAGATTTAAAAATATGTATCTGGGGGAAAGTTTAAAGGGAAAGAGTTGAACAACTTAAAGTTATTTGATACAATAATTTTTGTATGTTTTATTCCATACTTCATAATTTTATATACCTTTTAAGCTTCTAAAATTTAAGGCCATAAAATATATAAATATAAAAGATTAAATGGAGAAATATATTATTTTATTAGACAAAAGATATAGAGATATTAAAGCTTTCAGCCAGACTCAACTGAAGAAGAAAAGCTCAGTGGGAATAGTGGCATCTAGAAAAAATATTCTGAGTCTTTTGGGAGAATACAATTTCTAAGGACACTGACAAATCAAGAATAAAGTGGAAAAACGGCACTTGTGATACTAAATATGAATAGCCTGATTCTAGCAACAAAGAAAAAAACTTATATTGAGTGTCATAAATGGTATATATTGGAATTTTGAAAACATTTTATGCCAACTATCATGGTATATGCTCATAATTCCAGTGGTCAGAAGACAGAAGCAGGAGGATTACAAGTTCAGTGCCAGCACGGACAACTTGGCAATACACTTTTTTGAACAAAACTAATTATCAAAACATTTTTGGTCCTGGCTCTAAGTGACATGTATCATCTTTGATAGAACTAACTGTGGAAGAATAAATTCACAATCTCAAACTGATTATCTCTTTAAGCTCCAAGAACACTTGCAATATTACTGATTAGCAATGAAATGCTTGTTCAAGAGGAAGGATTCATTCACACATCTACCCACAAAGCAAGCAAAGACAGGAAGCATCATTGGATCAAAACACTTTACACATTAGCAACAATTGCAAAATTTGCTTTCATTAGAGATTAAAGGCATTGATGTTTTTAAGTCATGAAAACTAATTAAATGTACACAATGAATTCAATGTAAAGTGCCAAGAATATTAGCAAGCAGCAAAAATTAGAAAGTGAAATGAGCTAAAGATCAATAGAGTCTTTTGTTTCTTCCCATCATTTAGTAAGTAGGTTTGCAATTAACCCTAAACCACAGTAAACACAGAGCCAGCCACCTGTGCAGAGTTTCTGGCTTCTATCAAGATGATTCACAATTCCCAAAGCTAGTTAAAAAAAAAATAAAATAAAATCAACCTCCAATGATTGCAGGTTGGTCTGGGAAGCTGGTAGGGCCCAGGTAATCTGAGAAGGCTCCAACTTGAATGAATAGACCAAGGGATATCCTGATCTTGGAAATCAACTACATGGGGAAGTAGTTTTTCACCAGTTTCAGCATACAAAAGCTGCTGAAATTGTGGCCCAAGGGGAACAGGCTCCAATCTCCAGCTGGCAGCAGAATTTGGCAGTGTCCTATCATATAGTTCTTGTGGTGGTTTGAATAAGAATTACCTCAGTGGCCCATACGTTTGAGCATTGGTCCCCAGAGAGATACTAGGAATGACATGAATCTTTTGTAACCTCACAGCCCCCCTCAGTGATGCCCCTCCTCTAACAAGGCTGTCATCCCTCTTCTCCCCAAACAGTTAGTTCTACTGTGGTTCCAGTCCAGGGTAGAGGCTTCTCTTTAGTAGTGCTAATCTCTAACAATTACAGACTCTTTCAGCAAATGACTTGACTATAAGCACCAGCTGCCCTAGTGCACTTTCTCCCCAGTTGTACATTTTTAAAATTTCCTTCTGCCCCACTTGTTGCTCTGTTTCTCTGTAGATGCACATAAGAATAACCAGTAAAAGGAATGCCACAAATTTACTGTATTTTCTTGAAAATCTCTCCACCATATAAATCAGTCTGTCACTTTTCAATTCAGCTTCATGTGAATTCTCAGGCTATAGGCATAATCCAGTGAGATTCTTTACCAAAACATCACATGAATGGTCTCCAGCCCTGTTGCTAATAGGGTCCTTGTTTCTCCCTGAAACCTTATGATTCAGACAACCTCTGTCTGTGTTACTCTCAGCATATCTGCCTTCCAATATTCCACAAAAATGACCCTTTAACCTCTACATACAGCATTGAGTAGTTTTTTTAAGCCCGAAGTTCAGGTTGGGCTTATCAGAGGGATAACCCCACTTCCCCAGTAACAGTTTTGTATTGGCTTTTTTTCTGTTACTGTGATAAAGCACCCTGACTTCAAAAAACAAAAAAACAAACAAAACAACAACAACAACAACAAATAGAAAAGAGTTTATTTTGGCTTACAGTTCCATATGGATAGAGTCCATCACAGCAGGGAAGGTATGGATGGCAGCATGAGGATGGCCTACTAGGCAGAAAAGACGGTGATCACATTTCATCTACACACAGGAATGAGGGGTGTGGGGGAAAGTTTTTTCATAGGCTGGTTAAATTTTTAGATTGCATGACGCTACTCCACCCATGTAAATAAGTAGTAGATGAAAAAGAGAACATGGTGATATTAATAGGAGAATTTCACTGACTCAGTGAAAGAAGTGTCTCAAACTGAGAGCAGAGCTGGACATTCATGCAGCTGTGGCTGTGATGTCCAGCTACTTTTCTCAAGAACTGCCCGAGGCACCTGAGGAAATAATAGTGGTTGCCCGTGGCAGCTCTTCAGCCCTTAAGCAGTTTTCCTCAGCATCATTTCTGACTTCTAGGAAAATGAAAACAAAAAATTTCTCAAGTACATTTCAGAAGTGAAAAATCATACAGATATAATAATAACCTTTCAAATTTTTATTTTGGAAAAAATTCCTTAGAACCTGAGGTAAACCTTGAGCATTTTATTTTTTTTCATATTTAAGAATGTATTGATTGAATTTACTAATTTATTCAGTGTACAAAGTGACATTGAGGGGTCTTATTTTTGTATATTCTTCTTCAAAATTGTTTGGATTTAACTAAGTGGTGGAATTTTCTATTTCATATATGTCTTCAAGTTTGCGAAATCCAAGGATCTCTTTGTGGGTTGAATAAACTTTGATAGAAAAACCTATCTGGGTTTTCAAGAGGAACAATAGACTCGGTGATCAGGACTCTGTGCACAAAAACTTGATGGAAATTTCTGATTTCAGGAGAGTCTGGGAGTCTTTTGAATCCTGTCCTTTGGGTATTTTACTGCAGTAAGCCCCAGGGTCTCATTCTTCTGCTGATTTCATGCGCATTCTTCACGTAGGCAATCTTTTCAGCCTTTTAGGAAGGTCTTTGGAGACAAGTGTTTCTGTTTCCCGTCAAAGTGAAGGCTTTTCTTGGGTGAAATATCTCATTGTGGCACTCTGCTTCCCTCTGGAGATTTTAAAAATTGTTTCTGTTTCTGAGTTTGTTTTTGTGGGCTGCTAATATCTCAAGGCTACCTGTCAGCTGGGACTTTGGTAGTAACACCCAAATCTTCATTCTCTTAAAGCCATTCTTTTGCTATAGCAGAATAGCATGGTCTACTGCTTTACTTGCTGTAGTTCCATACAGTCAAGGAATGTCTTGGAAAGAGAAGGATATCTTCCATGCTAGTAGACTATTGTAGAAATATCTATCTATATGACACGATTTCACCATTGAATTTGGATATCATTTTATTCCTGGACATCATCCACATATGTTTTTCAAAATTATCAAATAAAAATTAAATGATAATTGTTTTTCTAAATGACACAACTTTGTTACTACCATGTGGAAAACTTGATAGGGATACGACCCCCAGGCAGCAGGAACCGCAGGCACAGAGGCACTCTCTTCTTATCAGACTACACAAGTGGCTCATCAGTCTTCAGGAAGGAAGTGTACACACTACAACCTCAGAAGAGCATTGACAAAGTGCAGAGAGTTACATGGGCGCCTTTCCCTTTGAAAAGCAAACCTAAGCAAAGGGCTGAAGAGTGAACAAGTAAAAATATGTCCTCCATTCCACAAGATAAAACTTGCCATTAAAAAAAATATTGCCAAATGGGCAAACTAAAGACGAAGAACAAACCCAACTGGGCCATCTTCCACCTATTTTCACTTACTTGTAAAGTGGACCCCTTTTTGCCCTCAAGTGCTTCCCTCTCAGTAGTCCGTTGAGCAGTTGGGTGTCAAGGGTCAAGACAGACTTAGCAATGTAGCTCCTGTTCAAATGCATTTATCAGTTCAACAGTGGGAAAACCATATGAGGTACAGAGTCAAAGCAGCTTGGATCCATCATTGTCCTGTCATCAATTATACATGTGGATTGAGCCATTATCTGTAAAAGAAGATGAGTGTTGATGTGGATACTATAAGATTAAATGATATATATGTGAAGTACCCAGCACTTAGTGAGTAATTAGTGTCCGTGCCAGCTCCACACTTACAGTTTATCCAATGCAGTTCTCTTGGCTACTGGTAAAGTGGACTGCTAATTTCTATAATTCCACTTTTCATATAACACTGTCTTCCTACAGCCTTTTCTGCATATGTGTTCATCAACCTAAGCCACAGCTTTATAATCTGGACAAAGTTTCTCTCCTTGAACAAACTCTAATCAAGTTCCTCTGAGCTAAGCAGGCTCATCAGTATCTGTGACCTTCAGTATCTTACCATCCTCAACCTCTGATCAAGTTACTCATTTCCACTATGCTCAGACAATGTCTAATTACAGTGACCTATATTCAGCAAACATCCAGTTAGTCAGGTCTATCTTAAATTCCCTTGACACTTAAGGCTTTCTTTGAACAATATTATCTTACTCACTTTTGCCACTTTCCCCAACTATTAGCCATAAAATGGACAAATTTTATGATTTTGTTTCAAGTCTACCCTAATTTCTGTTCCTGCAAAAACTGAACAAGTAGCCCCTCTGTGATAACTATTATGCCAACAAACTCTGTCTCCCCATTGTCTACTAAGCATCAGAAAGAATAACTTCCTAACAATATCTAGCGTGTCATACACACTGTCTTATTTATAAATTAATCAGATCAACAGTAAAATAAAAAAGTTATGAAAACAGTTACTTTTCACAGTTTCAGTTACCCACTACTAAATATCTGAAATTGTTCAATGAAAAATTCTCCAGTCTTACTGAAGACCTGAGCCTGGTTCTCAGCATCAATGTCAGGTGGATCACAACTGCCTGTATCTCTAGCTCCTAAGAGTATAACACCTTCTTCTGGCTTCCATAGGCACTTGCACACACACAAACGTATATCTCCCCTCACAAATGCACACGCACACACACACACACACAGAGATATAAATAACTAAAAATAAATATATACAAAACACTAGAAAGAAACAATTGTTAAATAATTAATATGACTTTTATCACAATTGAGATTTACTATTAATGGTAATCTTATAATGTCCCCTTTAATTTGTAACTAAACCATCACAGGTATATATAAATAGGAAAAGCTCAATACTGATGGGATTCTTAGGCATCCACTGAGGGGTATGGTACACACCCCTCTATGTGGGCTAGGGGTGACTGAAGTTCAGAATTTGGTATGTGATTCTCATACAAAAGCCTAATCATCTTGCATGCAGCCCACGATGTCTGGTGATGTGTTGGGAGTCACAGGCTGACCAAAGAAGTGTCCCTCTTCCCTTGGCATTTGGCTTGCCAACTTTGGTGTCCTTGAGTGCTCATATACATAACCTTGTGTTCTGCTTTCTATCAAACAAAAATGTAATTTTTTTCACAGAAAATAGGGGAAGAATCCCTTTGGCAGATATCAACGAGATTTAATTTAGTTTTAAATGTTAATTAAATTTAAAAATTGATTCAGTTAGATTAATGCACAGATTAGAGTCTTTAGATTAGCTTTGGCCACTCAAGTGAGTCCAAACAAAAAAATGAGGCAAATGAGACCCAAAGGAAGAAATTAATCAGTTACAAAGTACATATATTTTAAAAAGTACCATGCCAACATATCTATTTATTTATTTGTGCATGTGTGTGTGTGTGTGCGTGCACAAACATGCACATGCATGCCTGCATACCAGGGCACTCATGAAGAAGTCAGAGGTCAGAGGATAACTGTGTGGAGTCAGTTTCCTTTCCCCACCTTTATGTGGGTTCTGGTAATTGAAGGCAAGTTATTAGGCTTGTGTGGCAAGCATCCTCACCCACTGAGCCATCTTGCATGCATTCCACGAACATTTTTGAAAATATTTATTCTTCCTGAATCCCTGTTCAAATATATTCAGAGTAAAGACCTTAATTTATTAGCACAACACTTATCCTCACCTCATTTCATCTAATTATGTGCCAACACCTTGAAAATCTGTAATTTGTACTGTTTCCAGAAATATGTGATAAATAGCACCTTTTTTTTTTTTTTTTTTTTTTTTTTTTGCCAGCCTGTGGGAGTCCTGCAGATGGGATTCCCATGTGTGAGAACATGTTATTGCTCAATATTTTCAGAGGCTGGAAAACACAAAGTCAGGGAAGCACAGAGGCAGTGGAGGGGAAATGTGGCTGATAAAAGGATAGGGTGAGGGTGGAGATGTGGCTCAGTGGGTAAAGCACTTGTCCCAAAGGAAGGATCCAGGTTCAAATATCCAGACCTCACAAAAAGATGTGTGCAGTGTCTTTAACCCTAGTGTTTGCACAGATAGATGGGGCAAAGACAAGAGAACACTCACAGACTTATGCAGCAGCGAGCCTGTTTATACAGCAGTGAGCAGCAAAAGAGCCTCATCGTAAACAAGCGGGGGGAAGGGGGGAGGACAGACACCCCAGATTGTCTTCTGACCTTTACCTGTATGCCTTGGCACAGGTATGCCCCCCCCACACACACACACAGAAGGAGAGAGAGAGAGAGAGAGAGAGAGAGAGAGAGAGAGAGAGAGAGAGAGAGCGAGAGCTTCATTAAATTCAAAGGCTTCTTATAGAAAAGGAAACTGAGTAAAGACACAGCCTACAGGGTAGGAGAAAAATCTTTTCTAACTGCACATTTGACAGAGTATTCATATATAGACTTAAAAAAGAACCCAGAAAGCTAAATAACAAAGAAATAAAACAACCCAATCAACAATGGGCCAATAAAATGATCAGGATTCTCAACAGCTGTAGTACAAATGGTCAACAAACATAAGAAAGTTCATCATAATTAAGTTAGTGGATAGCAAATTAAAGCTATACTGAGAGTCTATCCCACCCCAGTCAGAATCTCAGTTATTAAGAATCCAAGTTCCTAGTAAAGAGGACCCTAAAAAGACACAGAGATTGCCCAGAAACAGAGAAATGGATGAGATCCACATGAGCAAACTGGGGGTGGGGTGGGGTGTAATGGAGGGCAAGTGTCGGGGGAAAGAGAGCTTAGGGGAGCGGGAGGTCCCAGCTGGATCAGGAACAAGGAAAAAGATACCATGATGAATGAAGACCCCCATGGGAATAGGAAGAAGCAGAGTGCTAGAGAGGTCCCCAGAAATCCACAAAGATACCGCCACTATAGACTACTGGCAATGGTCAAGAGAGTGCCTGAGCTGACCTACTCTGGTGATTGGATGGCCGAACACCCTAACTGTCATGATAGAACTCTCATCCAGTGAATGATGGAAGCAGATGCAGACATCCACAACCAAGCCTCAGGTGGAGCTTCAGGAGTCCAATCGGCGAGAGAGAGGAGGGATTCTATGAGCAAGAGATATTGAGACCATGACTGGAAAAAGCACAGGGACAGATAGCCAAACTAGTGGAAACACATAAACTGTGAACCAATAGCTGAGGAGTCCCCATGGAACTGGAACTCTGGATAAGTGAGACAGTTGATGAGCTTGAACAGTTTAAGAGGCTCCCAGGCAATGGGACCAGGACTTATCCTTGGTGCATGAACTGGCTTTTTGGAACATGGGGCCTATGCTGAGACACTTTGCTTAGCTTTGGTGTAGGGAGGATGGGACTGGACCTGCCTCAACTGAATCTACCAGACTGGGCTGACTCCCCAGGGGAGACCTTGCCTTGGAGGAGGTGGGAATGGGGGTTGGACTGGGGGGTAAGGCTGGGGTTTGGGAAGAGGGAGGACAGGGGAATCTGTGGCTGATATGTGAAATTAATTAATTATAAAATAAAAATATTTTTAAAAAAGTTGGGAGTGGGTAACCAGTCACTATCAGATTGGATTTACGGCCCATTCTATGAGATAGAACCCATGTCTGACATAGCTCAAGTGTCCAAGAACCTGAGACTAGATAAGCCATTAAATACTGAAACAGTAAAATGGCTATTACAACAACAACAGATCCAGCTGGGACCTCCCGCTCCCCTAAGCTCTCTTTCCCCCAACACTTGCCCTCCATTACACCCCACCCCACCCCCAGTTTGCTCATGTGGATCTCATCCATTTCTTCACAGAAAATTAAAAAGAAAACTTAAAAATTCATGTATATAACCAATAGAATCAAGGAAAAAGAGGCTCTGAACTCTTTAACAAATCTTCAAAAAAATTTTATGTTGAAGCACAAAAGAGCCAAAACAATTCCAAATAATAAATACACTACTGGATGTGTCATCATCCCTGATTTCAAGTTTTATTGCAGAGTTATAGTAGTAAAAGCCATGTAGTCACAGCCACATAGATTGATGGGCCAGAACAGAGGACTCGGATATAAGCTCATGCAAGTACAGCCATCTGATTTTTGTCAAAGATACGAAAGTCTTACTATAGAAAAATGCAGCATCTTTAACTGCTGGTGCTGGAAAAACTACTCTATACACGTAGAAGGGTGACACTTGATTCTCTGTCTAAGCCTGCACACAAATCAATTCCAAATGAATCAAAGATTTCAATGTTAGGGCTGAAACTGAAATATCTAGAAGAAAGAACAGGGAGTACACTTCAGATATAGGCTCAGGCAAAGACTTGCTGAATTGGGGACCCTGCATGTCCAATAATCTACAAGTATGACCTCAGGAAATTTACAAAAGCTCCTTACTGCAAAGAAAAATGTTAATTGGCTGAAGAAGCAAGTTAGACAATGCTAAAAAAAATTTCTGACAGCTGTATACTTGACAGCGTTCAGTGTCCAGAATATACAAAGAACTCCAAAACTAAACATCAAGAAATAACTCAATTTAAGGACAGGCTATAGATCTGAACAAAGTCATCAAAAGAAGAAGGAAAAATATCTAAGAAATATTTAAAGAAGTGTTTAATGTTATTAGCAACCAGGGAAATGCAAATTAAACTGCTTTGAGATCTCATCTTACTCTCCTCAGAATGGCTGAGAATAAGGAAAAATGACAAAAAGTGTTAGCAACGATGCTGAGAAAGAAGACTCCTCACTTGGTCAAAGTGCAAATGGGTGCAGTCGCCAAAGAAATCAGAGTGGAGGTTCCTCAAAAGGTTAGAAACAGATCTACCATATGACCCATCTATGCCACATATGTCCAAAGGACTTGATGTCTATCACGAAGATATTCGCTCACTCATATTCATAGTTGCTTTATTCAGAAAAGCTAGAAAGTAGCCTCAAGGTCCATCCCCTGATGAATGGTTAGAGAATGGGGCTCTTGTACACAAGGCGATATTGTGTAATCTGTAAAGAAAAATGAAGGGAAATGAAATGAACTGGAACAAATTACAGGATGACATAACCCAGACCTAGAAAGACAAACACCACATGCTCTTACTTGTGGATCCTAGCAGGGAGTCTTTGGTTTTTACGCTTAATTTGGAGTCCCTGCAGAAAAAGAGGGGACCATAGGGAAGTGGGAAGGGGGTCTTAAGGGAAGGGGAGTAGAGGAATAGTAGAACATGGGTACTATGACAGGGGAAAGGCAGGGCAGAGGAGGTGTGGGGAGGGGGATGATCAACACCAATAATTGAAAAGGCCATATGGGAAACCTACTATTTTATAAGCTTTACACATACACATAAAAAGTTTAGTCAGCTGGCCAGATGGCTCAGCAGGTAAAGACACCTGCCACAAAGCCTGACAATCTTAGCTTGATTCCCAGCTCCCAGATGGTGGAAGGAAGGAACAGGCTCTCCCCAGTTATCCTCTGACCTCCATGGGAGCTTTTGAGAGAGAGAGAGAGAGAGAGAGAGAGAGAGAGAGAGAGAGAGAGAGAGAGGGAGAGAGAAATGTAAACAAATAAATGAAACCAGTTTAATTGTAGTTTTTTTACATAGAGGTAATAGATTGTCAAATAAAAAGCCCAGTGGCAGGTATGGAATACCTCAACATGAGCTGTTGGTAAGGGGTGTCCCAAGATCTCTCCAAGTAACAAAAGCTATTCCAATTGATCATGGTTGCTCACTAGCACTTGACCTGTTGCTGAAGGTAATAGGACTTGAGGAAGTCAAATGGGTGTTTATCGGGAAGCTACCTCCATGCTGACTAGCTTTTATAGTATTGAAAAGGAATATACAGACAGTGGGAAGAAAAACAAAACAACAACAACAAAACCACATCAATAGTTTTTACCCAGTTGTGAATCCTGTGTACTTTGATAATAATGCAGATGCAATAGTGAAACTAACCTTAGAGAGGTTACTAACCATTGCTAATTGCATTTAAGTTCCTTTCCATGGGAGAAATTACGTGTCTGGTACCATAAATTTAGCCATGATTGGGGAGCTCGCAGGCCTCAAGGGTAGAGCTACAACTCTTATTTTTGCTAACTGAACACAGTACTGGACCCCTCTCCACATCTGGAGCTCCATGAATAGATTAGTACAGCTCTGAGACTTCATCAGAGAAGTGCAGTGGACAGTGGTCAATGCAGAAACTCACAACTGGACAGGTGCAGAGAATCAATCTCAGTGGAGTGCTCAGTCACACATGAGACATTTATATCACACCCCTCCCATTAAAGCTCAGGCCACATAAAGGAAGAAGGGACAGGAAGATCTTAAGAGTCAGAGTATTTGTATGAGATAGCCTCTCTTGGATATGACAGGACATCTGCACTCATGCATTCACATAACAGCTGGGGTTGCCAACATTCTATCATAGGGTGAGGAGATCATTACCCTCAACTCTCGTGGGGAGTTTATTGACAGATGATGGCTGCTAGAAGAGGAAGAGTCAATTTTCTTTAAGGGAGTAGTCCCTGGTAGGTTGACCACACTCCGGTGGATGGCCACACACATGAATATATACAAAGGCAGCACACATTGCACTCACTGGACTTAAAAAAAGAACATGAAGTCAGGAAAGGGGTGGGGGAGTTGGGGTGGACCCAAGAGCAGTAGGAGGGAGGAGTGGAGAATCAGGACAATCAGAATATATTACACGCACATAGGAAATTCTCAAAGAAAAATGCATTAAAACCAAAAATTTTAAAACATTGGTAAGTTTGTCAGTGGGAATATAAAGCAGTCCAACAGGTCTACTTATAACAGAGCTCAGCAGAGCATTAGATGTCAGCTTACCAGAGATACTTGCCCATCAATGTTCATAGGCAGTATTATTTCCAACATTTAAGTTATGGAATCAACCTAGATGTCCAGCAACAAAGGAACAGATAAAATATGATTTAAACAGACATTGGAATTTTTCACTCATAAAGATAAAGTTATGTGATTTTTCAGAAAAATGGTTGCAACTAGAAATAATTGTGTTAAGCCAACTGAGTCAGTCTCAGACAAATATTAAAATTTTTCACTCATTTTCAGATCCTAGATTTGATAGCAAACTGTTTTAATGAACAATGCATTTTTTTTCTGACAAATTAGCATAGCAACAAAATAACACCTATTCTTCAAATATACTTTAAAGAAAAGTGGGAAATTAGTTCAATTGTAGAAGCAGTTGGGCTAAGCAGTACGTAATAATTGGATTACAAATTGCATCTAAATGATAACAAAAGGTTCATTTGAAGCAAGAGGTGCATGTCTATAGTCTCAAATACTCAAGAAAATAAAATAGGATTGTTTGGGCTACAGGGAGTCAAGGCCAGCCTAGGAAATACAGTAAGTTACAGGCTCATAAAACCAAAACCAAATAACAAGGCTTGTTTGGTGAACATCAAGATAGTGATGGGAATTTAAAGGACTTTAGAAGTCATAACAAAATGCATCTTTGTAGACATTTTTGGACATGATAAACTCTTATCCAATATTAAATTAGGATAAAAATTAGAATAGCATGTTATGATTCACAAGTCCAAAAATGTTAAGAAAACTTTGCAGATATAAATAATGATCATTGTAAAGACTAGCTTTTGCTTTGCTCCAACTTCACATAGGCTAGAATCATTTGGGAAGAGAGAACCTCAATTAATAAGTGACCCCACTAACCTGGCCTGTGGGACATTGTTTCAATTAATGATTGATGTGGGAAGGGCTAGTACACTGTGTGTGATGCTACTCCTGGGTAGGTGATCCTGGGGAGTATATAAGAAAGAAGGCTAAGCAAGCCATGGGGAGCAAGCCAGTAACCAGCACTCCCCCATAGCCTCTGCATCAATTCCTGCTTCCAGGTTTCTACGAACTCTAAGATTAAATAGATTCTTTCCTCCACAAGTTGATTTAGGTCATGATGTTTTATTGCATCAATAGTAACCCTAATTTTCTTAGTTACTCTTCTATTCCTGTGAAGAGATGTTATGGCCCAGAGAAAATTTCAAACTACACATGACCAAGGAAACTCTTTTTTTAAAAAAGCATTTAATTGGATACTTAATTAAAGTTTCAAAGGGTTAGTCCATGATCATCATGGCAGGAAGCAGATAGGCATTGTGCTAGAGCAATAGCTGATATCTTTACATCATGATCCACAGGCAGGAGGGAGAGAGAGAGAGAGAGAGAGAGAGAGAGAGAGAGAGAGAGAGAGAGAGAGAGAGAGAGACTAGTCCTGGCATGGGCTTTTTAAACCTCAAAACCCACCCCTAAGTGACACACCTATTCCAAGAAGGCCACACTTCCTAATCCTTCCCAAACAGTTCCACTACTAACTGGACACCAAGCATTCAAATGTATGAGGCTATGGGTCCACTTTCACTCCAACCATCACACTAAGATCAGGATTGGTACCATACATGGGGTGTTTTTGTGACAATACTGACCATGTGTTTTTGAGATGCTAGCGACAGGATTTGAACCTTGGGCTGGTCAAGCCCTTGAGTACTAAGAGTTCAGTGGGCTGTTCTGTGGGAGCTTGGAAGATAAAAATGCTGAGAGCAGTGCAGACAAATGGAGACTTGGCTTGTGACATCTCAAAGGGAAGCAGACTGTATCAAGACTTTTCTAGTTTATCTAAAGAAAAACTTTTGTTTTGCTAGGACAATTGATTCTGGTTAGCTGGAACTGAGAGATTAGCAGTGATTAAGAAGAGACCTGTCCTTAGTTCATGAGCTGGCTTTTTGGAGCCTGGAGCCCATGCTGAGACACTTTGTTCAGCCTGGGTGAAGGGAGGAGGGGACTGGACCTGCCTGGACTGAATCTACCAGGCTGAGCTGAATCCCTAGGGGAGTCCTTGCCCTGGAGGAGGTGGGAATGAGGGGTGGATTGGGGGTAGGGGGGTGGGAGGAGGAGGATCCGTGGCTGATATGTAAAATTAAGTTAATTATAAAATTTAAAAAAGTTTGTTTTTTTTTTTTTTAAAAAAAAGAAGAGACCAGCATGACTGAGACGTCGTCCAGAAATGTTTCCTCCTCAGGGTCAGCATTCAGAAGCTGTGGTCTAGAGTGGGGCAAGGCTGTACTTTGTACTGGTACGTGAACTTAGTAATTTTTCAAGTAGTACTGGTTTTGAAGGCATGAAGGTATCATGGAGAGAAGATGAAACTTAGGATCACAAGAGACCAGGACAGGCCTTTGGTGAAAGTGGGGCCTCAGTTCTAAATAAAAGCCCAAGGATTAACGGGGTCATGAGAGAAGTTGACTCATGATGTGACGGCATCAGAGTCCATGAAGAGATCCCCGTAGAGGCTACTGTTGAATGTGAAGCCAATTTTTAGTGGAGACACCATCGTTTTGAGATGCCCATACTATGGGATAACTTCCAAGGATAAGAGTAGCTATGGAGTAGTGCTGACCTGAATCTAGAAGACAAGCTTTGCATGCAGGACTATTGAAGGATTATAAGGCCAGAGAAGTGCCACTATTTAGGACCTTTGTAACTCAGAGGAGGGTGAGTCCCAGATAACAAGTCCTGAACTCTTTACACTATTTGGACTTTATTTTTGCTTTAATTGATAGTGATCATGACCTGGCTTTTTTGGTCTCAAAATAAGAAAATATTTAGCTTATTTTTAATCTTATAGGAGCCCACAATTAAGAGGTTTTGAAATTTTAGAGAGACTTTGAAATTTTAATGATGTTTTGGATATTTTAGAGAAACTTTGAAGGTAATCATTTTCTTTATCATTAATTTCTTTCCACAACAACACCCATCTTTCCTCATTAGTGAAAATATATTTCTTCAAATTATTAAAGCTCTTTTGTAAGCTTTCATTTGTTGTTGGCTAATGTTGACCTGCCTTCAATTAAATGCAAAAGTGCAACTACTGTGGTGAACTTAATACAATGACTAACATGTCAGAGCCCTGACTACTCCTGTGCAGGTTAGTACAGACATGGGAAAAAATTGTCCCTTTATGCTGGCTAGTTTTATGTCCGCTTGACACACACTAAAGTTGTCTGAGGGGAAGGAACTTCAAATGAGAAAATGCCTTCATAAGGCAAGCCTATAGGGCATCTTCTTAATTAATTACTGACGTGAGAGGGCCACCCCATTGTGAGTGGGGCACCGCTGGGCTGGTGGTCCTGGGTTTTATAAGAAAGCCAGCTGTGCAAATCCTGGAAAGCAAGCCAGTAAGCAGAACTCCTCCGTGGCCTCTGCATCAACTCCTGGCTCTAGGTTTGTCCTGTTTTAATTCTTATCATGACTTCCTTCAAGGATGGACTGTGTGTTGAAGTGTAAGCCAAATAAACCCTTCCCCTCACTTTTGGTCATAGTGTGTCTTCAGAGAATTTGTAACCCTAATGGGACACTCTCACCCAAAGAGTTTACAATCATAGTGAACAATACTGCTCCTACTTCACAGCGTATTATAAACGGCAGAAATCTCATCTAAACTTGACATTTGGCTTAACATTTGGCTTCTCATGTGCCTTCATAAAGTTAAACTACACTAAAAACCTTAACTTCATAGACCAAAATAAAGTGGTCAAAAGTGCAAATCTCTACCATGAGAGATCTCAGTGCTTAAGAAGGTCAGTAGCTGAGAAAAACAAAACCTTTACCCTCCTGGTATCAGATTCACTGGATCAGCATTTCTTGTCTTCATTAAAACACACGAAGGGGTATATGAAACTCGCCAGTGTGGTAGATAGGACAGTGAACAGTAACAGGCTCTGAGGATGAATATCAGTCATGAGCCTGACAGCAGTACCCTTTAGCCTTGAAGCTGGAAGGCATACCAATCATAGCTCCCCCTCCTATCCCTCCTCCTGCTCTCCCCTCCACCTTATCCTCCCATCCCCCATCCACTCCTCCAAAAGGGTAAGGCCTCTCCCATGGAGAGTCAACAAAGCCTAGTACATTCAGTTGAGGCAGGACCAAGCCCCTCTCCCCTGCATCAAGGCTAAGCAAGGCGTTCTACCATAGGTAATGGTAAGCCCACAGAACAAGATGATGGATTTATGCCTAGTAAAAATTTTAGTGAACTTCAATATAAAAATCTTGCAAAAAAAATCATACACACCAATATTAGCCAGACCTGAAGTTTATACATTTTATTGAACCTCTATGTAATTAGAATAGCCATTCTCAAGTATGGAGCCGCACAGTGGATTTTACCCCTTCATTATCAATACATCATATGCTCTTACACACCACCAAAAACGAAAGATCCATAACAGAACTAGAAAAGTAATTATAGCATTCCATAAGTTTATGATCTTCAATTATTCATGAATTTATTATCTTAAGGCACAAAATTTTGTGGTCCCTCCTTCAAAACAGTAGAAGAAATCCTGACAGTGCCTTACATGTGAAAACATTTGAGATGTTTCCCCCAATCAATAAAATAAAACAAAAAAAGTCAATAGTGCATGAGAAGGAATATCCTAACTTATTTATGATAAAATATGGCTTTGTAGGATCTAGAGAGACATTATTTTAATAAAACCATATTTTAATAAAAAATTCTTCGGAAATTTCACACCATAGCATCTACCCCATCTAGGACCTGCTGGAGCTCATGAAGAGACTGGTCCTGCGGAACTATACATGCAGGATTCCTATGACTCGGGGTGGCCACAGGATGGACCAGAGGAGTTTGGGTGAGGCTCCAGTGATGATGGGTGTGCCAGAAACAGGAGACCTTGAGCTAGACCAATGACTTATTGTAATGAACATTTGCTAGTAAAGCTGACTGGACAAAAGGGTATCCTATGTGACACATCACTCCCAATGCCACCAGAGCTAAAGAAGAAGTGTTGGGGAGGTGGGAAAGATGGAGAAACCAAGAGGTCTATTTTTGTTTTGTATTCTTCTTGTGTTTGTGTGTTTGCTTGCTTGCTACATTTTGTTTTGGTTTGACTATTTTAAGTTTTCTTTTGAAGGGGCATTGTAGGGGTAAGGGGAGGATACTGGGGGACTGGGAGGTGAGCAGAATTTGGTGCATGGTGTGAAATTTCCGAAGAATCAATAAAGAAAGTAAGTTAATAAAAAATGTCTGGGCAGAAAGTGTTGTACAAACTATATGTTAATAAATAAAATGTGAGTCATTTTTCTTTTTAAATACACACAGAAAAATGCAGAGGGACCAAAAGGCCACTGTCTTAGGTGGGACAGGGTTTTACCCTTCATTTCTTGTCCCATTAATAGGTTCACCTGCTTAAATGTTTAGCTTATGGAAGCAACATAAGGGCAACTCAAGGATAAAGGAGGTAGTGTGTTCCTATACAGGAGAAGTGCTCTTCTTATGGACATTTTACAACCCATGACTATGACGAAGTTCCCAAGGACAAGATGATATAATATGACTAATAAAATCAATCAATAACATTTTATTCCTAAAAATTATTAATGAAACTGAAAACCATTTTGTTCTGGTGAGATTTTTCAAAGTACAAATGTGTGTTGTTTTCAGTGATAGGTAATGAACTCAGAGCCTTGTAGCAGCTTGAAAGGCTACCACTTACACCCCAGTCCCAAAGCACTGATACTGTATCTTTTGCCTGGAGAAGGAATTGCCATGTCCTCAAGAGAGAAGTCTGAAAAGAACTGATACCTTGCTGCCTTGGTCTCCGTTAGTTCATGTGAGCCTTGCTTAGTTGATGTCTTGGTCTCTGTGAGTTCATGTGAGCCTTGCTTAGTTGATTCAGAGGGCCTTGTTCTTGTGTCCTCCATCTCTCTGACTCTTATACTCTTTCTGCCTTCTCTTCCACAGGATTCCCGAGCTCTGAGGGGAGGGATTTGTTGGAGACATCCTAGTTAGAGCTGTGTGTTGTCTGTACAGGTCTGCACCAGGTCCTCTGCCTACATATTATAGCTCCAAGTTTAGTATTGTTACGGATTCCCAAGTGTGTGAATGAGTGGGTCTCTGATTTTTGTGCCTTCTTGTGGGCTCATTTCCTTTTGTTTGCCTTTAATGTGATGGTTTTTGTTTCATCTTATTATATTTTATCTTGTTTGGTTTGGTTATTATCTCTTAGAAGTCTATTCTTTTCTAATGATAGACTGATAGGGAGTGGATCCGGATGGGAGGGGAAGGGGAGGAAGTGGGAGGAGTAGAGGGAAGGGAAATTGTAATCAGGATATATTGTATGAGAAAAGAATCTGCTTTCAGGAAAAGGGGCAGGAGGAAAAGAAGTGATATCTCCAGTAATGACCTGAACAGCACCCCACAGTGATGCTAATTAGTTAGCTCAGCATATTCATTTTACTGAGTGCTACAAACTTTCCAGTGGGGATAGGTGACAGGAATAAAAATATACAAGAAAATGTAAAATTCAGAATGACATATGTATCAAAATTGGTAGCCAATACAAACTTGGTAGCTCAGTATACAAACTTTTAGCAGATAAAGAATCTGACTTGTGTATGTGACAAAAATAAGTGAACAGGAGAGTGGAGAAAATAATCAGGTGTGGAGGAAGCAGAGCCTTCTTCAGGATAATATGCTAATCTTCACCAATATTGACCATAGCCTAACTAAGACAATTTGGCTTTATCCATAGTGCTATTCCCATATTAAATTGACAAAGTATAACAAATATGAAAGTTCAGTGAAAAAATAAAATAAAATCCCCAACAGTCAATTTCTAGGCTCTAATGATCAAATCGTTGGCTGCAAGGGGGGCTGTAAGTGCATTTGGTGCCTATAATTTGAACCCTAGATCCCAGAATTATTTAGCCCTTCACCATACATTCTCCCTTTCTACCTTAAGGGGCCCAAATTGTTTATGGATTCTGTAGAATATTTTTTCCAGTAAAACAGGTGCTCAGAAACCAGTTTAACAGAATTAGGGGGGAACTATAGGTTGTGAGCAAGCTAGCAAGCAAGCAAGCAAGCAAGGATCATAGAAATATTCAAGCATTAGACAATGGTGATGATTGCACTCTATAAGTATACTAACAGCCCCTGAATTACACACTTTAAGAGCATCAAGTTCGTGTTGGATAATTTTCATGGGAAAAAGAAAGTCAGGAGAGCTTTCCTTTAAAACGACAGGTGCTTCAGCTATCACTGGGGATATCCACTTTCCTTCCAAATACTATGCAATGAAAACAGAATAATTTCTAAAAGAAATCAGAGCTCACAGATAAAGAGAACAACACCAATGAAGTAGCAGTCAGCAGGTAAAGACACACAGACAGCACTGTGTATGCATCACGTACTCATACACGTCTATGGAATAACTATGCTCTTTTTCTTCCTGAGCTTAGATAACCTTATCCCCTACTCTGAACTGTGTCAAAGGGTCAAATGTCATTCCAATGAGATTAAAGATGTGTATGTGAAGTCAGCAAAGAACACATCATCTGGTTATCTGGATCTAGAAGTTTAGAGGCCCAGGGGTTATAAAACCAGTAAGGTTTTTCCAGTCATGTGGACCTGAATGGAAGCAGGCCAACTGGCCTGCTGCTGCTGTGTGCAATGCATTTCTGACTGACTGGCACCTTGGGGCAGATATACAGATGTCAGCCTTTAATTCTGTTCTGTGTTTAATCTTTAGCTAGAAAAAAAGAAATCAGTGTCTATATTTAGTTAGCATTGCTTACAGAAAAAAAAATGCATCAAAAGCCAAGAAAAGGTTAAACTTGACACTATAATTTTTCATATAAGCCATTTTTGGAGTGTTGAAAATTTTCAAAAGGAAAACCAATACTCAGTGAGAATGGGTGGATAGAAAAAGAAATCTATTCTCTGC
Organism: Onychomys torridus; assembly: GCF_903995425.1. NCBI lineage: Eukaryota > Metazoa > Chordata > Mammalia > Rodentia > Cricetidae > Onychomys > Onychomys torridus. Next base: position 15,674,708 of record NC_050445.1, read on the forward strand.
TTTCTTCAGGACTCAAATGCCCAAGGAACACACCTAATAGCCAATATTCAGCGGCTCTTGCATGGAGAGTAAACCTGCAAGGCAAGCCCACTGAGTTAACTGCAAACAGTGCATGTGGCACCTGGATAGGGTGGGTAAGAGCTGCTTAAGTGTGACCATCTCCAACAAGGCTTCCCACTTGATCAAGAAAAATAAATTCAAGTCTCAGGCACAGGTGAGCTCACTGAACTTTATTTCTTTATAACCATGCATTGTAATGATTTAAATGGCCCTGTCATTAGGGGAGCTTTTTAAGAAAATAGATTGCTGTATGAATTATCAAATTCCCGTGAGCTGAAATTCACAGGGACTTGAATAGTGTTTGCTCAGCTGCTGTTGTGAAGTTCTTTTCCCTTTCAAATCATTTGTGGGGAGTGAAAAAGACCGGGGTTCATTTCCATTAAGAGACTAACTGACAGTACGAGACTTTTGTCACCTTCTCCAGACTCCACTGGAATGTCAGTAAATAATGTCTACCAAATGTAAGCACCCAGCAGAGAAGGGGGAACCCGATTACAGAGAGGCTGGAAGTAGATAGTGACTGGAAGTCTGCTGCCTCAGGAAGACTCTGCAGCTCGCACAAGCAAACACGGTCTCAGGAAGAAAGTGACCTACAAGTAGCCAAGGCATCTTGGACACTTTAGATGCTACAGGCTAAAATGAGGAATACAAGTGAAAACGGGAACTGGTGAAAAATCTACAAAGACAAAGAGCCAAACTAATGGAAACACATGAACTATGAACCAATAGCTGAGGAGCCCCCAACTGGATCAGGCCCTCTGGATAAGAGAGACAGTTGATTAGCTTGAACTGTTTGGGAGGCCCCCAGGCAGTTGGACCAGGACCTGTTCTTAGCACATGAGCTGGCTGTTTGGAGCCTGGAGCCTATGCAGGGACACTTTGCTCAGCCTGGGTGAAGGGAGGAGGGGACTGGACCTGCCTGGACTGAATCTACCAGGCTGAGCTGAATCCCCAGGGGAGTCCTTGCCCTGGAGGAGATGGGGATGAGGGGTGGGTTGGGGGAGGGGGCGGGAGGAGGGAGGTCAGGGGAATTCGTGGCTGATATGCAAAATTATATTAAATTATAAAATAAATCTATAAAGAAACAGGAGCCCTTTGGCAAGCATGACTCTCCTTTCTCTTATTCAAGTAATGAAATTGCTAAAGAGGAAAATGTTTCACCTACTGACATTTAAAGCAGCCCAGTGAACTTCCTCAAGTGAAGTCAACATGTGGAGGCCCACAAAGGTTTTCTAGAGATATCTGAGCTTGCTTTACTTAGCAGAGCTGAATTAGAGGACTGCTTGACCATGTGCATGGTTTCCAGGTGATTGGAAGGGTCTACCTTTGCTGAGCTAGGGGGAGGTCTTTTGCTCCACCCCTTGGCATTCCTATAAATAGCTCTTTAGAAGAGACAGGAGGGGCCAGTGGATAAGGATCCAGGCCCTCTCAAAGTTATCCTGTATTTCTATCTGTTTCTCTCCCCTCTATCCTTCTACCTAAATCTCTTTGTACCCTGGGATAAAATGTGGGAGCCGGTCTCCCAGCTGGCCTTCCGCAACAACAGATAAACCCAAGACTCTGGTGATAGCTCACCTTGAGTAATGAGGCAAAATGAAAACCCACAGATACTAACTACAATACTAACAAATGGAAGACAAAATTCATAACAAGATCTTCATATCCTCAGAAGATAATACTAAAATGTTATAAAAGAATGGAGTTTCTGATCTACTTGGAATATATGGTCATTTGGGATATTAAAATTAAAAACTGAAGGTCTGGGGTAGCTCAATAGAAGAATATTTGCCTACCACCACAGTTGGGTTTCAAATTTCAGCACCACAAAAAACATTAAAATAAGCAGCTTTCACACCAGCTTTGTTTTATGAGCTCCCCAGAACCTTGCCCACTATTCTCAAGCCAAGAGCCTCTCTCCTGTCCAGACTTTTCCTGGTATGCTTCTCCCAGAACCCTGCCTAAAATACACCATCTCCACACACACAGGCCTAGCTTTGGACATTCAGTTCATACATAGGTCTTGCTTGGAGAGTTCCCAATGAACAAGCCTGCCCAAACAGGCTCCACACTCCTAGGCTTAGCTCTGTTCACACAGTTCCATATTTACCCAGTCTGAGGAAGGCTAGATTCTGATGTGAGACACAAAACCAGTGCAAGAAGTCAGATGCCCAGATCACATTTCAAAAATACAACATAAAAGGCCAAGACCTTATGGATCCCTCCAAACCCATTAGTGCTGTAGAAATATTCTCCACAGAATGAGAATTTAATAGAATGAGAACCACAGAATAGAATTTAAAGGAATAACCACACATTTCTTCAAAGATTTCAGAAGTGTAAAGAAGACACAACTGACCTTTTATAGTTATTGTGCATGCTAGTTGTTGTCATGGTTCATAGGAAATGCAGCTGGGTAGACTGTTGGCTAGTTCCCCACTTTGAAAGCTGGCTCAGGGCCTTCTGGTACTATGAAAGTCAGTCCCCAGGGACCTATGTCTGAAGTGTATGGTATGTTCAGCAATAGGGACTTACCTTCTACCACTGTGTGTATGTGTGTGTGGAGGACTGCTTGGTGCTGGCTTTTTTAAAGATGGTCTTTGGCTCTTAGAGGAAATATTGCCAGTCCATGTGTGAGAATTTCCTTTAAACTATATATGTATATTTATATACAAATTTATATGTATTATGGATATTTTCTTCTAGAGAGTGAGTAATATGATGCCTTATGACATTTTTGGGTTCCTGAGAGACTGATGCAGTCCCTCAGACAGTGAAACATTCGGGCCACTTTGTGTTTCTCTGTATATCCCTGTAGTAGTCAAGGAAGCATGGAAACTTGACAGGATAATTGGTCTTAGACATTAATCTTGTGTACCATGTATAGCCTGCAAACTTCACTGCATCCTGGAAACTACAATTATATTGATCTTGGCTATTATATTGTTATTGATACAGGTAGAAAAATCCGGTTGCTTTCAATAAAATGCTGCACCTTAAGTTTTGCTGTGGATCCTCCAACTGTCCTGGTGTCATTCCTCATGGCCATATCAAGTGACCTTTGCCCAGCGAGTAAATACTGGTGCTTACACTAAAACTTAGGGAACATTGAAGAAGAGGGGGAAGAAAGAGTGAGAGAGCCAGAGGACCAGGGAGTTCACTGTAACATTGTGTCTCCTACAAATGTTAGAACATTCAATGATAAATTCTTACCAACATAACTACCTAAATATGAGCTAAGGAAGGACAACACCAATCAACATGCGATCATGGCCAGAGGAAAGCTCAAGAGGCCTCAACCATGCACAAAAAAGTACAAGCAACCAAGGAATGGTGAGAGGTGAAGAAATAATCCTGTGCAAGGAAGAGCACAGCAATTAGTTATTCAAAATCAAATTTAGAAAGACCTGAAAGCATATATACAAGTAGCATTATGCAGACTAACCAGGTTGTATTTATGTTCTTAGAAATACACACACACACACACACACACACACACACACACACACACATTACATACCATATACATATATGGATGTAACAACAATGAATGAAAAAAGAGGTTATTAAATTAATTTAAAAGACAGCAAGGAGGGATATATGGAAGGGTTTAGAAGGAGGAAGGGTAAGGGAAAATTATCTAATTATAATGTTAAAAATAAAAGAAATAATTTAAAAAGAGAAGACATGAATAAACATCTCAAAATTAAAGAGGATAACAGTAAACTCCTTGATTATTGTGCAAATAAACACAAACATACAGCTGAGTGAAATGATGAAGACAATTCAGGATTTGAAAACTGAATTGAGTGAAGAGATATTTTATTAAAAAATACTAAAGAGAATTTTATTCAAATGTAGATGGAATTGAAAAACCCAATTGGAAAACTCAGAGGTGGGAAGCCTTACAAATAAAATGGATCAAATGGAAGATAGAATATCATTATTTGAATATAAAATTAAGACCACTGGACTACTCAAGCAAAGAATACGAAAATAAATTAATCACATAAAGGGAACATACAGGAACTTTGGGACACTACAAAAAGACCAAATCTTTGAACTATGGACATAATTAAAGGAGAAGAATCCCAAGTCAATGGCACAGAAGAGATATTCAACAAGATATAGAAGAAAACTTTTCCAAACTAAAGGAAGCCATACAGTTGCATTCAGATGCAACATGTATATAAAATACCAAATAGAAAGGACCAGAAGAGAAACTTCACATGTCATATTAGACTTAAAATGCAAAATATGCCTAGCAAAGAAAAGATGCTGAGAATTCCAAGAGAAAACTCATAAGTCTCATATAAAGGAAAACCCACTAGAATAACAACTAACTTCTCAGTGGAAGCTGTAACGGCCAGAAAAGCCAAGAGCAATGTACTTCAAACTCTAGAAGACCATAGATGCCAACCTGGGAAAACCATCTGCCATAGCAGAAGGAGGGAAAACAAAAACAAGAACAAAACCAAAAAGCTTTCTATGATACAAGCAGGCTTAAAGAATTCATGTCTGTCATATCAGCCCTAGAGAGAATATTGAAAGTATACTTCAGACAGAGAAGAAGTCTAGCCAACAGGATACCAAAAGAAAACAAATGAGGCTGTAAGTACTGAAACTAAACACACCCCTAAGAAGACAAACAATAGAAACAAAACAAAAACCCAAATGACAGCCATCAATACCCACCTTGACTTTAAATATTAATGGTTTCAGATCCTTAATCAAAAGACACATGTAAACATTATGGATTAAGAAATAAAACCCTTTTATTCTGTTATCTATAAAACACAAATGTTATCCTCAAGGAACAAAGTGGTACACAGTGGCAATGAAGAGAGGTGGAACCATGTGGATGGCTCAGGCCTGAGCTATTGCAGGAGGCCATGTTGATCTGCATGTCCTGTACAGCTGCCTAAGGCCATGTTGATGTCCCTGGTCTGAGTTGCCACCAAAGGCCAGGTAGATGTCCATGGTCTGTGCTGCTGCAGAGGGCTATGATAGTCACATGGCCTATGCTACAGCAGAGAGCAAAAGGTTTTGATGTCTATGGTCTTAAAGCCATGGAGACCATGCTGAGGTCCATGGCATGTGCTGATTCCAGAGGCGTTGTTAATGACTGTGGACCATGAGTGGTTCTGCCATGGTGCCATGTAGATGTGAGTACCCTGTGCTACCAATTGAGACTGTGGTAATGTCCATGGTCTATGATACCACTGGGGGCCATGTCTCAGTCAGTGGCCCTACTATATATAGCTGGGGGCTGTGTTAATGTCCATGGCATGTGTTACCACCAAAGTCCATGTGAATATCCATAGTCTGTGCTGCAGCCTGAATCCATGTTGATGTCCATGGTCTACGCTGTTGCCAGACACCATGTGGAAGTCTATGACCCATGCTCCTGCTGACTGTAAAGGACAAGGAAGCTTCTTTTACAGTGGTGTTGATGACTGCAGACTGACAGTTGAGAGAGTAGACATAGAAGGCTTCTGTGACAAGCCCTGTCTGCACCCCCCCAAAAAAATAAATAATAACCTAGGAAGGAAGCCATTGAAGAGAGCTCTTAAAAAGTGTGATAAGGATTCTGAAGTGTAGCTCTCCATAATAGATGTCTACTGATGGGGATGTGGGTTGGGAAGGACTCACATTTCTTCAAGGGGCTGGTCACTGGAAATTTGATCATGCTCTAGTAATTATATGGGCATCACAAATTGTACTTTTTTTTTTAATTTTTTTTTAGGGAGGAAGACCACAAGAATGGGGGTTAGACCTGAGAGGATTGGGAAGTAAGGGTGACTGGGGTGTATTATGTGACATTCCCAAGTAATCAATAAAAGTATTGTTTAAAAAATGTGTACTAATAGACTTTAATACACAGATTAATTTCAACTCAGTAATAGTAAATGGTTTCAATAACCTGCTTTCTTCAATAGACAGGTCATCTAGATGAAAAATAAAGCAAGAAACATCATAATTAAATGGTATCATATATCAAATGGACCTAAGGTATCTATAGAATATTCCACCCCACCCCCACCACCACAAACATACACACCACATTCTACTCATTAGCCCTTGGAAGCATCTTTAAAAGAGACAACAAATCCTGGGACACAAAACAAATCTTAACAAGTTCAGAAAATTTGAAATAACTCCATGTATTCTCTCATGAATAGAATGCAATAAAAGTTAAAATTAACAAAAGTGAATCTATACCAATCAAAGATTAAACAACATATTACTGAAGGATAAATGGGCCAAGAAAGAAATCCAAAAAAATGAAAAATAAATTCTGGAAATAAATGAAAATATAAACACAATACAACAAAACTTCTAAGGCAAATTAAAAGCAATCATGACAGGGAAGTTTATAGTCCTAGGTGCCTACATTTAAAAATAAGAAGGACCACAAACAAATTACTTAATGTTGCAACTAAAGAATTTGGAAAAACAAGAACAAAGCAAACAAAAATTCAGTGGACTGGAAATAAAAAATAAAAGTCAGAGGAGAATTAATGAAGAAGAAGCAAAGAAATCAATGTAAATAGTTGAGAATCTAAGAGCTGGTTCTTTGAGAAAGTAAACAAAACTTACAGACCCTTTCCCCCAATTAGTGAGAAGAAGGAAAAAGAGGACCCAAATGAACAGAACCAGAAATGAAAAGAAAAAAATGGACACCAGAAAAACCTAGGATACTATGAGGTAGTAGTTTAACAACCTATTCTCCATTAAGTCAGAATATCTAAAAGAAATGGATAGACTTCTAGATTCATCTGAACCACCAACGTTGAACCAAAAGGAGGCCGACAACTTGGACTCCCAGAAAATAAGATCGAAACATAAATAAAAATCCTTCTGACTAAAGCAAAAGCCCAGGGCCAGTTGGATCCACAGCAGAATTCTAACACACCTTCTGTGGAGATCTACCAACACTACATCTTAAATTATTCCAAAATCAGAAACAGCAGGGGCACTTCTAAATTCCTTCAATGATTCCAAGATCATCTTAACAAGTGCACAACAGACCTTTGAAAAAATCCAGCATGCGCTCATAAAAGTCCTAGTAAGGGTAAGACTCGGGGTGATACCTCAGCCTAATGAAGGTGATATCTGACGAACATGCAGTAAATATCATTCTCAAGTGAGGAAACTCAAAGCAACCCTACTGAAATCAGAAACAAGAAGGGACTGTCCAATAGCCACCCTCCTTTTCAAAGTCAAGCTAGACGTACTAGCTAGAGCAATGAGACAAGTGAAGGACATAAGGATACAAACAGGAAAACAAGTGCAATTCCTGTTCATAGATGAAATGATATACATGAGCAATACCAAAAATTCTGCCAGGAAATTTCTAAAAATGATCACCACTTTCAGAAAACTGCCAGAATATAAACTTACAAAAGTGAGTAGCCTTTCTGTACATTAATAACAAAAATGCTGTGTGTGTTGAAGAGGCCAGGAATTTGAGAAGGAGTGAGGGATAGCATAGGAGGCTGTGAGGGAGTGAAAGCAGAAGGTAGCAATGATGTATATGCAATATTCATGTACTAAATTCTTTTTTTTAAATTCTAAAATTAAAATTAAATAAGAAAAACAAACAAACAAACAAACAAACAAAAAAAACAAGCCAGGAAAACACAGTTGAGGAAATTTCACAAAACCAGAATTTAAAACATTATGACATTGAAAACAAGTACAACATAGGAAAGATTTTTCAAAAAGACTGTTGGGCATTTTGAAGTCTAATTTCTTGAGTTCTTTAAATTGTTCCACACAATAGAAACAGAAGGAATATTACCAAACTCCTTCTATGAGGCTACAATTACCCTGATTCCTAAACCAAACAAAGATGCAACAAAGAAAGAGAACTACAGACCGATCTCCCTCATGAACACTGATGCAAAAATCCTCAATAAAATACTGGCAAACAGACTCCAAGAACACATCAAAACAATTATCCACCATGATCAAGTAGGCTTCACCCCAGGGATGCAAGGGTGGTTCAACATACGAAAGTCCGTTAATGTAATACACCATATAAACAAACTCAAAGAAAAAAACCACATAATCATCTCACTAGATGCAGAAAAGGCATTTGACAAAATCCAACACCCCTTCATGATAAAGGTCTTGGAGCGATCAGGAATACAGGGAACATACCTAAACATAATAAAGGCAATCTACAGCAAGCCAACAGCCAATATCAAATTAAATGGAAAGAAACTCAAAGCAATACCACTAAAATCAGGAACAAGAAAAGGCTGTCCTCTCTCCCCATACTTATTCAATATAGTACTTGAAGTTCTAGCCAGAGCAAAAAGACAACATAAGGAGATTAAGGTGATACAAAATGGAAAGGAAGAAGTCAAGCTTTCCCTATTTGCAGATGACATGATAGTATACATGAGTGACCCCAAAAATTCAACCAAGGAACTGATACAGCTAATAAAAACCTTCAGCAACATAGCAGGATACAAGATCAATTCAAAAAAATCAGTAGCCCTCCTATATACAATAGACAAACAGGCTGAGAAGGAAATCAGAGATACATCACCCTTTACAATAGCCACAAATGATATAAAATACCTTGGGGTTACTCTGACTAAGCATGTGAAGGACCTATATGACAAGAACTTTAAGTCCCTGAAAAAAGAAATTGAAGGAGATGTCAGAAAATGGAAAGATCTCCCATGCTCATGGATAGGCAGGATTAACAGTAAAAATGGTGATCTTACCAAAAGCAATCTACAGATTCAACGCAATCCCCATCAAATTACCAACACAATTCTTCACAGACCTCGAAAGAATCATACTCAACTTCATATGGAAAAACAAAAAACCCAGGATAGCCAAAAGAATCCTGTACAATAAAACAACCTCTGGAGGCATTATGATCCCCGACCTCAAGCTCTACTATAGAGCTACTGTAATAAAAACAGCTTGGTACTGGCAATAAAAACCAACCTGTGGACCAATGGAATTCAATTGAAGACCCTGACATTAACCCACACACCTATGAACATATGATTTTTAACAAAGAAGCCAAAAATGTACAATGGAAAAAAAGAAAGCATCTTTAACAAATGGTGCTGGCATAACTGGATGTCAACATGTAGAAGGCTGCAAATAGATCCATATCTGTCACCATGCACAAAACTTAAGTCCAAGTGGATCAAAGACCTCAGCATAAATCCAGTTACTCTAAACCTGATAGAAGAGACAGTAGGAAGCACTATTGAATGCATTGGCACCAGAGATCACTTTCTAAATATAACACCAGTAGCACAGACACTGAGAGAAACAATCAATCAATGGGACCTGTTGAAACTGAGAAGCTTTTGTAGAGCAAAGGACATGGTCAACAAGACAAAGCAACAGCCTACAGAATGGGGAAAGGTCTTCACCAACCCCACATCTGACAGAGAGCTGATATCCAGAATATATAAAGAACTCAAGAAATTAGACATCAAAATGCCCAACAGTCCAATTAAGAAATGGGCTATAGAACTAAACAGAGAATTCTCAACAGAGGAAATTCAAATGGTTGAAAGACATTTGAGGAATTGCTCAACATCTCTAATTATCCAGGAAATGCAAATCAAAATGTCTCTGAGATACCACCTTACACATGTCAGAGTGGCTAAGATCAAAAACACAGAAGACAGCTTATGCTGGAGAGGATGTGGAGCAAGGAGAACTCTCCTCCACTGCTGGTGGGAATGCAAGCTTGTACAGCCACTTTGGAAATCAATATGGGGCTTCCTTAGAAAATTGGGAATCCATCTCCCCCAAGACCCAGCTGTAGCACTCT